>NC_051184.2:28675859-29028359 GCF_013339695.2 Rhipicephalus sanguineus | reverse complement strand
TGTTTTACTGCGAAGCTGTATATAGCTAGGTAAGGGGGAGGGGGGATGTGGCGGTCCGCGAGTGCGCAGAAACTACAATGAAGAAGCAATGCTAGCATACGCTGCCTCGAAGGGTCTTCACGCTTGCGATAGTTTCTCTTCAGGTTTTGTCAGCATATATAACTAGGGATGATGCCCGCCGCAGCATGAATCGCTACACATACAATCATTTAGGTATTCTTAATATCCTTCAAGCTAACGTCACAAGCGGGAAGTTTGAAGCACGCATCTCTTAAGTGTAGCGATAGAAATATCGAAAGCTACGACAGAAGACACCTCGATAGATCCCGGTTCGTGATAAACAACGGACCGCACGTTTCATGTTCGCTTGTTAGCCATGGCTGAGGCAGTTATTTTTATTTTTATAATGGCCCTCTTAATTTATGTGATGACAAATAAAACAGGCTTGGTTAACGAGAACACACTTTCTTTTGATTAAGCACTGGCCCTGTCTTACCTTATCTTACGTCATCGTCTTGCACTTTTCTTTACCACCATGGGACCATTACAGACTCGACCGCGTTTCTGTTTCTGTACGTTTCAGAACTGTTCGCGTTTGAATTAGCGCTGATAGCGTACATACGTTGTTTACATGCAGTTAACTTCGTTGACATCAATGTCGCTGTGCAAGTAAAGCTTTTGGGTTGATACTTCGCGATTTCTCAAGCACCACGGTGCGCCGTATCTTCCTGGCAGTGTACTCTAATTACAAATGGCTCTCAAGGAAAATACTGAAGAGCGGTGGGACGCAGCTCTGCGCAGTCCGACATTAGAGGGACAATTATGGGCAGTCCAACGGGCCCGCGAAGCGGCCGAAAGGCTAGATCCTTCGGTCCCAACGTGGGAGCGGCCCGCTTCGGGCTAGGTAACTAGCACGACCCATTGGACCTCAATAAAGTTCTTTCATCCATCCATCCATCTACATTGACTTTTCTAATCGCCCTGTAGAACTTTGTCTTCGCGGCTTGTCTGCTGGGTTAATAGTACTCCTTACTTGTAAATTTCCTTCTCATTCTCACTATTAAAGCCTATTCACTATCTATTTAGTCACTCCCTCACTCGCTCGCTCGCTGAAGTACTCACTCACTGAAGTACTTATTCACTAACGTACTCAATCACTCACTCGCTTGCTGACGTACTTACTCACTCACTGAAGTACTCATTTTCAAGCCCGTTTTAGAGGCTTTTTGTCCACTGCCCACAACGTCACTGTACACTATACTGATGTTGAAAAATAAAAACTGAACTGAAATGAACTAACATACTGACTCGATCGCTCACTGATGTATTCACTTATTCACTGAAGTGCTCACTCGTCCACTAACGTACTCACTCACTCACTCACTCACTCACTCACTCACTCACTCACTCACTCACTCACTCACTCACTCACTCACTCACTCACTCACTCACTCACTCACTCACTCACTGTGTCGGTTTTTGTGAACTGAATATTGTATAAATTTCCATTTTCGCTCAGTTTTTTTCTGTTACCTGTCATTCTCAAGATTCCCTGGCCGCACCTTTATTTTTTGCTTTGTTCCCGAAGTCAAATTTGAGATCGAGAATTTTTTATCCGCATAGATTCGATCTACGAGACTATTATTTTTACTTTTTTTAAGCATGGCAGCTACCTAATGACATTGAGTTCGAATCACAAATTTATTTTACAAATAAAGGTAGCCTGATACTTCAGTTATACTTTCGGAGCCGAGCTTCTTTTCGGTAGTGCAACTCTCTTTTCCCGCCAGCGTTCAAATATTAAAGAAATAAAAATGCCTCGCTACCACTGAGCCCGACGCAGAACTGCCTACAATCGCCTCGTCAGCTACGTACTAAAATTAAAATGTACTCCGAGACAAGCAGAGTGCGCTCGGGACATCGCGGTGGCTTTGAGAAATGGAGTCGCGTTCGTGTACACGTCGCGCCACCTGTCATTGCCCGGCGCACCTGCGCACACCGATCGATTTCTCGTTGCGCGATAGCTTCGCCAGAGGTCTACGCTAGTCCAGAAACCACAGCTCAAGCAGAGTCGATCGTTAAAAGAACCTTCAAGGAACATCGCCGCCGCCTTGAGTGCCTTTGCATCCATATAATTTGGCCTGACCCGTCATTCTTGCCGGCGTGGTAGGGGGGGGGGGTGTTGTGGTAGCGTCGATGTTGCCACAGGCGGGGTTCGTCTGGCAGACCTCGCCAGCAATTGCTGCGCCTCAGCGACTCTTTCCATGCAGTATATCTCATCATGTATCACTTAAACCGGTCTCTCGCAGAAAACGCAAAGAAAAAAAAAAAACCGGCCACTTCCTTGCGAATCATCCGCGCAGCTTACGGAAACGTAATCTCTCCACTGCATTCGTGGGGAAACCCTCTCTTCTTTATGTTGCCCATGACCCTGTCCCTTTCGGAGCGAATGCGATCGCAGGACCAGACATAGTGGTCTATATTCCCCAACTTCATTGCATACAGTACACCGGTGCCGGCGTCTTTTCGATTAACTTTCTTTTTTTTTACGTCAACTGCAATGTGATCACACTTCAGCATCGATTGTATATATGTTCTTTTTTTTCTTCTTATGAACGCCGCGCAAACGCGATATTCGGGGAAAAAAAATTAATGAGTGACGCCGAGTGGTTGTGCCAAACCGCCAACTAACATTGGTGGACATAGAGCCAGCATTTACCAGTGCTCGTATTATGCCACTGAATTCGTTGTATACACTGTACAGAAACAACACATTTTTTTTTTCATTTCTTTTCGAAAATTCAATAATGTTCCCAATTTATATTCCGCCTTATTTGAAGTTTTATTGGATGGTTCGCACGTATGTCGGGCTTTGCTGCAGTGGATATCTTTTCCCGAAAAATTTAGCTCAGAAAACGTTTGATTTCACGTTGATCCGTAAAATTCTTCTGAGATCCTGATTTGACTTTGTGTGAAAATATTTCACATTTTCATTGAAGTGCGACTGTCGTTCATATGACAGAGGCAGCCTGCGAAGCGAGTTTCTCCACATTAACACCATCGATGCGGAGAAACCAACTTAGCGGTAGGCTTTGCAGGCAGCGACGCGGGTTGTTTCCTCAGTCATGTATGCGAACGACTTTGATTGATTGATTGATTGATTGATTGATTGATTGATTGATTGATTGATTGATTGATTGATTGATTGATTGATTGATTGATTGATTGATTGATTGATTGATCGATCGATCGATCGATCTTTACACAGACTCCAAGCCGCAGTAGTGTGTACAGTAATTGCTGTTTCAGTGAGTGAGTTCAACGCTGGGGAAAGTTCGCATATCTTAATGCGTATGCATTCTTAAGATCTTGTGTATCTTCTTTGTGTGCTACGTTTTTCTTGCGCTAAGTAATTTTTTTGTCAGTATGCACCAACTAGGCCCTCAAAAAGTCCTATTAATCTTAAGATACTTTCTCAGGAAGTCTATCTGTCTATAAGGTAACGCCTTTCACATAGGAATACATGGGGCTCCATTAGAAATACGTTGCAAGCATAGTGGTATATAGTGAATAGCGACTCAAAACCAGGACTTAACCAAGTGTGCCTGGGACTGAACCCTCGACTTTCCGAGCGTGTAGGGTGCCGAACCCTCGACTTCCTAAGTGTACAAGAACTCAGTCCCTGAACCTTATAACTGAGGTATCGAACCCGCGACCCAATCACATACGTTCAAAGTACGTGTCGTATTGAACCGTCGACCTTCCAAAATGTGTAGGGACTCGAACCTCGAACGTTCCAAGCATGTATAGTAGTATCAAAGACCAGGGCCGTACCCAGGAGTTTTTTTCGGGGGATGTTTGGGTGTATAACGGCTAACTTTGGCAACTAATGGTCGCTGTGAAGGCGTGAAAGTGTTTTAGTGCCACCCGAAAACTTAAAGCATGCAAAAATTTCGGGGTGTGTCAGAACCCCCTCAACCCTCCCTTGGTTACGGCCTTGTCAAAGACGATGTGTGTGTGTGTGTGTGTGTGTGTGTGTGTGTGTGTGTGTGTGAGAGAGAGAGAGAGAGAGAGAGAACGGGCTAGCGAGCCCTCCACCTCCTCGTGTACAGTCCGCTCTATATTAAAAAAGAATAACCTAAAAAAGAATAATTGATTGGCTGAGTTCATTACGTGTGCCGTATTCGTCACGAATAAATGGTAGCTTACAATAGTTGAGTTGAATCCCAATTCTTGTTCTCTAGAGAGGTGTTGCCACATTTACAACCTTGGACAAATTTTTACCCGCACGTGGCGCATTCACTGAGGAGTTAACAAAGCTCTGTCGATGGGATCAATCGATTCCTGCTATTAACGTCGCTGGCACAGCTATGTTGCAACCTACACGAAAGCGGCGACCCATTAAGCTATCATTTTCTACCGCTAAATGCCCTTTTGATTACGGCGAGGCTGTGGGATATGGCGATGGGATTGAGGCGAAGGGTGTTTGAATATCGTTGCGATCAAAGGCGTGCGCAGGGTTCCCCATCAGGGGGGGCAAAAGTTCATCGCAGCGCCCCCCCCCCCCTCACCCTACTAAGTCAATGTATGGGGCAGATTTTGTGCCCCCCCCCCTCTTATGTGACTATAAGGGTCAATGTACGGGGCAGATTTTGCGCCCCCCCCCCCTCTTAGGTGATTAGGGAGGACGGCCACCCCCCCCCCCCCTGTTCGCGCGCCTATGGTCGCGATCCATGACGAAAAAAATTTTAAAAATACCGCCCAAGCACCCTGTACAGGTGATTAACCAGCGAATCTGGAACGTGCGGTGTTTATCACGAGCTGGGATCTGTGGAAGTGTCTTCTGTTGTAGCCTTTGATTTCTTTATCATCACATTTAAGAGATGCGTGCTTCAAACTTTGCGTTTAGCGACGCTAGCTTAAATGATAATAAGAACACCTAAAGGACTATATATGAGTAGCGATTAATGCCGCGGTGGGTAACGTTCCTAGTCGTATATGCCGACAAAACATGAAGAGAAACTATCGAAAGCGCGGAGACGCTTCGAGGAAGCGTATGCTAGCTTCGCTTCTTCATTATATTTTCTGCGCACTCACATTTTCCCACCTCCAAGGCATATACACCTTCGCTGTAAAACGGAAAATTAAGCACCGCTTTATGAATTAAACAGGGCCGTGGAATAACGGGGATGTGACGATGACGCGGTGTCTGATGTTGCACAGTGATACAATGGCCACGTGTGTTTCCTAAAGTACGCGCGCGCGCGGCACACCTGCGACTATAGCACCGGTCGCGCGACCAAGTTAGTCGCAAAGCGACTGGTTGCAAAATGTCGCAAAGCGGCTGCTTTGGCTGAGTCGCTCTCTGCGCGATTTTTCAGTCGCGCGACTGCAGTCGCAAACCTTTGAACCAATCAGACGCGCAGGAACAGTAATGACTCACTGAATAACGTTATTTGGTCCTGAGGAGGCGATGGCCCCCTAGGGGGCCTTGTCTGCGGACGTCAGCTTATTTTGCAGGGCAATAGCAATTCGAACCGACGCGAATTCTGCGTGTCGACGGCCAAAAGTCGCACGCAGGTGTGAACGTCGGTCGCGTATAAAGTCGCTTTTTGGTGGCCAGTCGCAAAATGGCCGCGTGACCGGTGCCAGTCGCGGATGTGCATGAGTCTTTAATGAGGATGGCTTGGTAGGATAGTTGGTATTGCGTCTTGGAAACGTTATCACACACACAGAAGGGAACAGAGGAAGAAATCGCCGTGTCTTGCGTTTTCTTCATTTGCCTCCGCGTCTTTGTGTGCTGTAGCGCTTCCAAGTTACTCTTATGCATAGATACAAATAATGCAAAATGCATTATTCGTATGCTTTAGACATTCTACGTTTAAGAATATCGTAGGACATACCTTCGGCATCGGATTAAGATTTTGTATAGACCACGACGTTTTACTCTTGCACTCCCGCGTTTAGAGCGCGCGCGCACGTACCAAACAAATCTTCCGACACAGTTTGCTATCCTTGCAATTTGAAGTAGGAGAAACGTGAAGCAAAAGAAGACAAAGATGGTTACGAAAAAATAAGCATGCCAACTCCTACAGAAGGAACATTATCAACAAGTTCCGCAGTAGTTTTGACGCAGGGATGCAACAGCTGCGCCAATTGCGCCAATTTGATACAATTCCTTATTTTTGCGCCAAGCTGCGCCAAAACCGTGAAATTTGTTAAAATTGCGCCACGCTGCGCCAAAATGCCCGACCAGCTTAAAATTTTCTCAGTTGCGCAAATTTGAGCGAGAAATGGAGGCGGCGTTGGTCATCTACAGTGTGGGCATCGTCATCCAATACAGACGCGCAGACCCTAACCCTAACACCTTTGGGGAAAAAAAAACTCTCCGCAAGGACGAAGCAATGAATGCGATAGCAACAAATTGTAATGGCATACGAAGTGAGGCTGGCAGCAAACTGTTTTGTATCCGATCTCGCGTAACTCTACAAAACGTTTGTGTAAGATAATACGGCTGCTCCAGGGAAAGATGCTTTTGCTGCACAGAGTCTTCGCATTGAGAGCGCAGTACGTAGCAGAATATAGGAGCCGCCCGCTGATGGCTGCCGAGATAGCGCGCTGCGCGCCAGCGATCGCAACCGCGCCCTTAGAATCAAAGTTCAAAGTTGGTGCTCGAGCGACAGCCCCCCCCCCCCCCCCCGCCCCCCTCTTACGTCTTTTCATGCTCGTTCAAGACGGGCGGGGAGTTTCCTCTATGCTTCGGTAGCAGGCTTCCTGAGCGGAGTGGTGTTATCGCATGCGCCCTCCGAGCGACGGAGATGGGCTGGCTCGTTTGATATCTGCTTCAGCCACGTTCGTCGCCTGCACTCGCGCGCTTTTACCCGCGGTAGAACATACTATGCACAGGGGTATGTTATCAATTTGGACTTTATACGGGAGATGACGGCAAAAACTTGTCGAGAGTGTCCATATAGTTGCTATCGCAATAGAAAAGGACAGTAGTTCTCAAATGTCCTGATGCTTGTTTTAATGCGTGCAGAACGCTTTTTAAGCCACTTTTGCCGCAGTACAACGGTGTCCTACGGAAAAGCATACTGAGATTTAGAAGGGGCTATTAGGGGGGGTGCTAGCTGTCAGGGACACAGCACATTTTGTTCCTTAATTACTCATTCGTGTATGCGCCGTGTAATTACAGGTACTAGCATGATCGCTGACGTCTAAAAAATTATTGACAATCATTTGGAGCTGTTGTGTATGGCGTTTCTGCGGCCTTGAGGAACAATAGACAAAAGCGTATGCCAGTTTTCTTTCTTTGCTACCCCCACTTGCTCCTGCTTTACGAATCTCCCAAATTTCCAGGTTGCCAGGTTCGCAGGTCCACTATAGCATTTCCAATGCCTGTCGAATTATTTGACCGGTCCTGCAAATGCTAATGTGGACTTAGTCATTGTTCGCACTGTGGGGTGGCTCAACACACTGCTTTTATTGAAATAGCAGTGTTCATGTGCACTGTGCACGAATTAGCTGATGTTGGGTGGTTTTTACATATTTTTGTTTTCTTTTCTAAAAGTAAGCCTTTTTTGTTATACAGCTCCAAATATGGGATTTCGGGCTAAGAAATTCAGGTTTTTTTTTCCGTAACCTGCTCCAAATTTGGATTTTTGTGCTCCAAAAGCAACATTTTGCTGCTCCAAAAATTGCTCCAAATCCTATTTCGGCTGTTGCACCCCTGTTTGACGGAATCACTATCGGTATGTTCCTCCCTCACTGCAAATAAGGACTTGCATGTTCTAAGTGCTTTCAAATCATCAGTTCTACCGTATATAAATTTGATTAAGTTGGTTTGGGCTCCAGGACATAAGGTACTATTTCGGAGTCAAATGGCGGATGAGCTAGCTCTCTTCTTTGAATGGCCTGGTTATTCATGTATTACCGGCATCTAAATTCATTGTAGGTGCTAGATTAAGGAGGAAAATGGTGTTAGATGAATTTTCTGTACCGTCTATAACGACCACATTAGAATTTCAGCATTTGAATCATCATTGGAACAGCAAAATATGCCACACACGAGCAATTGAAGTCGCAATCACTAGACTACGTTGTCAAACTCCATATATAAACTTTTATTTACACAGAGCTGGTCTGGCAGCTTCCCCTAATTGTTGTTTTGGCGGAGTCCATGAGACAACACAGAATTATATCATTTTCTGTAAAAGATACTCCTACTTGCGCAAAGTTTCAGGTGCTGTTTTCCGACTCCTCAAATTAGATTTATGTGCACCAAATGTACTTTCTTCGGGGGCTTTGTCCCTTGTATACAGCGACGGGAAAGTTGCAGATGCATTGCAGGAGTTTATTAAATGTTCAAAGATATTCAGGCTAAAGAATCAGTCTTTACTCCTGATTTCCTGCTTTTCCAAATTGCTTTCTTGGTTCAATCTATCCGCTTCAATTCTTGTATCCGTGTTTTCCCATTCATCTATTCTTAATTTTTTTTTAAATTTTTATTTATTTCGTCTTTTTCGATAGACATTATCTAACTTGTAATTTAAGGATTTTTTTTTTTTGAAAACTACCCGGTTCTTAATTGGCCAATCCCCTAGCGTGGGTGTGTGCCATGGTTACAAGGCTCTACCCTACTCTACTCTGCATTCACTGCTGCCATATATGAGGGCTGTGCGACTGTCTTCGATAAGGGCACCGGCTCTTAATAGGTCTTGTGCGTATGCATAATTTACATGACAGTGTCTCGGGATCTTTTCGGACTGAGTGGCTAACAAAGACACGCATAGGTTGTCGCTGACCGTCGACGGAAGCTAGAGCAACGTACCGACGCACGCTAAACAATTCTTATGAGCAAGGAGGAAGGGCGTGGATGAACGCTCTGACAAAGAGTGAAGAAAAATTCGTGAAGATTTAAGAACGCACAAGCATTCATAAGTACAACGTTAATGTGTGTGTGTGTGTGTGTGTGTGTGTGTGTGTGTGTGTGTGTGTGTGTGTGTGTGTGTGTGTGTGTGTGTGTGTGTGTGTGTGTGTGTGTGTGTGTGTGTGTGTGTGTGTGTTGACAGGTACCGTTTTCTCTTTCCTTTAAGTTTGGCTTCACCGCATAATGCAGCTGTTATGTTGTAAATACTCCTGCTAGGAAGATAATCTGGAGGATAGACTTTTTGTACAGGCGACGTCTTGCTAATACTGCTTACCAAAATCGTGGTTTCCTCAGAAGAGCAAAGATCGTACAGTAAATAGTGCAAAGAACTGTAGCTTAATTGCAGGGGGCAACGACGAAGATGGAATTCGTAAGAACAATTCACATTGAGTTTGTTTTTGCTAAAACGCCTCGTTTGTTGCTGGAGAATAGTTCTCACTAACCTAGATTTAGCTTATACGCCCTGTGATTAATGCCGGGACGTTAGTGCCATTCCCGCATGTTTATTTTGAAATTGCCACTCTCTTAGTGTGAACAGATCTATCTACAACGTATGCATTTGCAATGTGTTATTATGAAAATAGGTGCTACGAAAATGAGGCATTCTTAAGTGTCTGAGATTATGAGGTCTGTATATGCATGTCCACACCCTTTCTTTCCCTTCTAGTTTATATGCATGATCACTCGCCACAATTTGCATTCAGGTTGGAACAAAAGAAGTCACCTGCATGGTTTGTTATTCCGGCATCGTACCCATGTTAATTTTTTCTCGCGCTGTTCGGTTGTCAGTGCCCTCGTTTTGTCGTCAATCCCATATATATTTTAAAAGCTGAACCACACACACACGAACACAAATGCTAAAAGCACTCGAAGCGATGGCGCGTTGATGGTCACTTTAAACGAGCCGTGAGCGCGGCCGCTTCCAGAAAAGAGCTCGGAGGCGCAATTACGGAGCACTGAAGCGGCCGTCATCAAATATGCACCGCTAGACGCCGTGCCGGCCCCCGCCCTTTAGACTCGGGCGTGACAGCGTTATTGATTGCTTTTCAGCGGGCGTTTCTGGACAGCGTCAGGTCGCTTGCTCTTTTCGTCTGGCAACGGCGAGAGAAAAACGCCGTCTTCGCCGTGTGGCCACCCTGTGCTGAAGGGTGCTCGCCGGCTCTTTATTGATTCCGGCGAGCGGCAAAAGAGTGCAATCTCAGTCGTCATTTTAAGGGGGTCATAAAGTCAGCTTAGCGGTAACCCTTCGCGTTTATCAGTACTTTCTGAACGTTTCGAAGGAAAAGAAACATTTCAGCGTTATGTAACTGCGGCTGGTTGCCTTGGTTTCGCGTAACCTTCCGCCAATTGGCGTAGGTTTGGCATCTCTCGGCACCCCCCACCCTACCCGCTTCTCTGGCTCGGAGGTACGGAGAGTGGGGGGTGGTGCAAAAATATCGAAGCAAGAGAAAAAAAGTGCCAGAAACTGACTGCCCCCCCTCTCTTCACCGCCTCTAGCACTGGCGCGGCTAGCGTTAGGCGTATGCCTTATCAAAGTGCCGACGTGAACGGAGCGTCCTTTTTCGGCCTCCCCGTGTAAAACTCGAAGAGCCAGCGATGTGAAATTTTAGCAGTGCACGCAGGAGATAGCGTTTTCGCCCTCGAAATGCGGTGTGTCGGCGTGGAGACGGGTCACACTACTACGACGGTGGACTCTTGATGTGGACGCCTATTCGGATGAAGGGTCCGCTATGCTCTGGCATCTCCTCCAAGTGCTCGTCTCGCTGCAAGTTGCGTCCGCGGTCCTCCCCACCGAAGGTCAGTTCAACCTCGAAAGGCCTTTACGAACGCCGTGCGCTATTTGCGGTTTCGATTTCCTTCGTGCGTCCGTCTCGGCGCTTGGGGACATCCCTCATCGCCGCGGGTGCTGCCATTGGAAGCAACACCGCACGCGAGAAAGCAAACAAAAAAATTAAAACGCTTCTACGTTTGAGCCATCGTCGAGCTCTGTCCCTGATTGTTCCAACGCGCTCACGCGCGCACGCATAAATGCACGCACGTCGCTGTGAGCCGTAATGTGGCGCCCGTAAATCTCGCGAGCACTTTCGCGAAGCGCCGCTCGCGAGCTGCGCGCGTTTGACACTTGCCGACGGGTGCAGCTCAATTCTTTGTTGACGCCAGTCCGTGCGCAGGTTCGCTCTGTAAACAATGAAAGCGAAAGTACAAACGCCTGTATCGCCTGTGGCTGAAGCTCTGTTGCAGTGCTCGCCATTTCATTCGTGTGGAAATCGTTTCCGGAGGCACTCCCCGTCGCGAACTGGCACGGAGCTTTACATATAATTGCTCGCTTCGCGTTGATTCGCAGGGCCACTGCAAGTTTTCGTAACCTTTGCCCTCCTAGCCAATGAAACAAATCGCCAGCAATACGAATTGTTTCAACTGCGTGCTGTGCGTTAAGTGCTATGCCGGACGCGATCGGCGTCGTACGTAATGCACGGTACTGTTTTCTCTGCAGTGTCTAGGGGAGGGGGGGGTCACGCCGGTAGTGACCAACAGATGCGAGCAAACCGTTCGATCTTCGAGTACCGGCCGTTTATCGGTCGCCACACTCGCGTGTTTTCGGTTTCGGGAACCGTGAAAGATACACGACGAACGTGTTCTTTGACGTGCGTTGCCCCGAAAGTCACCGGTGTAAACAAAATAAGCCGTCTAGTTTCCGACTCGAGCCGTGCCCGTTGCAAAACAACTTGACCTGTGCTAGTCGTTGCTATCATCGGCCGTAATCGGTTATCTAATCTCTCGCGCCTTTCGCATTGATATCCCCCCCCCCTTAACCCAACATTTCCCGTTACACCAAAAGCCACTCGATCGCCATAGGGGTTTAAACGCTACACTGCGAGGAAGGATTGCGAAGTTCCGTGCATCAGATAGCACCGCCACAACACGCGCTAAATTATGAGCAGCAAGATATATGTTAGCACTTTCGCTACCCCCTCATTGGCCATTAATGATCACCGCTATCTGGAACGTGACTTAATGACCAGCACCATTCTCTTGTTGCTCGTCCATTACGGGTTACGCGTAATTTGTCATCTTGTTGGTGCTGTAGGTATTTATATAGCGCCTTGCATGTCTTGCGCATTAAGGTCATCAACCCACACATGAATGTTTTGAACACTTGTATTGAAAATGAATTGTAGCTATTAGACAAGTAAACACTACAATAATTTGCTTCAATACGGAAGCAAAGAAACTGATTGATTCTCTAGTCTCAGAATTAAATGGTATTATTGTGCCCTTTTTTTCAGAAGTACATGCATTTCTGTTTCATATCGCTTAAAGGTGTTGTTCATATATGCCTGTACATTCATATAAGATATAAATTTAATCAATGGGAGCCTATGCCAACAGTGTAAGAATATTTTCGTTTATGCATGCCTGTTTTTGCTGGGTCATTCCATGTGGTCGTGGGTCTTTGAAGAATCTATCCGAAGGCCTTGAAACTGTTGCTGGCACTGCGCGTGTTGTGGCACTAAATTTAACTCCACAAGTGCGGCATCCGCACGGGCGAAAAAGACCTTGGCAGTGGCCGTGCGTTGTTTCCTGCTAGTTTTTGAAAACCCCGCTCACGCTTGAGTGGTCGCGAGTTAAAATGCTCGAGCTCGCGGCACACCTTCAGTCATGCTCGCCGGTGCGTGGCTGAACTGCACGAGATGTAGATGTCGACTTGCTGCATATTGCCTTAGAATGTGTATGTGCCGGGCAAATACAGTATGTAGGCAAAATTTTGCATGCCGACTCTGACATCAAGGTTTCCTGCTTTGCCCTCCGTTCTTTACAACTTTTGACATTATCATTCGCACTAAATCTTCAGACCTCTTTCTTTCTCTGTTGATAGACAATGAAAATGCCAAACCTTCCATCGTATCTGTTGCCTTGGGGGTGATGTCCGATGGACAGCAACCTCTGTTTGTACCAACAACAAGATGGCCAAGCATATATGTTTGTTCTTTGTTCCAAGATATTTAGCAACCTAACCAAGATTTCTTGGAAGTCTTCTGAATACTTTATGTTGAAATGCGCGAAATGTAACTATATTTGTTTACAGTGGCTTCAAAGTTCATGCACTAACATTTATTCTAAGCATTTTTCTCGTATTAAGGTACTATCGGCATCAAATGAAACCCAAACAGCGGCAAGCATTCGCAGTGGTATAGTGCGCACCCTCCTGTCGTCATCATGGACAGGTGCAGACATACAGTTCGGCAGCACCGCGCATATATGCGCACCTGTCCATGGTGAGAACTGGATGACATGCACTATACCACTGCGAATGCTTGCCGCTGTTCAGGTTTCATTTGATGCTGATTGTACACTAAATCATGAATGGAGTATAACACACAATTACCTTAGAGGAGAAAATGACAACAAAGCAAGCTTGCTCGGAAGCCTACCAAAGTTGGTAGGCTTCCCAGCAATCTTCCCTTCTCGTTTAGTTGCATGCATTAAGAGTGGCACTGGATGTATTGCTTGTCACACAAGAAAATGAGGCTGTTGCCATTGTGTGTGTTTCCCAGTTGCACAGGCCTGTGCGTTGGCAATTCACAAGCTGTAGCACAAAGCCCACGTGTTGGAATTTCACTAGAGTGCTCCTGACAAGAGATAGTCACTTTGCAAAGCAAATCTTGGAATTAAAGCTATTTACAGCTTTACACTCGCAGAAGGATACTTTTTGTTAGTCGTCGAGATGTCATGAGAGCTTTAATGAAAGTGAATGTTCGGTGTGTAAATTATTAAGAGCTGGTCGCAGAACTGTTATAAAGGACGCCTTTACACATAATCTCTTTCTACAGCTTCTGCAGAAAGGCCCTATGGACTTTTATTAGCTGCGAAAGTTGTTTGGAAGAAAGCAGTGTTGCAGTTCTTTTGTTACCTGATTTCATTATTCATAAGGTACTGCTGTAAATATTTATATGGCTGTGGCATCACCGTCTTCTACATAATTCTTACATTCATAAACAATGTCATCTTGTTATTTTCCAAACCACATTCTCCTTGTCCATTTAAAGTGCCCCTCACCACATTGCAAATTTTT
The DNA here is from genome assembly GCF_013339695.2 of Rhipicephalus sanguineus. NCBI lineage: Eukaryota > Metazoa > Arthropoda > Arachnida > Ixodida > Ixodidae > Rhipicephalus > Rhipicephalus sanguineus. The sequence goes on along the minus strand of NC_051184.2, from coordinate 29,014,356 downwards.
ATTACACATAAGTCATACGTGCCTTCTAAGCGGGCTTTATTGAAAGGATTTTTCAAGTCTGTTCATCGTTAGATAAGTTTGAAGAAAACAAACTGTGCCGTTACCTTGCTTCCAGGAGACAAGTGTCACACCCAAAGCCAACAATCTTTCTCTTTACTTCAGCCAGTGTCCACAAGTTCACAACTGCTAGAGGCACGGGAGCAAATCGTGTTAATGGGACGGGGTGTGCTATTTATATTATTATTATTATTATTATTATTATTATTATTATTATTATTATTATTATTATTATTATTATTATTATTATTATTCTCTTTATACTTCGCCTCATGACTTACGTACTGCGGGCTCCACTCTGGGTAAAGACACGCCGTGGTCAACAACATTAGGAAGAGAGCTCGTCTACCTAGACAAGTGCGTTTTACTTAAGTAGTGACTTTCGTTCCTTTAATCTCCCTTGAGGGAATGGAGGGTGCGGCATTCTGTTTTAAATTTCAACCATTTGTCACACAGCGCAGGCGGGTCGTATTTTGCGGACACCATCACTGACTGATCTATGTGCCAAGCTTGTTTGTTTGCGAACCGCCACGGTGGTCTAGTGGTTATCCTCTACTGCCAACCCAAACGTCACGGGATCGAATCCCGGCCACCGCGACCACATTTCAATGGCGGCAAAATGCCAGAGGCTCGTGTGCTAAGATTTAGGCGCACGTTAAAGAACCCCAGGTGGTTTAAATTGCTGGAGCCCTCCACTACGGCGTCTCTCATGATCACATCGTGGTTTTTGGATGTAAAATTCCAAAAATTACAATGTTGTTCATTTGCGATGCATGAACCTTGCGAGGAGCCCGTAAACTGGACAGTGTCACATTCTTCCATTTGGCCAATGACAACACGTGGTGGACTCCCTTCAAATGCAACTACAAGGGCGCAAGAAAATGGGTTTCATTTGTCAGTTGTTCCGTTTGCTAAGACACCAAGCTAATGGTTAGACAAGGTGCAGATACTTTATTGCCAACAGTGGATAATGCGGGCAACGTAATCGCAAGAAAGCGAGAAGTATTTATTACTTATCTTGCACACCGCCACTGATAATAAAATACAATGGCTGCAAGGTCAAGCACTCCTCATGATTCATGTTTGCCGATTGCAGAATCTTTCTTTGAGAAGCAGGCTTCACGGAAGTGTCCGGCAGCTTCTTCCGTTCCGGAAGAATCTTTGTGAAAGTGCATTTAGGGATCCCGTAGTTCGTAGCTAGCATCATTTTTGTGATGCAACCTTCCTCAAATAATTAGCTTTCTCCTTCGTCTATTGTGTGAGCTCGCTCTGTGCCTGCTTTGATGCACCAAGCGAGCTCATCGACCTGGTAAGCTAACGCCAAACACAAGCATGACTACAGAACAAATAAGCCACCGCCACAGTGAAGAGAAAAAGCATGCATTGGTTTGCATTATAAGAACAGTGAATCAATGAACAACTAAACACAAGATACAAACCGAAAGAGCTTTCTATACAGCGGCGGCCTTGAAATTAGAAGTGGCTTGGATTGGTATAATGGTGATGGCATAGTGGTTACAGTCAGTGCAAGTTCTTGGATGAAAGAGCCACTATTCATATAGTACTCCGTTTCATACATAGAGTACAATGCTATGGAAGCTAAGGAGACTTCTCGCAGTAGATGCGTTCGAACAACGAAATAGTTCAGTGAATTTACTACCCATAATGTGATTGTTTTTTTTGTTTTTTTTAGGCTTAGTAATAATTGAATGTGCTTCGTACATTAGGAATAAACAAACCCCGTAATTTACACGGTTGTCAATAGGTTGTGGAACGTTTTAACGTCTGTTTATTTTCATATGGTGGCCTCTGCGATCAGCTCTGAAGCGTGCAGCCGGAACTAATCGCGGAGGCCAAGCACATTCTTGACCAAACTTCTTGCATAGCTTCTACACCTGATGCACCTGATGCACCCACCCTCTCCCTCTTATATATACCAGTTTGTATATGCAATGTAACTTATTAGCGCAACAAAATGACACAAGAAAGACAACAAAATGCAGTGCTACTCTCAACTGACATCATTTAATTGCATCACACACCTTTAATAAGAAAATATAGATCTGACGATTATGCGCTGTAAGCACAATGCACAGAAACCAACAAGGACACGTCAACAACAGAGCATTCTCATTTAATAGATTTTTAAGCCCAAACCGACAGAGCAAGTATGTATCATAATGTGATATGTACTACAGGGTCTGTCAAAAGTTTCCAGGCTGCTATCCCATTTATTCCTATGGCAGCGTGGCCTGGGAACTTTTGACAGAACCTGTACATATATACACACAAGCACGCATATGCCTTCAACATTATCGAATTAAAATCTTCGCTAATCCCCTGTCTTTATGCACGTTTGTTCGAAAAGACGCAATGGTTACATTGTGTATGTGGTCAATGCGAGAAGTGTACCAAATAGAATAGAAGACGGGCACTTTTATTTTTTTTTACAAATGGCCTTTTTGATTCAAAATATTCAATTCTATTTATTTACAGATCCACCAAGCATTGTCGTCTTTCCTCGGGACCAGACGGTGGTGACCGGTCGGGTGGCAGTGTTCGTCTGCACGGCTGTCGGCAACCCGCGCCCGCAGATCGAATGGCGCAAGAATGGCAAGCGTGTCTCCACCAACCGCTACACGGTAACCGAGATGACGGGGGGCTCGGTGCTTCGCATCGACCCCGTCCGCGCCGGCAAGGACAACGCCACCTACGAGTGCCTCGCTGAAAATGGTGTTGGTGAGCCCGTCAGGGCTCAGTTCACGCTCACTGTACTAGAAGGTGAGGGCCAATCAGATTGTGCATGCTATAAGTGGCTTCAGACGGCCGTTTTTGGCGCCGTAGTTGTCCACCGCCTCCGCCGCCGCCGGTGTTCGTAACCGCTATCGTACGAAATAAGAAAAAAAAATGAAATCAGAAAAATATATCCAGGATGGAACAGCGTTCGAACCCTGGCCCTCTGCGTGGAAGCCCAGTATTCTACCTCAGAGCCATACCGATGCTTGATACTGCTTTGCAAAAAGACCCTATACAGGCTTCATGTCGGGAAGGAACCACATTAACATGTGTAATATAGCATGGTAGAAGAGTAAAAGAACAACCAGTCAGACCATAAGTTATCCTTTAAACTCCAGTGTTGTCGACGTGCCTGGTAAGCCCACGATGTGCACACAACTACTACACTTACAAAAACATGTTGATCCACCTCGTAACGCTTGGTCAAAAGCCAAAAAATGCAGCATAGGACTACTCGCTGACTACTTCGCATGAAAGGGATCTGCCGAATTTGTTATTTCCTCTTTCTTCGCTTTGTCAGAGAACCAGATTCCACCGGGCTTCCCGCACTTCAAGCTGCTGCCCAACCTTCAAGGCGTGGAGCGCAACCGCAGCGCGCTGCTTCCCTGCAAAGCCGAGGGAGACCCCGAACCCAGGCTCTCCTGGCTCCGGAATGACATCCCCGTCGACATGTCCAATCCACGATACTCCCTCGCAGCTGCAGGCAAGTGGACGCTGTTCCGTGAAAGGTCCAACGGGCCGCACCATTCCTGCGCAACCTCATAATCAGCTACGTTAAATTCCAACTGGAACAAAGCTTTAGACAGCTTAAAGAGACTAGAATCAGATAAAACTTTAAAAGCGTGCGGCATTTCCTCCGCAAAGACGGATGCACAAAAGCCTGCACCAATGGGCGCGCACTCCAGACAGGTCATGAGCTGTACTGGCATTCAGCCCACCTTCGGGGAACATTGCTGAGCGCACGAGTGGGACTATATCATTAGTTGCGGAGGCGATCGGCTGTTGTGCTTCGGCCGTCTGGGCGGGACCTCTCTGGACTTCTGAAGTTGTATCCTACTATAGTTTAGGATAGTGTAGGTAGAGAGAAACATCTGTGTCAAGTGGTCGTTGCCACTACAATGCGCGACGTTAACCGTTTTAGTGCGGTAGTGCAATGTTAATCGTTGAACTAACACTGCAATCTTGCCTTTTGAACTTCTGGTGTCATTGTAGCTCTCAATGACAGCAGGACTGCACCTAACATCTGCCCTGCCTAAAATGACAGCCTGTTCTGGTAACTAAAGCGGAAGGCACAACATTGAACATCTGTCAAAATTTGTTTTATTTGCCTTTCAAACTGTAACCCTTTCACTGTTGGGTGTTCCTGGCTATGACGCACTCCCAGTGTCAGCCTGGTTTCGAGAATATCAGGGAAGCTTTAAATAATCAACTTCTTGCACATCTGGTTGAAGAGCCACGCTCGCGGACGGTCTGTGTGACGTGTGGAAAGGAAACAGCGTGGATGGGAAATTGCGTTCCTTCCACATATTCTCGGTTTGGCGTGCACGCTTCCGGGATGACTGCCCCACTATACAGTAAAAGCTCGTTAATTCGGATTTCTAGGGACCGGAAGAAATGTCCGAATTAACCAAATGTCTGAATTATCGAATGGTCGAAATAAACACAATAAATGCAAGAGCTTTTTCAACATACCTTTACTTTACAAAGTAATCGCGGATGCGTGTCTGTTTTCCAGCAGAAATTCGCGCGGACACAATTTTTCTGAGCCCTTCAAGGTGCTCAGCAGCTCGCATGCTGTCTGCAGTGCCAAAACAAAATTCTTCAAGGACGACGAGGGCCTCCGCGACTTCCCTCACAGTGCGGGGGGGCCAGTGTGGCTCATGGTGTGGCTGCTCCTCTTCAGGCTCTTCGTTCTCGGATTCGTTGCCATGCATCACTTCCTTGACAATTTGCTCATCAGTCAGACAGCCGGCAGTGGCAACGCCATCATCAATGCCGATATAATCCTCTAGTGTCACTGCATCAGGCATAACACTTCCGAAATCCTGCCCATCGTCGGCACCGTTGTCCGGCGACACTTCGGCATCGCTGGAGTCGGGTACAACAAAGCCACTGTGCCTGAAACAGTTAGCAATGGCGTGCGCAGGCATGTTCTGCCACACATATGCAAGAATGCTAACTGCGCTCAGGAGACTCATGTCATATTGTTTGCCGACGTCATGGCACAGGAGCAACTTCTTGTCAGCAGAGCCCATTTTTCAGGGCGCGCAAAATTTCTACTTTGGTGGTGAAGTCCTTCGCCTCGTACTTGGGCCGCGTCGCCGGCGTTGATATCGGCGGAAAGTGCGTTCACATGAAAAGTCAGCACGAAAGCACCAGCAAAAATCAAGCTAAAGGAGCCATACTGAATCATTCCTCGATAAAACGACATTCAACGATGCAGCACACCAACGGGAACAAAGCAATAAAATGGCACCGGCAACAGCCAGCAACAACACACGCGAAGAAAAGGCGTTCAATCAGTCTCAAGTCAAGCCAAGTCGACAATTGATGTCCATGGCGATGCTGCGTTTGAGCTTCACTTTTGTTCCGAATTGTTCTTTTTTCGTTTTCGAGCCTCGCCAGCAGCCCGAAAGTCGCCGAATTATCCGATTTGCGGTCAAATCTGTTCGAAATAACGAGCGCCCAGTCTTATAGAGTGATGCGTGTATTTACAAGGACAAGATGACGTGTCCGAACTAACCGATTTTCCGAATTAACGAGAGTCGAATTAACGACCTTTTACTGTATCAACACCAGTATCTGGTGTTGATATGGTGCAGGTGAAACCTGCGGAAGATGGCAGAACAACCCTTGTACCCGTAGTCGCGCCCTCATACCCATAATCACACACACGTCGCATGGTCGCTCAGCCCGAGATCGCTCTGTACTCTTCAGTATATGTACCAACACCTCGCGGGGTGAAAATAAGCTTCTAGAAAGGTTTGACAGATGGCGCAACCAGTAAAAACACGCCAGCTTTGCACTTCGACACAAATTTTTGAACACACAATGGAGAATGTACCGGTACTTCAGCAACAGCAAAAGAGTTAAAGATGTGGCACTCAGTATCAAAACTGCTGAGAGATAGCGGTTAGCCATCCTGTTTTTAACATGCCAGATGCTTGGGTGTGCCAGCCCATGGAAACTAGTGTGTAGTCAATTGGGGTGATCTACGTAGCAAAATATTGATTCATTGAGATGTGTCATCTCTTGTAAACTGTTGGAAAGAACGGGCTTTTATATGGCAGATCAGGCTGGAAAGAGGTAGAGATTGAACTTAATGCTTGTATAGCTTATCGTACTGTGCATTCGTAGGTCTGTCTTATTTCGCTATGTTTCCATTTTTTGGTTTTGTGTAAGGCGGTATATTATTGCTTACTTTTTCAGTGCGAGGAGGTGGAAGCACAGTCTGTTGCCTGCAGAGATTACCTGCCTTTTCTCACGATGTCATTTTCAATACCCCCTGTACAGGTTCACTACAGATCTTCGACGCACAGGAGGAAGATCAGGGCAACTACGAATGCATCGCAGAGAACAGTGTGGGCACTGCAATCTCGCCCATGGCAACCCTCTTCGTTCGCGGTAAGTAGAGTTTTCGTGCTTGAAGCAATGAAACGAAAACAATTAGTCAAAATCATTCAGTCCTTTTCCCGTCATGTTCTAGCAAGGACTGCAAAAGCTGTGTGCAAGTGCATTTGCAACGCACGATACTTCTCAAACCCGATGTTTATCCATTGCACTTGCGAGTTTATGGGAGGAGTGCACACGCAGAAGACATGAAAAAGCGAACACATTAACATTTTAATGTGTTTTGCATGGCGTGCGCTGCTGCCATAGCATTGTCACGAGAGATTGATGATTTCTTTTTCTGTTATTGCTAGTGCTTGTCTCAGAGAAGATCACTTGTTTTTCTTCCTCATTGTTTGCTTTTAAAAGGAAGTACAGGGCAGTCCACTTATAAAGATATCCAAGTGCCAAGGAAATCCCATCGTTATAACCGATAATTGTTATAAGCGAGTTGAGAAAAAAAGAAGACCTGGGTGGGCTGCTCAACCACATCGTCAGAGTCATCGCTCTTACCACTGTCCACAGAACGTCTACGCGCAACTGTCGCCTCATCACTGAGGCACTCGGACGTTTCCACAACATCGTCTGCATGAAGAAAGTTGTCAGACCCCCCCAACGCAGCTTCATTAAGTGCCCACCACAACTCCGGCTCCCCTTGACAGGACGTCCCGACGTCCCGTCCACGGCGAAACATAAAACGGAGGCAGTTGTGGAGAAAGACTGTCAAAGCACGGTGCACACAACAGGTGAATGAGCCAATGTTGGTGCGACCGGCCATGCAGACGAGGCCAAAGTGGTAGCTCCGGGAGGGGAGTTCGGAAGGAAAGCTCCTCCTCCTCTCGCTTCCTCGTAAGCGGCGCAGTCAACTCGCTTTCTCAGGGGGTGGACGGGGTGCGAGGTGCATTGCGGCACATGCCGTCAGCACGGAGAACCATTTTCGGCATGCACTGTAACCAGACTAAATCGCTATATGCAATATCGCAGCACTGGAGCATCGTAATAAGCAGTTTATTTTACCACATCCGATATATTGTTATAAACGGTATCGTTATAAGTGGACTCTATTGTAATTTATATCGCAAGGAACATGAAAAAATTGATTACAAGAACTGTATGTATAAGGATAAATATTTACCATGATGGCTGTGAATTGTCATTCACTGAAGGGTAGCACAAACGCTATGGAGAATACCCGCAAGGGTTAAAAAGCCTGTTTGCAGTTGAAGAAAAATTTATCCTTGCTCGGTGGTTAGACCTGGGGACTGACATCTTTCTGGGGCATTTGTTCTGCCATCAAGACCATTCATTCCAGCACTGCCGATCACACACGACATTTCACTGCAAGTTGGCTTTACTCGAACAAGTATGTGACACAGTGTGGCATTTTGACAAACTGGGGTGAAAGAGGGTGGGAAAATCGTTTCCCTTTCCAAGACCCGTAGCTCAGTCATGGATCAGACAGCAGTAGGTGGGCGAAGCACCGCATAGCAATTTGAATGAGAAAATGTACCGTATGCTGGGTGCACGTGAAGCACTCACAGAATAGAACGTGTTAATCTAGGATTAACTGATGCACATGCTTTCGTTTCTACCAACTGCAGTTTCTGTGCCATCATTGTGATTCTTGGATCAGAGTACGCATCACTTTTAGTGACCAGATTCATTTCTACGTGACATAGTATACTGGTGTGAATGCATGCATGAATTACTCCACTTAAACCTTCCTCATCACATTTCATTCCATGAGCACTGTACATGTGTGAGTACCGTTACATGAAATGTTGCAAAAAGTTCACATTGGCTATGCCCTTAATTTACCGCAGTGCGACGTGTGCCGCCATACTTCTCGATTCCGCCGGAGTCGACTTACGAAGTGTCTCCGGGTGCCACGCTGAACCTGACCTGTGTGGCCGTCGGATCGCCCATGCCATTCGTGCGTTGGCGCAAAGGTCACGTGGACCTGACCGCCGACAGTGAAGTCCCCGTAGGCCGCAATGTCCTGGTGCTGGAAAACGTCCGCGAGTCGGCCAATTACACCTGCGTGGCCGGCTCCACGCTCGGCAGCATTGAACACGTCTCGCAAGTGCTCGTCCAAGGTGAGAGCCTATCGCCGCTGAATTCTTAAATGGGACTTGACTTCAAGCCCAGATCTGCCTCAAGCAAGTGCGACTCAAGGCAGCCCTCGGCTTGAATGTGCTCGAGTCTGCCATTGCACTTCATAAACCCTTCTCCCGCCTTATTTGTGAAGAAAGTCGGAGCCCGACGGCAGTGCAGCACGCCTGGGTGTGAGAGTATTGAAATGATTCACTCTTATTCAAGTTTAGAAGCTTCGATATAAGCAGATTATTGTAAGTCATTAAAAGGCAAATGCGTTAGATGCCTCATCAGAAGCAAAAAGTGACCAGCCTAGGCATTGGCGGTGTCAACACGGGTGATGCAAAAGATCATCATCATGTGATGATCATGTGGCCACAGTCTCGAAATTTAGTCCTGCAAGGACCAGCACAGTGAAGAAGCATGGAGAAAGGGGGGCGGGGAGGATTTTGAACAAAATATCAACTGACGTTGCCATTTGAAAGAAGGCCATTCCCACGTCTCATATATGGGTCATTCCTGAAGGGCATTTGACGTCAGGACCTGAGAAACATATTTATACCGGTCACCAGAGTGGCCAAAATCTGGACGCCGATTCTGAAATATGATAGTTTTTGTTGCAAGGTTATGATTCAACACTTTGTGACCACATGGGCCACCTCACAAAATATATGGGACGAAGGCAGTCATGTGTGAGTTGGGCCACTAGTGAAAGGTCTGTGGGCTGCATGTTTGAGGCCCCTGATCTAACTCAGTAACTAATTAAAAAAAAAACGCCAAACTCTGCGATGTCTGGTATCATCCTGCTTCACGACGTGTCCTTCCTTCCTTTGTCACATCAGCACTACCTCGGTCGCCCACCAACCTGGCAGTGTCGGACGTGACGGCCACTTCGGTTCGGCTGTCGTGGTCCTACGAGGGCAGCGGCTCGGACAGCATTCGCTATTACGTGGTGCAGTACAAGCCGCGCCAGGCCAACCGCGAATACAGTGAGACAAGCGGCATCACCATGCCTTACCACCACATCAGGGACCTGAGCCCGTACACAGAGTACGAGTTCTACGTCATCGCCGTCAACGACCTCGGCCGGGGATCCCCCAGCGTGCCAGTCACCGTCACGACAGGGGAAACAGGTTGGCTTTTGATGGCTTCCACTTGGCGCCATGTCATTGGTGGATATTTCAAATCTCCAAAAAAGGGAGAGGAGTGCTTGCTCTGGTAGGGGTGCTTGCTCGGGATTTTACGGTACGTTCTTCAATACGGGGTATTATTTTAAATTGCTTATACACTTAAACCTCGATATAAAGAACACGGATATAACGAATTATCGGTTATAACGAAGTAAATGAAGAATAGTCTTGTCATAGCTACTGTGTTACAAATAAACGTTTATAACGAATTTTCGGATGTAACGAAGTTATTTTAGTGGCAGATGTGACTTTGTTATAATGAGGTTTGAGTGTAGTGACAATTCCATAGAGCACTTAAAGCATAGAAAATTTGGGCGTGTTTCTCCTATTTTTTTTTTCCTGATACAGCTTGGGAGTTCAGGGTTAAATGAACCTGGTCAGCTTGCATTAACCAGTAAAATATTTTCTTGCTATTTAGAGTGGTCTACTCAGCTCTAAAAAGTAGCACTATTTTAGTCTTTCTCAAAAAATGTATATACATGGTTTAAGAATTTTAACATGCAAATGATGCGTATGAGTTGCATTCAGAATAAGTCGCTACTTGCAAGTCGCAGGCATTACCCCAAAAGCAGTAAAGGCTTTTCTTTTATCTTTTGACCATAGCCTGTAAGCAGCTTCAAAATTAGGTTGCTTTGTGGAAAGAAAACTTCTAAGAAAAATTTGTCTTGTATTCAAATTCCCATACAGTCTGGTGAGCTCTATATATTTGCCTTAATTCAGTTGAAGGATAATATGAAAAGATCTTCAACCCTAAATGTTGCATTCATTTTTCTTTATAAGCTGTATCATAATGTTTATTCTATGTCGGTTGTCTTGAGATTGATTTATTACCTGCCTATTATTACAATTGCAAAGTGCCATGTTGCTTACCAGGGAACAGCATAGGTATCATGGCGGAACGTATAATTTCTAAGATAAGGAGACAAGTCAACCATGATCAAATAATGCATTTATGAATTGAAATAGTCAATTTTTTTAAAAGACAGCACACGGTGCCTTTATTAGTGCCACTTATCTGGTTCCACGCATTATTCGAAAGTCGTACAAACAAAACTGTGTGTTTGCAGAGAGATAAGAGAACTGATCATCAGTGGCCGTACTAGGAAAGTCTCAACCTGGGGTTGTAATCTTGCTGGCGCACATTCGGAAACACCCTTAATGCTTTCATCTCCTTGGACAACCCAGAGCCTCCGAAAAGATGGAAACCTTCCGTTTGCTTTGCTGTGGGAATAACCTTGAATTCCATCACACAGAGCTCATTAGCTTCCCGATCACTTTCGCGGAGATATTGCGCGACTGAGCACAATACACACTGGTGTACTCAGCCGACGGCATTCCTAGCACCATGTGAAGTTGCTATGTTCACACAATGCAAGAAATGCCGTTGGCCGCATGCTACAATGCAACTGGTGCCCAAACGAAATCTCGCAAGGGTGATCTCTTCATTTTTTCTGCTTCTTCTTCTTCTCAAAAGTGATTGCCACAACGTTCAGAGTGACCTGTCTTTGTTGGAAGAAGGGGAATTGTTCGAGGGGCTCATTTCTTTTGTTAGACACAAGCAAATGAATCCAACTGACGTTTAAGCAAAGGAAAGCATGAGGGACATTATTTGTTGTTTTTAACTGTAGTTTAGTAATTATGACATAAGTTGAAATGAATTTAAAGTGGACAAAGAAGCACCCCTTCGAATTGTCTTTGGCTTAGGTAATTGTCTGCTGGATTCATTTGGCTGTTTTTGTTGGGGCACAGCCCTGTCAAGGACGAGTTCTCCTCGGAAAATTGGCTATCGGCTGGAATTCCTTTGCTTTGCCTGTGTTGATCATCCAAGAGCGGTGCCACATTGCGTTGCCACAATTGCACTGCTTTTCTTTTTGCCGTTGTTGTGCCGAGTGACCAACGTGCGAAGCTTGTGCTGCTGCTGCTGCCGCCGCCGCTGCCGCAGCGCGCTTTTGCTTGTGCGTGTGTGTTTGCTGCTGTAATGACTGCTCCTTCTTTCTGTTCTCTCTTTCTCGCTTTTTCCCTCTCACTGTGTCCTCGTCCCCTCTCTCGTCTCGTTGGCCGCCTTGTCGTTCTCCCCTCGCCTCCCGTAAACATCAGCGGATCTGGCTGGAGGGAGCAGTAAGTGCTAGCACTGCTTAGGCCAGATGCTTTCTCTCGCATTTTCTGAAGTCCATCCTCTACTTCATTCCTCATTCCCTGAATATCCCCCTCCCTTTTCGTTTTCTTGGCCTTTTTTTTTTTTCAAGGAATACTGACACGAAAATTTTCAGTTGTCATTTTTTCATGTCAAATGAAAGGCCAAGTCCTCAAAAGCCCAGAAAATATACTGGTAAGCGTAAATGCACCCTGAAAAATTAATTACAGTATGTTTTCAAAAGCTAGTTACGGTTCCCACTGTACCCTGACGTCACAACACGTTATGAGCCTCTCGTCACGTGCTCGTGCAATATAATCGTGACGTTTCCACGGCCGCTCTGCTCTGTGGCTCCATTGGTAACGCACAAGCAGCCGTTTTGAATGTTTTGGTGCCTGACATCATCACAACTAGCCAAACTGGTGCTTGAAGCCACCAGAATTCACACTGTAGCCTGACGTCACGCTAGTGTCGACGTCAGTAGGTGTGTGATGCAAAAATCGACTGATGTCGAAATAAAATACCTATCAGCATTTACTGAGCTTTACACTTACTCAGAGTCGTCTCCGTATACAGCAGATTTGTATGACAGGGTAAACAGATTCAAAAAGTGGTGTCAGTACCCCTTCAGCCGAGTGTGCTGCAGACAAGAGTTGCGTTGGCTAGCTTCTTGTGGCAGGGTGCCCCGTGCACAGAAGGCAGTGCAAGGAAGCCTGCGTACCCATGTGGCATTGCATTATTGCTTTATTCATTGCAATACTAGCTTTTCACTAAGCTTACACAAGTGACTAAATGGCTTTCTTTGCCTTTTGTATTGATTATCATTGTGACATGCTCACATCCACCGATGTCAGACAGTTAATTACAAATTAAGAAAAAAGATTCATGCAAATGTGACTGACTGTTCATTAGACGAAGATAGGAAATCTGCAGCTGTCTTTTGGCCAAGAGTAGCAATGAAGCTACACTTGCGAATATTTTCGTAGCAGCCTTCAGCATCAGTTTCTTTCATTGCAGGAGGAAAAGAAAACATGACAGAATGACATGTTCAGTGTAGATCGTGGTATTTTCAAGTAGTGAAGACGAATCGATGTGTCCGTGTACGTAGTTCCTGAAAGTGTGGTGCAGTCAAAAGTACTAGCTCAGGTCACTGCTTATTTTAATACTGTGCCTAACTGAAGTACGACAAAATGTCACCATCAACCAGCTGTATTCCCTTTATCTGTTACCATGAATCTATCAATGGCAATGCAGTTCCCCCAAAGAACTTTTTTTTTTTCTCTTTTAGGAAGAGGTCAATGATGCAACACAGGAACATATTAAGTATACAGTGAAACCTCGTTAATACGTACCTGCCGGGAACGCGGCATAACTACGCACTAAATGGTAGTACGCATTAAACACCAAGTACAAATTTGCATCTCCTAGCGTACGCCATCGCCGCCAGCAAATAAATAGAGTGCCACAGCAAATATTGCCTAAAGTATCCACCGCAAAGCCTTTTCTTTCTTTTTGCCAAAGTGGTGAAAAGATCCTGCCACACTCGCACGACCGCCCGATAGCGCGTAGTGGCGACGCCGAAGAACATTTCGAAACTATTGCAGGGTCCGGGATACGCGGTCAACGCAGTGACCGACGTAGCGACAGAACGGACAGTGTCTGCTTTCCGCGGTATATGTGCGTGCGTCTAACCGCGATCTGCTACTAAACGAAAACTGACACAGTTCCAGTGAAACGCGGTACGGCCGCGTGGCGCCGATCGTCTCCCGGCTAGTTGCGTGCAGCGCGTCACCTACTCGGCTCACGCCGTCACTACCGGGCCGCTTGCTGTGCCGCACGCGCGCATTTATCGTGGGAATGTTGTTCGTAACCACTTCGCTCCAGATCGTGCACAGATGCGGCGAGTAGCTTGTTCGGTTAACGCAGCAATGACGAGCTTCATGCAAGCGATGCGCACTCCGCGATGCTCTATCGGTCCTGGCAGCGGACGGAGGCGCTTTGGGTGGTCGCCTAATAAAAGCGGGCAGTATGGTTACAACTGCGCTACGCTTGCTGTATCGTACACGTGCGTTTAGTGTGATAGCGTCAATGCAGCGAGGTTTCTCGGCGCCCGCGACCCGCAACGCTAACTACGCAACAGCGATCTGCTTTCGCTTCTACAAAGCGGTGCGCGCCTGATGACGGCTTAGTAGCGTTTGCTGTCGGGCTAGTTGGTACATGGCTGAAGTTCTTCGTCCCTGCCCGAGCATTTGTGCCATTAATTCAACTTCAGCCTTGAAGACGGCCGCGCGCAACGAAGCGGCAGCGATCGGCGGCCCAGCGCGTTCAGGTTGTCGCCTAATAAAAGCGTGCAGTAGGCTTAAAAAGTAGCGCTGCGCCGCACGCGTGCCCGAGCAGATAGCTGAAGATACTTATTGTGATAAGGTTGTCGGCGATAAGTCATGTCGGCGCATTCGTCGGTGGCCGCCACCTCGCCTTCGTTCTTTCCGGATGCTTAACCGCAAAGGTGTCGCCGCAATCGCGCGGAAGTCGGAATCGGGGATCGACTGATCTGCGCACTTCTCAAAAAGGCGGAAGACCTTTGGCGGCACATTCTGGCATCGGGAAGTTGAGCGGCGCAGTAAAATATTATGGCACAAAAAGTTATCGCGGTACGCAGGGTACGCACTAACCGGTAGGCATAGGGCGAACCACTACGGCTTAAGCGGTCAGCGAATGCATTGGGCTCTATGGGACTCGGTCGGGGATTCGTCGCAACTACGTTTTAACCGTTAGTACGTTTAAAGCGGGTACGTATTAACGAGGTTTGACTGTAGTAGTATGTCTAACATCTTTTGGGACACTAACAAGTTGGCACACACAAACTCTGCTTTTCCTTTGTTCGCTCTTCCAATATTTCACTGTTCATCTAGGTTGGTTTGTTCTCGCTGCGCTAGAGCACATTATTGACAAGCACTCAAGAAGGCCTCAGCTTTAGCTTTATGTAAAACTTTTTGCCTGATCCTGTGTCCTTTTTGTTCCCGGTTCCTCCCTATTCCTGTCTATTTTTCTTCCTGACTCGGCTGTTCTGAGCAACAAAAAGCCCACCCGGGTCATCCTTCCTATTCACAACCTTTTGGATGCAGAATTCGTTGTACTGTTGCAATCCTCTGACTCTTACTTGTACATTACGTGGGCATAACTTGAAAGTTAAAACTGAACTTAATTGTAAATTAAATACTGTATATTTGTTCAGGTGATGATTGCTGTTCAGTGCTGAGTGCCAGGTTACTTTTTCCTGCTAAATGCAAACGTCAGACAGGACTGTTTGATGCAGTAGACATGGAACTTTTTTGGGAACTGTAATATTTTGTTGTTAAAAGTTGGTGAGATCGCAGGCACTTCTCAGTAAGCTCACTGAGCAGTCTCTCATTGCCTGCAGTTATCTGCTGTAATTATGTGCAGTGTCCATTGCGTCAAGTACTGCTCAGTTAAACTACAGCAGAGAAATGCACCAGCAAATAGATGTCTCGTTACAAAATTAAAGCCAGTAGGTGGTTCCTTTGAGAACATCTAAGCGAAGAGCATATTTGTACAGCATATTATTTTCATGACACTTAAGACAACTCCAGAAGACATTCTTCAAACCTTATGGCAGTGCAGCAAGTTTCTGTGATGCAGTTGTACAGTGCTTTTGAGCATGAAGCACTATGTTCGATTTCTGACCATGTGGATGTAACAACAAAAATTTTCACGTACTACTACTGTACATACTTTAAAAGTACCTCAAGTGGTCAAAACTACCTCTAGTTCTCTGTTATGACTTCTTTATTAGGCGAGTTGTTGCTTGAAAAGTAAAGCCCTTGAATCAAGCTACAAATTGTGGTTAATACACGGTCAGCGTCTTAAGTTTACAGCCTGGCAAGGTACTTTCAAGTCGAACTACGTAATCTTTAATGCACTAATAGTTTTACTGGCTATCGCCTCAAGATGTTTGGAAGTTCAGTGTTTTCTCTCAGATCCCATGGTATGTAAAATTTTGATGTCAAGTGCACACAGATAGAATTTGCTTTTCTTTCTTTAATATGTAAGTTTGGCTCTTGTCATAAAAACCACACCAAAAAAAACCGAGCGACAGCATGCACAGCTTCTACTTTATTCTTTTTTAGAGAGCGCCCCATAGTTGCCATTACGTAGTACAAATTACAATTGCAGAGAACACTCGCAAATTTGGAAAAGGAGAGGAGACCACTTTTGAGTTACGCCGTTGAACCTTATGGCACGAAGATTTTTTGTTTCCGACTTGTACTCATCAAGCCAAATGTTACCACTTTGACTTTCAGAGCCAGGCAGCGCACCTCGAAACTTGCAAGCACGAACTTTGAGCTCGAGCACTGTGGTCGTGCAGTGGGACCCTCCGAAAGAACCGAATGGCCAAGTCATGGTGAGCATTTGCTGCAGAGTTTCATAAGACTCTGGGGTTTGTACTATCACTCACTTCCAGGAGTGCCTTCACTTCCACTTGAGGCATTAACCAGCAGTTTTCAGATTTTCAACCGTCGCAGACCCTTTGATATTTTAGAGGTCTTTCACGAACTCTGGACTACACAACCCATATAACTAGGGGTGTGCGAATATTCGAAATTTCGAATATTTTTCGAATAGTGTTTGCTATTCGATTCGATTCGCACTGAAATTTTACTATTCGAACTATTCGAACTTCCCAAAGACAAATGCAGTCAACGTCCGGTTGAAAGTGACCCCTTCAAATTTTCAATATGCTTCACCTCATTACACTCTCGTATTGCGGCAAAGCTGCCTTTGAAGCTCCGTTACGGTCGAACTTAGCCAAGAGACGAAGTCCGGTTAAAAGTGGTCCCTAGATTTTCAATATGCTTCACCTCATCACACACCCGTATTGCGGCAAAGCTGTCTTTTAAACTCCGTTACGGTCGAACTTGGCCAAGACACAGTCAACATCCAATTAGAAGTGGTTTCTAGATTTTCAATATGCTTCACCCCATCACACCCCCGTATTGCGGCAAAGCTGCCTTTCAAGCTCCGTTACGGTCGAACTTAGGCAAGAGACAGTCAACGTCTGATTGGAAGTGGTCCCTAGATTTTCAATATGCTTCACCTCCTCACACCCCCGTATTGCGGCAAAGCTGCCTTTCAAGCTCCGCTACGGTCGCAAATGTATTACCTCGAGAAGACGCTGGTTCCAACATGGAGATGAAAGATGTGGCAGAGTTGGGGGCTCAATTAATGCTGTTTTGGACCTGAAATTTGGGCAGGAAGTCCGAAAAATCGGACGCCGAAGCTTTTTAGCATCCAAAATTTCAGATGTTCTTATATATCGACGTCTACGAGGCAGATTTGGAACTCCGGACTTGAAGGGAGCACACCCTTGTCTGCCACATCAGTTGGCCTTCCACAGAAGTTGAAAGAGAAGGAGAGGCTGAGGAAATGGCATCTCTGCCTATCACGTGTAAAGTGTTGTCGGCAACACTTTGGTTGCACCAAATCATGTACATAAATACAATTCGGCCTCTACATTGCCTCATTCTTGATAAGAAAGACAACTATGAAATATGACCCCACCAGCACTTCATCAACCTAGCCAAAAGAAACACTTTCATGTTGCTATCTCACAAGAACATACTTAGGGATTCTCTGCAACTTTTTTTGTAATTTCACTTCGAATTATTCGAAAAATGTTTGAGAAATATTCGAAAATTATTCGAAAATTATTCGATTCGATTCGCACTCAATCTTTATTATTCGAATTCGCTTCGCACCCAAAATTTTGCTATTCGCACAGCTCTACATATAACCATAAAGTTAATTTTAACTGTCAAGCCTGGGTTGGAGCTCTCATGCAGATTTTGTGGCCAGATAGAAAATGCAAGATCAGATAGATGCAGTTATCCTGGATTTGTAATAAATAGCAGCGGTATACTCGCCATCATCCACTTTTAACACTATTTACACACACACATTCACGCTTGAGGGTATGCCCCGCATGCATATGAAACTGCAACATGTCCTTAGACACGCTCTTCTCCTTGTACAGTAAAAGTTTAATCCTTTATATACGCATTTGGTCATTTGCAACAGGCTGGTTTGGCCTCGACTGAAGCCTCGATTGAAGCTAATTTAGTAATGCAATGAGGTGGATGGCAGCTCTTTTTTTAACCAAAGCTTTATAACACTCATTTCGGTGTCATACGCAGAAAACCCCGTCGCCTGTGAGATCAAAGAAATGCGGCCCTCGAAGCTGCGCCGGTCACATGCGTACTTTGTATGCGCCGTTTTCCAATAATTGAAGCTGTCTCGATCGTGGGCTTTTTGGCGATCAGCCGTGTCTGATATGGCAATCCAATCTTTTATCGTGGTGACTTGTCATTTCATGTTGCCACATTTCATTGTTTCCTGGATATTAATGCTTGAACATCGTTGTTGCCTGTAGCAACTGAAGTGTTGCGCTGCTAAGCACGTGGATGAAGGTCCAATTCTTGGCATGGCGGAAGGAAACAGTTAGGCGGGAGCATTGCGCATTGTGATAAAAAGAAAGAAAGAAAAGTAGTAGGTCAGGCACCACATGCCAAGCTTTGCTTGCCCCCCTCCCCATTTTCCCAATAGGGGAAGGACTGCTGAATTTTCTTTTTTTTTATTTCTTTCACAGTGAAACAGTTGCAGCACAAAGATAGAATGAGATTGCACGAGTGTCTTGCTTTTTGAATGTTCACTTTTGCTCCCATATCACTGGGTTCACAGGGGGGGTTCACTTTCCTGCATTGCCGTGCTGATGGAAGCGCGGTGCTGACCAATCGCGAGAGCATGAGTGAATGTTCAGATAGTGAGATGCTTTTGTGGTCTCACCTGTATTCTCCGCTAAACCTGTGTTAAAGCATTATGGCCCTTACCGTCTCTTTCAGGGGTACAACGTGTACTACACGACACAGCCCAGCATCCCGACGCAGTCGTGGAGCGCGCAAACGGTCGACAATAACCAGCTGACGACTATCAGCAATCTAACCCCGCAAACCATCTACACCATACGGGTGCAGGCATTCACCAGCCGTGGGCCGGGTCCATTCTCGTCGCCCGTGCAAGTCAAGACCCAGCAGGGCGGTGAGCTTGTTCATCTAAGCTTTGACGACTTTGGCGAGTTCGAAATTTACCAGCTTACTCAATCAATCAGTCGGTTATCAGAAAGGTCTTTATATGGTCATACTACTGAGCAATGCACGAAAGGGTATTTCAACTGATATCTTGCATAGTTAAATGTCAATGTTTTTCCATGTGGGCGAATCAGTTAATGCGATAGCAACAAATCGAAATGTTATACTAATTAAGGCTAGCAGCTAACTCCATTAGGATCTGATCTCGTGTAACTTTGCAAAATGTTGGCGTAAGGGAATACAGCCGCTCAAGTGAGCGAAGCAGTTTTTGTGTTGTTTATCACCTCTTCGCGAAGTAAGCAGTGAGAGCACAGCTCGTAGAAAGGTAGGACCCGTCTTCTGATGTCTATTGAGATAGTGCGCGCGACTGCTCCCTTTTGATCAAAGTTCGCAGCCGCTGCCCGAGCAACACAGCCCTCCCACTGGCACCCCTCCATGCTCCTTTGCCTGAATAAAGACAGGCAGCCCTTGCACGCAGGGCGATGTTATCGCATGTGCCCTTCGCACGACTCAGATGGCCGGCTCGTTATGTCTCTGTTTCAGCCACATTCATCAGCAGCGCTCGTGTGCTTTTACTAAGACGTAGAACATATGACACGCGAGTGTGTTATTAATTTGGACTTTATAGTGGAACAGGACAGCGATGGCAAAAACCCATTGATAGTGTCCATATAATTGCTATCGCATTAATAAGTGCATGAACTCGGACTATCTATTGCTTAAATCTGGTGGACAACTGGGCTTTGAGATCTTACTCTGAAAATCCCGGTTAGGTAAACCGTACGTTTCTCTCACCCCCAGTGCCGAGCCAGCCGCGCAACTTGAAGGCGGTGGCGGTGTCGCCGACGGCCATCCAGCTGAACTGGACGCGTCCCCTGGACCCGGCCGAGACGGTGGTGGGCTACGAGCTCTACTGGAACGACACGTTCACTCAGCAGCAGGAACAGCGCTCCCTGCCCGACGGTCAGAGCTTCCTCCTCGAGGGGCTCTACCCGGACACAGTGTACTACGTCTGGCTGGCGGCTCGCTCGCGCACGGGCGAGGGCGCCGCCACGCCACCCCTGCCTGTGCGGACGGACCAGTACGGTGAGTAGCACTGTCCCTCTTGCTGCTTTCTCTCGCTTGTCTTTCTCATCTTTCCTTTCTTCTGGGCCGTGAGGAAAAGTGTTATGCTGTTGTTTTCTTGTTGTGACAGGAGCAAACCACCGGTCTATTCAGTTGACCTGCACTTCCTGAACCAGTGTGAGAGGGTGCCCAGCTTAGTACTTAATATATGCTGCTAAGCTTGAGGATGCAGGTTTGATTTCCGGCCACAGCAGCCACATTTGAATAGGTGCAAACTGCAAAAGCACCCATGTACAGTAACGCTCAATAAGACTTGCAAGAAGGGAGCTTATGGCCTCCTGAGCTCAAAGATTGCGCATGGCTTGAAATTTTCCTCACTGCCACAACTAAATGATATTTTCTTATTTGGCATCATTCCCAAGTGAGGGAAAAGTGTTTAGTTGTGGAAATGAGGGCAAATTGGAGCCATGTGAATTCTTTCAGCTTGTGAGGCCGTGTGCCCCTGTGTTGCAAATCGCATTGAGCGCGACTGTATGTAAATTAAGTGCACATTAAGGAACTCCCAGGTTGTCTTAATTCATCTGTAGACCTCCACTGTGATCTGCCTCATAATCATATCGTGCTTTTGGCACATAACACCCCAGAATTTAATTTAAGTTTCAGTTTGGGATGGCTACATCTGGACCTTATCTGAAAGAATGAAAATCCAGGACAGATGTCTCCTACATGCTGACCTTAATGCAAAAAAAAAATTTGCAGTCAGATATCTACAGAACAAACAGTCATAATGCCTCAAATGGGGCAACAAAGACTCAGTTTCAATACTTGCTGTGTACTTTTTGAAAGGAAGCTCTGCGAGCAGCATCCATCTTGAGCCTCTATCAATTTTCATGGTGCTGGCAAGAAAAGACAGCTCTATGAAGACTGTGCCGAAGCTGTGCAGACTACATTGCTCCAAGCCCCTTCCAAATAGTGCAGCAGCTGGACAGACTGCTTTGTCAACTCAACTGCACAAATTTGCACGAAGTAATGTGTTCCATGACTCGGGCTTGAAGCTGTTTAAACTGTCAATGCAGACAGTTTCCAGTGGTGGCCAGAAACATTTAGCAAGGACACTAAATTACAAAGATGGGCAGAGCATTTAGCAAAGACGCTAAATTACAAAAACATACAAAGCATTTATCAAATACGCTAAAGTACAAAGACATACAGAGCATTTAGCAAAGACTAAACCACTAAGACGTACCAAGCAATTAACAAAGATGCCAACTTACTAAGATGTACCAAGCATTTAACAAGGACACTAAATTACGAAGATGTACAAAGCTCTTAACAAAGACGCTAAATTATGTAGATGTACAAAGAATTTAGCAAAGGTTCTTGATTACAAAGATGTAGTTGCAAAGCCATACGGTATGTGTCGTACTAAGTTTCCTTCGCAGATTGACGTTTTCACTACCAGTATAGATAAGATGCATTGCTGAGTGCACGAAATGTTTACGTCACAGTAGCCACTATTGTTGTGGCACTGTCATTCTCAGTTTCATTTTAGCAGTAGAGTACTGGTCAAAGTAGAGCCCATAAAATTTTTGTTTCCTTATTGTATCTGGCAATTCGTCATAGCAAGGGGCGAGCTTGTTCACTTTACACAGAACAAGTTCACTGCATTGCACGAGTTCATCATAGCGGTTGTGTAGAGTTCGTACAAGTGGTGCTGGCCGCATTGCTATGTTTAATAGACTCCTTAGCTTTTCAAAATGAAAGTTCATCAGGCGTCACTTGCCTGAGCAAAGACTCTTATCAAACTCGTGTGAAGCAGTTCGTGAAGTGCAGAGCGATTGGATGTGTCCTGCTCCTTTTCTTTGTAGGGCAACTTAACTTGTTTCGTTGCTGTTCAACAAGTGACTAGGGTATGGGATGACCAAACGTGCGCAACTTTTTCTGCCCTTACTTTTTTTTTTGATGAACTTTTTGCTCGAACTCGCTATGTATGTTTGCCTATGTAGCAGTTATCACTGGGTAGCAAACTCTTCAGCATCCTGCCTATTCCAATGAGCCAAAGGATTTTTGAAAGTGCACGACCACACTCTCTTTTTTCTTTTTTTTTTCAAAGACCAGTGCGAAAAATAGCAGCCATAAACTGCACCACTGTTTTTTTCTGTGTGTGTGTGTGTGTGGGGGGGGGGGGGGGGGGTCTTGTATAATTCACAGTTCATTTTTTTCTACTAGTAGCCCTCTGTCTTGTTAATGCATGTTTGATGGGCGTGCAGTTGTTCAGAAGTTATCAATAGGAGCGCACTCCTGCTCACGAAATGCAAGAATTGGTTCCTTCGTTACATTTTTGTAACACTTGGAATGCCAGTCCGACACAGGTTTTGCTCATTTTATGTGGTCTTCTAATTCGGCACCTTATCTTAAACTGTGGGTAAGAATAAACTCTTTCACCTCGGAGTTGTATTTGGACCTCGAAGTAGTTATTACAGTTGCCAGAGCTCAATTCATTACAAAACTGGCTCGCATATTTCCTCTTAATCAAGGAGACATGCTGTAGCACGCGTTAGGCTTATTTTTGGCTGTAGGCTAAAGGGATGCAGAGCCAAGCATTAAAAGATGGTTCTGTATGCAAATCATTGAGGGGAGGGCAGTTTTTGTACGTTGCCCCGCCCCACCGTGTCATCCATCTCCTTGGCTCGCCGCACAACGCACTCTCGGCCTCCCATTCTTCCTGCGCACTTCCTTCTTGTCTGCCCACTGCATCACGTGACCTCCCCTTTCCCCCTCAACGCGCCTCCCTGGCGCCACGCACACGGCACCTCGCAGTTCCGGGTGCACCGCCGCAGCAGGTGCGCGGCGTCGCCCTCGACTCGCGCTCGCTGCGCATCAGCTGGGAGCCGCCGCCGCGTGAACTGCACAACGGTGCCATCACATACTACAAGGTGAAGTACATCCGCGCTGACGCGGCCCCAGGGGCGGCGCCCTACGAGGCGCTCAAGGGGCCCGCCGAGCTGTCGCACACCATCACGGGATTGGACAAGTGGACCCCCTACCGCATCTGGGTGCTCGCCGGCACGGCCGTCGGTGATGGCCCCGGCTCCCCACAGGTTCTCGTGCGCACCGACGAGGACGGTACGTCGTCTGGCGGGGGACGCCCCTTTCCCTTCCTCCCTCCTCACCTCTTGCCTTCCTCCTTCCTTCCTCAGTGCCCTTTTGCACCATTGTCTTCTTCTTCTTCTTTAGCTTTGACCAATCTCCTTCCTACCTTCCCATGTGTGTTCTGTTCGACGTTGTCCTCATGGCTTCTCAATGCTACCACTCGGAAAGCCTCCCTTTAGTTTCCAGGTACAAGCATGATTCGACTAGGTTAGTCGCGTTATTTATACACCCCAGTGTCTTTGACCAACTTTTTTTACTATTGGCTTTGGCCTACTGAGGGACACCAGTGAAAATTTGGTAAGAGGCATTACGGTCCACAACGCGGGCATCAGCAATTTCCTTATCTGTGTAGTTTGTGCTGCACGTGGAGTACTAGAAGAATTGACTAAGTGCTCAGCTGGTACATTTTACTCTAGCAATTTGGTGTAGCTGGAGCATTGCATACCAGTAGAAAGATAGGACATGTGTCAAATTGGTGCTAGCAAGAGTGAGCCGCTACAGATGTCAGTAACTGACGGGTACATTTCACTATTTGAGCGAAGCTGATGGTGGCCTTCTTGTTTACTGGCAAGCACCTGATAGCTTGTCCGACTTCATGCGTGGTTCTTATCTGAGTGTAAGAATAAGCCGCTTTCTTCTCTCATGGAGTACTGAAAGTTGTGAGGTGCACCCTCAGAACCGTGGCAGTGAACTTCGTTCGATCTTTTGATTTATGTATTGATATGAGGAAGGGTGAAATGTCTGGAGGCTTTGTGACTGGTTTGTCGAGAAAGCCAACCCTGGCCAGCCTTTCTCATTCCTAGCTTTAATGTTTCTTTCACATATAGCAAGTAAGCTCAAGGCATTCTGTAGCTGACTGTGTTTACACAGTGTTAGCTGAGCCGTAGCTTATGTTTGGTAAGCATAGATTATGTTTGAGCTCAGTGGGTTCAATAAAGCACCATTTTTTATATGGTTCATGGCAGTGTATACTTCGTTAACATTGTTAGGGACAACTTGCACTATTTTTTGTTGTAAATTTGCTGTGTGTAATTTCTTCTAGTGCTAGGCCACTTGTTGCAGTTAGCCTTAGCTCCAAAGCTTGTTCATTAGTAATCAGTATTGCAAAAAATTAGGAATTACCTTTATTCATTGGGTGTCAATGAGCAGTTAGCCCCAATATCAGTACATAAATCCTGGACTAAGATATATTATCCAAGTTTATTCAGAATTTATCAATCTTCTGTACTTGAGTCGGCCGGCGAAACCTGTCAAAATAACGCAAAAATATTGTGCAATGTTACTAAGTTACGTAGACATCTCACTCAAGCTATGGGCAGACCTGAAGGAAAGGCTGGTCTCATTAAGCCATTGTCCCGTCCCTCTTTCTTTTTCGACCTATATTACTTTCTTTTGGGGACAATTCCGAGCTTCCCTCCTTTAGCGAACCTTCACGCTTATAAGTGGCCTCGCCATTTCTTTTTCGTTCGTACTTAATTTCCTCCTTTCTCCTCATTTAGCACCTTTGTCCTGCTTTCATTATTTCTCTTCAGCCTCCACTTTTCACCAAGTCTGTCGCATCCTTCTGACCTTTGTGTCACTCCTCTCCACAATGCCCTATCTCACCAGTGCACTTTCAGGCTGCTTTTTTTGCATTTACGTAGCCTTCGTCAGACTTCACACAGACACTGTGTAGTCCAGTATTCTTATTCTCTTCTCTGCTTTCAAGCCACTTCTCGTCTCTGCGAAATTGGCTGTAAGACAGTGCCACCTATATGCACAAGTAGCCACTGTTGTTCAGCACCATTTCTCAATGAATTCCAAGCCACCATTCTTGCACTAACCTAGTGGAATTTCTTGAGGAACTCTGGTTTTTAATTCTGGAGCTTGCGAATCAGCTCCTTTGGGTTTGTCAAGCAACCCTCCTAAATTTCTCAATCAACTTTTCATCAAACGAACTGCCAATGGTCACCACAACCACATGCAAAATTGCTGTGACCATTTCCAGCATTAACAGCATCCCTTGAGGCCTGAAAAAAATTCTTAAGCATCAAATGTAACCATCAAGCCCTTCGAAGTCATCCGTTTTGGAGAGTGCTGTTTAATAAAAGGTCCTAAAACGTTGCCGCCAGATAAGTATAGTCTATTGCGCCCGAGACATCCGGCTACAATTTTAGTGCAAGCTATAGGACTAGCCTATCTGTTCAGTTTAGCAGCTTCATGGTGGCTTATTGTGAAGTTTGCTTTAAAAAAAGGTCATTGTGCTGCTTTTTCAACTGCTCATGGTTTAAGGTGGCGTTTCAGGTTCTAGCTGCAAAATGGACTGTCTCTTTGCTAGATGCCCACCTCGCGTGTTCCTTGTGAAGTCTGACAGTGGCTGCACTTCCATTCCCTATCAGTTTGCCTTCTCTGCCTCACTTAGTTCCTACCCTCTGCATTTTCTTCACTTGTCTTATTACACAAAAGCGCATCCATTTTTTATCCTCTTTCTTTTGTTCATCGCGTTAATTTTTCTCAATTCTTTCTTTCAGTGGTCCTCTCTTGTTTGCTCAACCTTCCTCGTCACACCTTTTCTTGTCTATTACAGAACTTCATTTTCTTTTTGTTCTTTCAGACATCTCTCCTATGTTATCTACTTCGCTGTTTCTTCCTAAACGCTTGCCCTTCTCTTTTAGGTTTTTGTGTGTTCTTTGTTTTGCTTTTGGTTTGCTTTATCCATGCTTTTATTCACTCAGGATCTAGTTCTATTAACTTCCACTTCTAATTAAAAAGATTTCCATGGTTAATTTTTTCCTTTAGTGAATTAAACAGCCTCTCATTTCTGGCCATGTTTTTCTGAACCTCATTCTGCTGTCTTTTAATTTTCACTTCCCATGTTGGGAGTATGCAGTGGTCAGCTTTGTGTGAAATCGGAGACCATCACCTATCAAATCACCTTGAATCTATGGAAGACAGATGGGGATAGGTGTAGACTTGGCGAAAGCTATCCTTGCCCTGGAAAGTTATCAAAAGTTGTCAAGTGTCCCCAACAGCAATTTTGTAGAAAGCTTGCTGTGAAAGTTGCTGTGACTAGTTTTTTTTTCCCCTTCACTTTTGTCATTTTTAACCAGTCCTTGAAGTAACATTTGGGGGTCTTACTTCTTAATTAAATGCTTTTATGATGGCTTGTGTCTGTACAGGCATTTGTAATTGAATCCTTGTTCATGGTTGTTTGTTTTGGTTTTATGTTTATTTATAATCCAGAGCCAGAATTTTCAACAACGGTTAACATTCCTGAAGAGGTCGATGAAAACACATAGGTGTCATCAGCCTGTAACACGCTGTCCATCTTTCCGTTCGGTGTAAATGAGTGCCACTCATCTGGTTTTGGGACGTTAAACCCCAACAATTATTATTAATTAGTGCACTCGTCGTCATCAAGTGAGCTGATCACCTAACTATCACTTAATCCATTGATTTTCAAAGGTAACCTTAGTTGCCTTGACCTGTAGAGATGACATAACATGGTGATAGATGACAGATGTATCCAGGATATCTATCCAGGATGGGTATCGATGGATTGCACGCTACGTGGGTCAAACATCAATCGTTCTCCTGAGTAGCCTGATTTGTGGCAAGTAATGCATGTTGCAGGTGCTGTCACAGCAAAACTTTGCTTTCTCAAGAGGCCTTCTGTTATAAGATAATGTACAAATACTCACTTGTAAGTAAGTAACTTGTATAAACATAGCAATCAAATCTCAGTGACACAGAAGGCCAGAAATTTCTTCCGTACGTTTGCAGCCCTGATTTGGGCCGGTGTCATATATGGTTCCGCTGATTTCACACGGAGTTGCGCCACTATGCATTCTCTGATCTGTCCTTCCTTCCTTGCACCTGTGTTTAGCTAAATCTTGTCTTGTCTCTTGCCATGATATACCTTGGTCAAAGCGTATCGCACAGGTGCAGAACCAGCGGAATTGTTGAATCAATAGCGTATGGCATAAGAGCATAATGGAATAAGACCTAATGTGTGACATGATCTATGAGGACAGATTGTCTAGTAAGTTGAACGGTTCAGGGAACCTCATGTGATTTTCTACAGCCTCACTGTCACTTGGCTCTAGCTTGGCTTTTACTTGAGCTTGTTATTGGCTGTCTACGCCTTAGTCTACTGTGGCCATCGCCTAGCGAGACGAACCAAAATGATCTGTTTGCATTGGTCGTACATCAAGTCAACATTGTACCTCAAGTTGTGCAAATAAAGCAAGGAAGAACTTGCTAGATATGTTCTACTGTAAAGGAGTTCTGCACCATGCGCGAAACACTTTGACTCGCTTGCTAGCTGTGTTCTCCTCCCCCCTTGGCATTGCCGCACGCCTCCGTCGTCTGCACCGCAGTTGCACGTTAACATTGTCTGTCGTCCTTCCCTCGAAGCATGCCCGCAATCTTCCAGTAGCCGTAGTATTGGTAGTCACCGCCCTCTCACACCACTCACGCCATGCACAGCTAGCAAACACACCAGAAAACCACCCGTCCTTTCTTTTTTCCTCCTTTTTCACCAACCCACTCCTTCCCCCAAAGAAGGGGCTCACGGCGACGACACGGCCGCATTTTTTGGGCCAAGCCATCATCTTCTTCTTCCTCACCGACAGCTTCTCTTCTTCTTCTTCACCTGCAGTGATTCTTCAACTGACACGCTTCTTTTTTCTGGAACATTTTTTTTTCTACAAACTCTTGAAGCCTGTCTCATGTGACATGCAATCTCAGGCGTAGTGGATGTTTTGAAGCAGACGCACCACAGACGTACTGCCACATAACTTGCAAGCCTTTTTTGTCTTTGTCTTCTACTTGGCTCTGTCTGTGGCTTTGTCTACTGTGCCCAACTCTCGTGGTGTTTTCTTTTTTCTTTTCATTTTCAAGCAGCCTCTTCTTGCTTTTTGGTGCTTCTTGTACTTGCTGCTCCGGCTGCCTCAATGTGTGTGTGGGTTGCGAATGTCAGAAAACATTTTTGAACACGACAGTTGTTTGTCGCTTTGGGTGAGCAGCTGCAATGTCAGCGCTCACCTCGACTTTTTTCCTCCTTTTTTGTTTTGTTTTGCCATCTCTTTCGCTCTTAAACACATTCCATTCATAGCTAGGCATTCTCTCGATATGCACAACAAGGTGATCCAGTGTCTGAACACCACATACCCTTTATTTTCTTCTTAGTTTGCTTTCTGATGAGAGAGTTTGTGCCTGAACGTATTAATGCGATAATGTTACAGAGCTCGTTTCACAGAAATTCCAGTGTCGGCGTTGGTGTTGGTGTCGGCGTCGTTGATTGTGAGCGAAAAACCGAGAAAACCCCATGGCAAAAACCGTATGTCATCCTAACCGCTCTTGATTTATGTCAGCTATTAGACAATAGCATATTATCTGCTGTTCGACGTTAAACAGCAGGCACCGGCATCCCCGAAGAGTGTGAGCACAGGCCTTTGTATGAAAAGAGGGCACCTGAGAAAATTACAACTTTATCTTAATTAGATCTTAATTATTTTTCTGCGATTACACTTTGAGGCCACATAGGGAGGCTGAAGTCATGTAGGATAGTGAAGAAATGATCTGGCAAATAAAAATTGCCTTTCACATAAGAGTAGCTTTATGATAGTAATGAAGCCCATATGGCTTTTTTTTTTTTTTTTTTTTTTGCCTTTCTTGAGGCTCTGCTGTCCTGAAGATATCCTCCGTACTTACTAGATACGTTGTTTTTTTGTTCCATCTTCAGTCATACGTTCAGGCTAAAGCTCTCTCGTCTGTTGTTAATGTCACAGTAAACAAAAAGCTGAGAAAACTCACTATAAAAGCAATTTTTAAAGCACTTTGGCTGTCTTTCTTATTTTATGATTTCACTTGCCAATCTTACTGGGATATCCAAAACCTTACTGTCAATTGTATTTGTGACATGTCTTCAATTAACTTCTGAAATATGCTTTCTTGCCGGGCAACACATATATGCACTAGCCCCTAGTTCACACCTGACATACGAAGAAGACTTCAAGCACTGCTTTTGTCTGCTGACTTCTGTTTGGTGGATGTACTGTACGTGGTCACTAGTGCGTCTCTGCTTCGTCAAAACTCTTCCGGTGTGTCATGGCAGACCTCATGTAGATATTAGCTGTGGCACCGTATCTAGACCCCAGAAAGCGCTTCGATGATTGGATATTACTGAGCTCTTGCTCATGGCCTATGCTGGGTGAAGTTTCAGATCAGGAAAGGACTACTCTCATAATAAAGTAGATTATTCATGTTATTGGTTCATCATAATAAGCAAATAGTTACTGTTGTCTGACCTGTCTTTTTTCAGGGCGACAACTATGGCAATCCAGCTGTAAGCACAGCTGTTGCTATAATGAAAAGGAGTCCACTTCTTTTGACTTCAGTCTGAGGCTTTCCTTGGTAGGGCCACCACGGTGGTGCAGTGTTTAGGGCGCTACGCTGCTGACCTGAAAGATGTGCGTTCGATCCCAGCCGCGGTGGTCACATTTTGATGGAGGCAAAATGCTAAAGGCGCTTCATCTGTCTTGTATGCTAGAGGCCCTTGTGATGTGCATTTTGAGTGCACGTCAAAGAACCCCAGATGGTCAAAATTATCCAGAGCTTTCCACTGTGGCGACTCTCATAGCCTGAGGGACGTTAAACCCCATAAACCAACCACCCAAATTCCTTGCTAACGTAACGTCGATTGTGGTGAGTGTGCTCGGCTTTCACGATTACTAGTGCAGCAGTAGTAATCTCCTACGTATACATTGCATGGCATTGAGAACTAGATCTTGCAAGTATTTCTTTAATTTCAGCACTGATTGACATGCTGATTGACATGCTGTATTTTTCAGCATCAGGCTCGTATACTATAGGTCTGCCACGTCACACGCGGGCAGAGTACATGCACGCCTTCTCTTGGGAAAGTGGTCTTCTTTTTCTCTCTCTCTTTCTCTGCCTTACCGTTTTTTTTCTTTGTCTTTCTTGTGTATATTGTACTCGACAGGCATGTGATCATAGCTGTTCTTGTACATAGCCTCTAATTGCTCCTCACTTGTATGCTGTGCAGCTGACCTTTTTTTTTTTTTTTCTGGTTGCATTGGTGAGGTGATGTGCTCTTGTATTTCCTGGCCACTGACTGTACGCTGAACTTTATGCATAAGTATCTCTGTCTCGACCTTCCTTCAGTGAACACATCCTATGTTGCATTCGTTTCTCCTCTATCTTGTTGCTCTGTGCTCTTACCTGTATTTTCATAGTGCTGTCTTTCTCGCTAACTTCTTTCCTTTGCAGATTCTCACCTCCGAATTTCTCTCCCACCTTCATTTCGTTTATGGCGAAAGAAAAAGGAACACTTGTTCTTTTCTTGTACCTCATCTCACATTTCGCTACCCTCTTTGTGCAGTGTTCTTCAGTGTGCATGTTCAACCATCACTTGCCCTAATGAACATCTCGTGTTTTTCTCGAAACATGCCTATTTGTCTCATTGTTAATGTCACAATTAACATAGTGTGCTTGCAGACCCTTGTAGTTGGGGCGGGAGAACTTTGAAACAGTAAGCTTTTGAATGCAAAGCACAAGCTGGGGTGTAAATTCAACCTAACTAGAAGTTATATTTGTGCATTGCCATTTGTACATAAGTAGTGTAATAACATTAGGGAGCCCCTTCACACGCACACATGTGCATCAGCGTGCATTCGTGAACATGACAGTGAAATTGTGCAAGTAATGGGCAATGTGGGGCTGATGGTAAGCCTTTTTCTCCTTAATTTGTCATAGCCAAGTTGCCAATCGGCAGAAGCAGTCTTTCCTATGCTTTCATATTTGCCGGGAGGCTTTCTTTTATGACAGCTGTACCAAACATTTTTCATCTTCTATGGCATTTTATGCAACTGTAATCCACATTTTTGAGCAATATATTGTCTAATTCCTTCATCCCTGCTCAAGAAAACAAAGTGTAGTTAAACCTCGATAAAACAAACTTAAATATTCCAAGATCCCCGATATAAGGTTGTGTCTAACAAAGAAAATGAGCCCTTGATCAATTCCTCTTTTGTTGAATATAAGGAAGTATTTCAGTTTTGATAACGTTGTGTTCATAGAACACCATGTATTTTTAAACACAGTATCACAAATTGTGTTGATCGATAATTTAAGTATAATGAAATTTTGCTGATACTGCAGAGAAATACATAGGCAATAAATTGAAACTTCTGCTAGTTCCAGTTGTCATATGGTTGGTTCACTTGCACACAGTTTTTGTGAGCACCTTTTTGAAATCGCGCATTGCACAACAGAGAACAGCCGCCATAACTCGACAGTTATAACCAGCTATAATAGATTTGTTCACCGTGAGAACAGGTCAGAGACTCTCTAAGGGACACAACTTTCACCTAGAAGAGTAGCAAGAAACATTGTCGAATAAGGGAAAGTTCAAAACGCCTCTGTGTAGGCGTGTGTAATGATGACCACTAGTTATGACCTTAAGGGGAGATGCGGGTCGAAGACACTTTTTTTTAAATATTCATTCTAGAGCAATGAAACTTGAGCTGCTTATAGAACTTTTTATGCTGATTTCAAATATATAATTAGTTTTCTTGCAAGTTGCATACTTTTAGTTCTGCAACATGACAAATTGAAAAACTGAAGCATCTTGCCCCCCCTCTTTTCAGACCTAAACTTCAATAATTTTTTACAATTGATAGTTCATAATGTTTCAAATAAAGTGCGGAATGCAAATAACTAATTAGGAAGTCCATACAAAATATGTACTAGACGTGAAAAATTTTAATGTTGGAAGTTCATATTTCTCCTACCCTAGTGAAAGTTTACATAACTTTTTTTTATTTTATAATAAGAATATCGAAACTTAAACAAGATACTTGCATTTCTCGTACTTTGGAAAAACTTTGGGAAAAATTTCATGCAGATCTGAGCACCAGAAGTACCCGAAAAAGGAGGGGCACATTGACAAAAATGGCAAAATTTGTGTTTTGAGAAAAACGAGTTTTAAAGTCAAAATTCCATGTTTATTTATCAAAGATGTCATTGAATGCAACGAAATTTGCACACAAGAAAGAACAATCCTCCTTGTAGTGGCCACTGCCATTAAAATGCGCCAGCACCATAGGTTTGGCCCTCACAGCTCTTTCGAGCTGACTCCTCGACAAGAGATTTTTTCTTCAGCGCACGCCGACAGGCCCTTGCTTCTCCTGTTAGTTTTTGAGACATTTTTTTCTGGCGTGTGCTGTCCCATGATGTGCCAAGAGCAACCAGATCATGAGACGGGAGCACGCCAAGCTCTTCCAGAACACGTTCAAAACTGGAGTGCCCTCGATTAAACCAACATGTTCAATGCTGTCATATCAGCAATCAACGAAGACTCGTCGTCCTGCGATTTTTCTTCGTCTTCGAAGAGTCCGATCTTTTTCTGGGAGGCACTCACATATTCGAATGCCGCGGCAAACTCGTCGGACGCATCGGCGTCACTGCCACTACGCCTTGCGGCAGCAGACGATCTTTTCGTGGTTTGAGTGTTCGGCTTTGATTTGCGCCGGCGTCCTCGAAATTTGTGCGTCGCGTGAAACTTCACAGGCCGGTGACCGCGCTTCCTACGGCTTTCTTCATCCATAACGGATAAACACTCGAGAAAAGCGTTGTTCAGCTGCGCTGCTCGACGAGACACGGATCCTGCAAGTAGGCTTCACAGCACACACAGGCGCGCAGCGGCCAATGGCGGCTCCCGATCCGTACCACGTGATTTAAAGCCAGTCGCGGCGCTCGAAGAAGGCGGCAAAAGCGTGCTTCTCTTTATTATTTCTTGCGCTGCAGCAGCGCGGGAAACTGTTGTTATTTGAAGAGTGAGGCTCGGCTCTTCGCCTCATGCGGTCGACAATGGTGAGCGGCGGCGCATTATCAGTGGCAAGGTGCTCGAAGATGACACACTTTCGGCCTTTTGACAGCCACCTTGTGCTCTTTAGACGCAATTTTAAAGCATTTCCAGTTGAGTCTCGACATTGATTTTTTTTTTCAGAACAGTAGAGGTACTAATCTTAACAAAACAGGCGAAAACAAAAAATCGATAATTTTTTAGAAAACTCGTGTTTTTCGACCCGCATCTCCCCTTAAATGAGCCATAGTTAAGCGTAAAGGCTGCTTTTTTTTTATTTATTTGTGTTCTAGCTACTCTTAATTAAGCCACTTTCTAAAAGCCTTTCACTTTATTTTTGTGAAGTATTGTTCTGTAAGTTAATTTCCATGGCTGTCAGTATTCATCTGTTATTTTGTCACAGTCTACAAAATCAGTAATGTAACACAAGGTAATGGATGCTGTGCTGCACCCATATTATCATGTGGTATCTACGTCTGGGCCAGGGGCGTAGCCAGAAATTTTTTTCGGGGGGGGGGGGGGTTCAACCATGCTTTATGTATGTTCGTGCGTGCGTTTGTATGTGTGCATGTATATATACGCAAGCAAAACTGAAAAATTTCGGGGGGGGGGGGGTCGAACCCCCCCAACCCCCCCCTTGGCTACGCCCCTGGTCTGGGCTCAGAAATGGCTTTTCACTTGTGGGAGTCAATATAGGCAGCTTTTGTCAAAGTATTTTAAGGCTCTAACCTTTACAACGTAGAATATCTGCAAGGCAACTTGCTGCCTTTCTATGTCTCATGATGGAGTTACCTCTTCAGCAATGCAGCATCGAGAGCACCCCACTGCCATAGACATTATCCCTCACCTAATGATTCTTTCATGCATAACAGATGTAACTGAAGGCATGAACCATGAAACACATCACGATAAAACTCATGGTGCTGTTCTTTTTTTTTTTTTCTCGTCTCTCGGTGATACAAACGTAAAATCGATTGCACATTAAAACCATTTAACGTTCTGTGTATTACATGTACAATAAATAACACTGCCACCGCTAAGAACACAATGTGCACTTGTTGTGCCCAACTGCATTTGCTAACATTAAACTTATTTTGCTTTGTGCTGACGCCTTTAGGCTTTTATTTTATTTAAGGATGGCACAAGAACCGTCATTATGCAATCAATAAATATTTACGCACTATGCGACAAACATATATGCAAACGATTAATAAAATAAACACATAGTACGGCAGACATGTCACAAAGTAGCTAAAAGGGTGAAACTGTTGCCATTTCAACAGGTCATAGCATGTTCAGCTAAACGTATGTCGAGAAGGACAAAATAACAAAGTGTGCTGAACATCAATAAAACTGAAAGGCCAAGCAAACAGACAGGGTCGTTGAGACAAAAGCATTAATTGCTCTTTAATGGCCCACCTAGGTTTACAGCAAGAACCAAACCAAACCAATGACAGTGGTTTTCTTCAAGGAGGCTATCCGTTGCAAATCAGATGAACGAAACGAGGCAGGATGTAGACACTCTAGTATACATCTTCCCTTTAATTTTCGTGTAATTTGCATTGATTCCTTAACTCACCCAAATCATTGCTCTTGTAGGCTTTAGGAATTTAATTGCAATACTGATAACATGTCACTCAAGACATGCAGCTGGTAATGCAGGCACCCCCCAAAAAGATGAACTTTCATCTACATGTAGGGATTTGTTTGATAGGTTTGCTTTGCCGTCCTGCGCCCTGGATGTCTGTGCAGTTCCAGGAGAGCCGCGGACGGTGAAAGTGACGGCGCTGAACAGCACGGCACTGGCCGTCTCATGGAAGCCACCGTCCAACCGGGACCGAAACGGGCTCATCCGCGGCTACCAGATTCATGTGCAGGTAAGGAGTTGCGGGTGTCATTTGTTTATGACTATCTGTGACAACTTTTTTGGATGCAGGCATGTTTGCAATGCATGATGTGGTTGATTTTTATTTTACATATTGTTACGGTTGAGGGAAGGTTGACTGTGTTTATTTACAGGATGAGAATGAGACACGGCAATCAGGCATAAAGATGGAGTCCTCAGGCCGCGCCAGACCACTTCGTCTTCCTTCTCCACATGCCCGGCTCATACCACAGCCCGGCTCATACCGTAGCAATCCCCGGTTCACAGACGAAGCCCGCTGGGCGAGTCCAAGTCACTGGAGGGATGAAACCTCTTGAGGCGCGCCACATGCACCAACTGCGTTCGATTTGACCGACGACGAGGTGTCGTCAAGCGTGCCACGGCGTACGTCAAGTCGCTCAAGCGATTTACAATGACGAACGGGCCAGTATAGTGCGGTAAAAACTTCTGGCATAAACCGCGTTTGCGTTGGGGGGTCCACAACCA
The DNA here is from genome assembly GCF_013339695.2 of Rhipicephalus sanguineus. Classification (NCBI taxonomy): domain Eukaryota; kingdom Metazoa; phylum Arthropoda; class Arachnida; order Ixodida; family Ixodidae; genus Rhipicephalus; species Rhipicephalus sanguineus. The sequence continues at coordinate 28,978,856 of NC_051184.2, read as the reverse complement.
CACAAATTCACCTTTTTCGAATGAAATGGCATCGTGGCGTCGATCGTACCGCTGCTTGGAGCGATCTTGTGATGCCAGAGTGCGTAGGCGAGCAATTTGTCGGGCTTCTTCAGCCCGGCACAATGTTTCGGCCACTGAGTCATCGGCATGGAGCGTAAATGGAAGAATTGTATCGAGCAAGCTGCGCGGTGATCGAGCGTAGAGCAAGTAAAAAGGTGTGAAGTCCGTGGTCTCGTGCTTCGCTGTATTGTACGCATAGGTGATAAACGGTAAGATTTCATCCCAGTTCTTGTGATTGGACGAGACGTACATTGCGAGCATGTTAGTAAGAGTGCGGTTTGTACGCTCTACAAGGCCGTTCGTCTGGGGATGGTATGGTGTCGAATGTCGGAACTGCGAAGTGCAGAGGCGAAGCAATTCTTCCACAGCGTCCGCGATGAATTGGCGACCACGGTCACTGATGATTACGCGAGGTGGACCATGACGAAGAACTACAGAGCGGAGCAAAAAGGCAGCGACGCCGTCAGCCGTGGAAGATCGTATCGCAGCGGTTTCGGCGTATCTGGTAAGGTGATCGACGCACACTATTATCCAGCGGTTGTTGTTCGAAGATCGCGGAAACGGGCCCAACAGGTCGATGCCAACCTGCTCAAAAGGCGTAGTAGGCGGCGCAACGGGGTGAAGAAGGCCCTGCGGGGCGCTTGTCGGTCGTTTGTGACGCTGGCACTTCTCGCAGCTGGAGACGTATTGCTTCGTAGAATGTCGCATTCGAGGCCAGTAAAAACGCTCCTGTGCTCGATGTAAGGTGCGAATGAACCCAAGGTGTCCGGACGTTGGATCATCATGCATAGCACGGAGAACGTCGCATCGAAGACTTTCAGGTACAACCAGTAAATAACGTGCGCCACTTGCTGAGTAGTTTGTCTTGCACAACAGTCCATCACGAAGGCGAAAGCGGCCACTACCTTTGAGATTGCGGGCATCAGCGAACAAAGGGTCTAAAGATAAGTCGTTGAGTTGTTCGCTTTTGAAGATGTTGGCGTCGGGAAACGTGGTGGAGACCGCAGCAAAACACATATCGAAGGTATCTGCACTGTCTTCCGTCGTGGTCATAGGTAGACGAGAAAGGCAATCAGCGTCCGAATGACGTCTTCCACTTCTATACGAAATGCTGAAGTCAAATTCTTGAAGTCGTAAAGCCCATCGTGCAAGGCGGCCAGAAGGGTCTCGGAGGGTAACAAGCCAACACAACGAATGATGGTCTGTCACAATCGTGAACGGACGGCCGTAGAGGTAGCAACGAAACTTCTGGATGGCGAATACAGCCGCTAAACATTCTTGTTCTGTCACCGTATAATTCCTTTCAGCCTTGCTTAGAGATCGACTTGTATAAGCAACGACATGCTCTGCATTATTATGGCGCTGAACAAGCACACCTCCGATGCCAATTCCACTTGCGTCAGTGTGAACTTCAGTAGGAGCAGACGGATCGAAGTGACGAAGGATAGGTTCTGATGTCAGTAGAAGCTTCAGTTCAGAAAAAGCGGCGTCACATTCAGGTGTCCACTCGAATGGGCTGTCTTTTCGTAACAGGCTTGTCAATGGGTGAACAACGTCCGCGAATTTGGGCACAAAACGACGAAAGTAGGAACATAATCCCAAGAAGCTGCGGAGTTCTTTTAGTGTCTGGGGTGGTTTGAATGTGCTGACTGCTTCAATTTTGCGGGGATCTGGCCTGACACCATCTTTGTCAACCAGGTGACCGAGAACTAATGCTTGTCGTTCACCAAATCGGCACTTCTTAGAGTTCAAAATCAAGCCAGCCTTACCGACACAGTCTAAAACAAGGCTCAAACGGGCGTTATGCTGTTCGAAGGTACGCCCAAAAATGACGACGTCGTCCAGGTAGCATAAACACACCTCCCATTTAAGACCACGAAGGATAGAGTCCATAAATCTTTCAAAGGTAGCGGGGGCGTTGCAAAGCCCGAACGGCATCACATTAAATTGGTATAGTCCATCAGGCGTCACGAATGCGGTCTTCTCCTTGTCTGAAGGGTGCATAGGTATCTGCCAATATCCTGATCATAGGTCTACTGAAGAAAAGTACGAAGCCGAGTGCAAGCAGTCAATCACATCGTCAATCCGAGGCAGCGGATATACGTCCTTTTTGGTGAGGGCGTTGAGTCGTCTGTAATCAACGCAAAACCGCCAGGAACCGTCTTTCTTTTTAACCAAGATGACCGGTGCTGCCCACGGGCTACACGACTCTTCGATGACACCCTTTTGCAGCATTTCCTGAACCTGGTCGGCGATAACTTTGCGCTCTGATGACGACACTCGGTAAGGTTTCTGCCGGATCGGATGAGCAGTGCTGGTATCAATCCTGTGTTGAGCGCGAGAACAGGGTAGAGGTCGCGGCTTCTCCTCTTGGCAAAAGTCAAACACAGAAGCATGTCTTCCCAACAGGCGGAGTAATGTCTGCTGTTCGTGTGACCGTAAAGTGGTGCTAATCATGCCTACAATCTGCGACTCGTAAGAACAACTGCGCTCGCAAGTGACTGTACTTTTTTCGCTTTCATAGTTGTTAATGACAGCAATAGAATCTTTAGTGGAATCATCGAACACGCCGAGCTTCATTCCTCGAGGGAGCACAACCGGCATCGGTGAACAGTTCAGTGCCCACAGAAAGGTTGCTCCGGCATCAACCGATACAACACAACGAGGCACTAATATGCCTTTCTTGGCACATTGAACGATGGCAGGCTCAACGACGGCGTCAAAGGATGTGGCAGATACTGGAGCGAATACCGCAACTGACCTCATTGACCACGGTGGCACTGTCTGTTCATCGGAAATAATCAGAGCGTCCTCCGCGGGCTGCGACTCATCGACGAGTGCAGGAACAATTTCACCGCTGATGGAAAGTTCACCAGTTCCACAGTCGACGAAAGCGCCACACCCTTGGAGGAAGTCTATGCCGAGAATAACATCGTGGGTGCAACGCTGCAGCACCAGAAACTCCGTTGGGAACACCTTTCCTGCCAATAAGACGTTAACAGCACAAACACCGACAGGATGAAGTACTTCCCCACCAACACCACGAAATCTTGTCGATTCGCCCCAAGAAAACATAACCTTTCGGCCAATGCGATTTTTGAAAGAACTACTCATAACTGAGATTGCGGCACCAGTGTCCACCAAAGCACTTGCACAAAAACCATCTATTAACACACGTATCTTGTTCTTGGACATCATAACTGGCGGAGGCATCTGAAGCAAATCCTGTTGTGCGACCTGACCTCCATCGGCCGCGCCGGCTAGTTTCCCGGCGGCGGCGGAGATGACAGTCGTCGTCCCGGTGAAGGCGAGCGATGCATTCGGCCAGACGGAGGCGTCAAACTACGGTCGGAAGCGGGAGAACTGCTACGGTGATTCTGTCGGCGTGAGGTACTCCTGAAATAGGCGGACCGATGACCGCTGTTGTGACCAGTGGCCGCTGGAGGAAACGCTGATGGGGAATCATACCGTGAGGTCGGCTCCCTCTGTCGACAACAAAACCGAGCTATATGCCCGGCGATACCGCAACGGTAACACACAGGGGACTGGCGGTACACATTGTGCTCCTGGAAAGCATTGCCATTGCGCTGACGTGGTGGTGGCACAAACGTATCTTCGTTCGGGTCTTGATAGGTGTGGGCCGGCTGGCGGGGGTAACTGAAGCGGTGTTCATAGCTCGGCACCGGGTAGTTATTGCGCTGTGGCCTCAGTGGTGAGCCCGAACTGTAGTTGTAGTCATCGACGCCTGCTGCGGCAATTGACACGTGATGGTGAGAGGGATGCAACACGGGTGTAGCTTCGTGCGGCGTCAGGCGAGCATGTCGAGTGAGCTCTTCTCGAACGATCTCACGTATTGTCGACGCGAGATCAAATGGCGTGTGTTCGTCAACACTCGCAACGGTGGTTACATTCGGTAGGCGACCGAACTTGGGAGTGATACGCCGCATCTTGAGGGTCTCGAATGTGCGACAGTGGCGTATGACGTCGGTTACTGTGCCAAGGCTCTCTTTGCCGATGAGGAACTGGTATACATCCTCGGCAATGCCCTTCAGTAGGTGGCCAACTTTGTCCTCCTCTGGCATGGAAGGGTTGACGATCTTGCAGAGCTTCAAGATAGCCTCGATATAGGTCGTGCACGTCTCTCCCGGGATCTGGGCTCTCTGCAGCAGCGTTTGTTCCGCTTGTTTTCTCTTTGCTATGGAATCTCCGAAGCACTCCCTTATTTCGGACACGAAGCGATCCCATGATGTGAGGGCATCCTCGTGGTTCTCATACCAGACGAGCGCTGTGTCTGTCAAGAAGAATACTACATTGGACAGCTGGGTCGCCGCGTCCCACTGGTAGTACTTGCTCACCCGTTTGTAGTGTGTGAGCCAGTCGTCCACATCCTCGCCAGATTTGCCACCGAATGTGCGAGGCACTATCATGTCCTGACGCAACCAGGGACCAGGCGTGCCCGAAGCTGGCACTAGCGGTGCTGCTGGGACTGGTGCAAGGCCTGCAGCTGCGGGGATCCGGTTCTCGTCTTCGCCGTGAGACATCTCAACCGCCAGTGGTAACGGGGGCAGTCCAGCAAGGCGGCGGCTTCGGCGTAGATCGGGCGCTTGCAGAGTCGTGTTGCTCGGTTGATTACCCCGCACCTCCACCACAAAACTGTTACGGTTGAGGGAAGGTTGACTGTGTTTATTTACAGGACGAGAATGAGACACGGCAATCAGGCATAAAGATGGAGTCCTCAGGCCGCACCAGACCACTTCGTCTTCCTTCTCCACATGCCCGGCTCATACCACAGCCCGGCTCATACCGTAGCAATATAATTGATGTTATGGGATGTAATGACTACTTTCATAACCAGCTTCGCCATGGCATTTGATAATCAGAAAAGGCACGATATGTTGATCAGTGGTCGAAATCCTCAATTCGCCTGTGCACTGTTCAAAACAACTGCCATTTGTGTGCAGGAGATGAACCGTCACGGGGACCTCATCAACGAGCCCCTGCGATACGACGTTGCCGACGAGACTGCCGAAGAGTACAACGTGACGGGGCTGCAGCCAGACACCGAGTACTCCGTCCAAGTGGCTGCCGTGACTCGCAAGGGCGACGGTTCACGCAGCCGTCCCAAAATGGCCCGAACTCACGGCGGAGGTGAGAGGGTACCAGAGCTACCATTCCGTGCAGAGTCACAATGGACAGTGCACAATACCTTGAAAGGACATTGAAGAGAAAAACAATTTTTCTCATTTTAGTAAATTGCTCTTTCACGATACCAAAACAATACGCTTGCTGCGAGAAGATGCTTGGTAAGTAAGAAAACTCGCCAAAAGAAAATGCGGGTGTCAACACCACATTGAGGTTCCCGCAGGCGTCTACTAGGGCCTACGTACTTCCTAATAGGTAAAAATGAAGTACAGGCTGTTTCATACTTAGGGGAAATCTCGGAGCGCCTGGCATCGCGATGCGACTAGCGCTGCAATCGCGCGCCGGCAGCAGCTCGCGCGTGCGCAGACGCTTCAAGAGTGTACAGTTGTACATCTGCGCACGCGCGAGCTGCTGACGGCGCGTGGTTGCAGCGCTGGCCGCATCACGATGCCATGCGCTCCGAGATTTCCCCTAAGTGTGAAACAGCCTGTACATTGCCTTCTGAGGGAGCCAGAGACTTCACATACCAAGTTTAACTAAACTTAGTTGGGGTAACGGGGCCATTATAAAAAAAAAAAACACTTTGAAATCTATGACGTCGCCATCGGATATTTCGACGGGAAATTTAAAAGTGAAACTTTTGACATTGATTTTCGCATATATCAATGAAGCTATAGTGGTGAAATTAATGACACTAGAATCTTCAGAATATAATTTATCAATGTAAACTAACTTATTGTTTCACTTTAGTGTCCCATAAAGTTGGAGCTTATGTTACTATAAGAGCTTATCCAAGCATGACAGATGTTCAGGGAATAATAAAGGCTTGATGTGATAAGAAATCGGCGAAGAAGGAATGTCGCTGGAGTCAAAGGTTTTGACACTGGGACTTCCCTTGCCTATGTTTTGACAAGTTATCTCGTCGAAATGTCTCCGCAACATTATTTGTTCAATGATTTCTCACTAGAGCTGTGCGAATAGCAAAATTTTGGGTGCGAAGCGAATTCGAATAATAAAGATTGAGTGCGAATCGAATCGAATAATTTCGAATAATTTTCGAATATTTCTCAAACATTTTTCGAATAATTCGAAGTGAAATTGCAGAAAAAGTTGCAGAGAATCCCTAAGTATGTTCTTATGAGATAGCAACATGAAAGTGTTTCTTTTCGCTAGGTTGATGAAGCGCTGGTGGGGTCATATTTCATAGTTGTCTTTCTTATCAAGAGCGAGGCAATGTAGAGGCCGAATTGTATTAATGTACATGATTTGGTGAAACCAAAGTGTTGCTGACAACACTTTACGCGTGATAGGCAGAGATGCCATTTCCTCAGCCTCTCCTCCTCTTTCACCTGCTGTAGAAGGCCAACTGATGTGGCGGACAAGGGTGTGCTCCCTTCAAGTCCGGAGTTCCAAATCTGTCTCGTAGACGTCGATATATAAGAACATCTGAAATTTTGGATGCTAAAAAGCTTCGGCGTCCGATTTTTCGGACTTTCTGCCCAAATTTCTAGTCCAAAACAGCATTAATTGTGCCCCCACCTCTGCCACATCTTTGATCTCCATGTTGCAACCAGCGTTTTCTTGAGTTAATACATTTGCGACCGTAGCAGAGATTGAAAGGCAGCTTTGCCACAATACCGGGGTGTGATGAGGTCAAGCATATTGAAAATCTAGGAACCACTTCCAATCAGACGATGACTGTCTCTTGGCTAAGTTCAACCGTAACGGACCTTGAAAGGCAGCTTTGCCGCAACACGGGGGTGTGAGGAGGTGAAGCACGTTGAAAATCTAGGGACCACTTTTAATCAGACGTTGACTGTCTCTTGCCTAAGTTCGACCGTAACGGAGCTTGAAAGGCAGCTTTGCCACAATACGAGTGTAATGAGGTGAAGCATATTGAAAATCTGAAGGGGTCACTTTCAACCGGACGTTGACTGCATTTGTCTTTGGGAAGTTCGAATAGTTCGAATAGTAAAATTTCAGTGCGAATCGAATCGAATAGCAAACACTATTCGAAAAATATTCGAAATTTCGAATATTCGCACACCCCTATTTCTCACCTGTTAGAGCTTATGTGACAGCAGTGGTGGTATTTTACCTCTTTCCGTTTGCCTCAAAGACTTGCAGTTTGTCTTTGTTTAAACAACTTGTTGCTTTTCGCTCACTGATAAGTTACACCAGCAAGATCTCTGATGTGCTGTGACCTTTAGCTATTGCAGTGATACGCTGCTAACACATTGAGTAACAAAATAGGACAGTGTTTACCCAGCAATTTTCTGCACAATGAAATAGGACAATGTTTCCCTAGTGATTTTGTGCATGATTGAATGGGACAATGTTTCCCGAAAGACCTTAGTAAGGATGTGCGAATATTCGAAATTTTGAATATTTTTCTAATAGTGTTTGCTATTCGATTCGATTCGCACCAGAATTTTACTATTCGAAGTATTCAAACTTCCGGAAAATAAATATAACGGTTTAAAACAGCGGAAAATAATTAAAACAATGATAAATCGGAGTGAAGCATGCTTGGTGTTGCCTTTTGGGGCGCTGTTGTGCGAAACTGCTAGCCACTTCCACCAGTGCTCTGAACAGTCGCTGCGCAACGAGCTTGGTCAGAGGGTCCACTGCCGATGCGCAAAATACCCATCCGCGGTTTCGAGCATCCAGTGCGCGATGCAATTCGTTGCTTGCGACGAAGCATATTGCGGCTTCTCGCGTGTTCGCAATGTCCGCAAGCGCAATGTTATTGCCCCCAAAGTTCGGATGCGTCTTGTACATCAACGCTCACAGAGTTAAACCTAGCTGCGACTCCGAGCAGTAAGCCCAGTCGCGGTGTACGTGGCCATAGTGCCCGATGTTTAGAAGTGCGTCATGCTCGATCGCGAGTACAAATAGTCGTCCCACAATGGTCTTCATCACGAGGTCCGAAGTGCTGATAAGCAGAACCTCTAACCGCGGGTCTCACGAGTCAGTCGGTCATGTACGCGCGTCTGCGATGTTCGAGACGAGTGCGGCGCACTATCGTAATCTGATGATTCAGGTTCCGCTTGCAGCTGCCAAACTAAAGCATAATTATATTCTTAAGTGATCGTCGACGTCGACCCGTAAATACAGAGCGAGTGCGAACGTGTCACTAAGTAGCGCGATTGTCGACAGCCGTGACCTCACGGCGCGCAAGCAGCAGACTATGCTCTCCCGGAGCGATCATCGGGGCGAGGCATGCTGGAGCAACATTGCATACACAGCCAATCGGAGGCCTCGAATCGAACTTTAGACATTTGTTTTTTGTACGTGTGTTTCTCAATGGAGGGCCTAGCTGAAGCGGGAAATTTGTAGACAGACAAATGCTCTTCCTGAAGAGCCCAAAATGGCGCTGCCCGGTTGCGCCAGTGCAGAGCTATGATGTTTTTAGAATGTAATTTAGAATACGCTTAGGAACCCTCTGCAATTTTTTTTCTGTAATTTCGCTTCGTAGTATTAGGCGTGCACAGGGTTCCCCATTTAGAGGGCCTGGGGGCTAACTGTCATCGCAGCCACTCATCCCACCCTCAGTTGGTTGGGTCCAAAGGACAACATGCTTCACAATAGATTAAAAAAAATGAAAACGAAGCAGTGATGTGCTTCTCACAATGGCCTACCTTTGGTTCCTGGCTTTTCTGAAGTAAAGATTGGAAGTAAACAGTTTTTGGAATGCAACATCAGGGGCCTTCGGCTGCCATTATCGTCAGAAGCCTGCATGGCCATAGGTAAATATATGGGGCAGGCTGCTAGGTAAATGCCCTGCCCCCTATGTATGCACACCTATGCTTTGAAGTAGTCGAAAAATATTCGAGAAATATTCTAAAGGTATTCGATTCGCTTCACAAACAAAATTTTGCCATTCGCACAGCTCTAGACCCTAGTTATTCAGTTCATAATGGAATAGAACAGTGTTTTCCAAAGTTTCTGCCTTCTCAATTTTTTGGCAGTAATGGTCATGTTTGAACAAGCGTTACTCTATAATCTTCGCTGCAGTCCCCACTCGCCCAGAGCTAACAGCCCGAATCCACACGGAGGACCAACCCCTCCGTGTTGAACTCCACTGGTCTCGGCCGAACCACACCTACGGAGAGCTGCTTCAGTACAGGCTGCGCTATGGTCGCATGGATGGGGGCGCCCTGGAAGAACGCGAGATCGAGCCCATGGACCAGCACATCACCGTGGATAACCTCGGTACGAAACACTTGCAAAAGAACATTTGAAGTTAGCAATACTGCGTGTCGGTATAGTTGGAACAAGTTCATCTTAACAATATTTGAGTGAATACACAGGGAAAAGGAAGAGCAACGCGAGGACGAGCACTTTCTAACTGGCTTATTTTGTCGCAAACATTTGCTTATGTACCCACAGATCTATGCAATCCAGACAACATAATTCATCAGTAGCATGCACAACACCGCCTGTGATAACACGCCCCTAAGACACTATGAAAGGTGCGAAATCTCCTTTTCAAGCAGTGCAACAGATGGATGGCTAATGCGCCTATCTTTTTGTTTTTCAATGCAGAGAGCCTCCACTTGCTCCCTCGAAGTTTGATTGCGGTGTTTAAATATAATAGTGGTACGTACTGCTAAAAAACAAGGTGTGCGTGCGCACTCCTGGCAATGCATTTCCAAATAAACCAGTTGTTAGAAAGCGCTCGTCCTTGTGTTGCTCTGCTTTCTCCCTTGTTTTCGCGCAAATATTGTCATGATGTTAGCAACGTAAGCAACATTGTTATACAGTGCAGCCTGAAAATGCGTGCACTGCATTCTTGTTAATTTCTTTTTATTTGAGACATTGCAGCACCTTGCCTTATTTGTAGACAAGACAAAGGCTCTTCCCGAAGAGCCCAAAATGGCAGTGCCCAGTTGTGCAATTGTGCCACTACACAATGGCTGAAATGTGACGTTTTCATCATTCCAGCACGAGGGGCGAGGTACGAGTTTCGCCTTTCGGGCAGGAACTTGCTCGGATGGGGACAGGAAGCCATCACGTTTGTCAGCACACCAGAAGGAGGTATGGAGATGCCTTCGCAAATTCGTGTCGTACCGTTTGTTTCTCATTTTTCTCTTGGATGGTCCTGGAAAATGAAACCTGACCCACACTTTGTCATTAATGTCATTAACATAACTAAGCAGACAGGAGAATGGCCGCTGCCGCCGTAGCTTAATTGGTAGAGCATCAGACGTGTAATTTGGAAGTTTGTGGGTTTGGTCCACACCAGTGGAAAGTTGTTTTTTTTGGTCCACTTTAAAGAAACACATAAGTGATACAACGAATCGGTTTGAGTGATAAAGTGTACTTTGAGAACCGTAATGTCGTTATTTTTGCAATCATAAGTTTATTAATAGAGAAGAAAATCAAGGTCAAAGTTTCATTTCTAAGTTTCGCACCAAAATCTCTGCACGTGACGTCACAGATTTCAAAGGTAGTTTGTCATATTGTGGCGACATTGGCTCAGCTAAATTTCCTGGAACTTTGTATGTGAAGCCTATGGCCTTGTCAGAGGTCAGTGTACTTTATATTTACCGATTAGGAACTACATAGGCCCGGTTAGACGCCATCAAAATCTACGACTTCATGGCGTTTGTGCGGGAATTTCAAGGTGGTGTCTCCACTCGCATTTACGTTTTGCATGTTTTATCGCTTACAAAGCGTCTTCTCGTGGCGAGCATGATGAATTTGTAATTGGGAAAGAGATATTTACTAATAATTGAAAAATCGTTTCTCCTTTTGTGTCCCTTTAATTCATTTTTCCTTTACGTCATTAGCACTGCACTTCAATTTAAAAAACTATGAATGATGCCCCCTAAGCTTTCTGTGCTGGCGTGTCCAGCAAAGAAACGGGTCCCTCGATCTGTTCCTTGTATTTCGTTCATCAAGTGGACGTACGAGCTTTTAGGTAGAGCTGAAGAATACCTGGTGTTCAAAATTAATCCAGAGCGTTCCATTAAGGTACATAGTGCATGTGTTGCTTCAGCATGTCAAATTGCTTGATGAGTCATATTATGATAATGAAGTGTGGATGACAACAGCAACATGTCGTATATGTTACGACGATGTTAGTGTTGTCAATGACGCCATGACAATGGCAGCATGCCAACAAGGCCATTGGTGACTGGCGATTTCATAAGTGTGTGCCTATCACACATGCTGTCCTATTACATAGATTCTTAGTGCTTAAGATCTGCGCCGTTCTTTTCTCTTTTTTTTTGCGTTCATCTTAACTGGGCTCCCAGCTCTTTTCTGCCTTCTTTTTCTTTGGTGGCCACCACTCTTTCACAAACCACAGGCACCTCAAGATGACTTTATCAGCGCATTAGTGCCATGAAGCAACTGCATAGCTTATGCGCACGTGTTGCCAACATTTCTTACAGAGCCCACGTCACCCCCGCTGAATGTGACCTTCCGACTGCAAAGCCCCACCACCGTGGTGTTCACGTGGGAGCCTCCCATCCCCGTGCACCGCAACGGTCACATCACCCACTACAGCGTCCAGTTCCGGCGACGGTCGTCAGATTTCAGCGCCGACGACCGCAACACTTCCCACACTCGGGTTGTGTTCAGGTGAGACCACCAGTTGGCGCGTGTGAACCGTCAGCCAGTTGGCGCACGTGACGGTGAAAGTTGTAGCGAGCGCGGGCCAAGAAACCACTGTCAACTTATTGGCCTACCGCTGCAACGGAGCCGGCGAGTCGCGGCCGCAGCTGATTTAGTTCGCTCAAACCACGGCTGAGGTCAGCACGTTCACTGAGCGCGAATGCACTAGTCACGTGGTTCTTTTCGCATTTCGCGGGCTTTCTTTGCAGCTTGGAAAAAATGGTGTACGTAATACTTTCTTTATTGCAAATTATGCAATGGGGGTTTCTGAAGACGCTCTCAAACTTTGCAAGTTGCATTTCTTGCCTAAAGTCATTATTTAGCAATTTAGGTAAATAATTCTAATTACCAAATAATTAATTACAAAAAGAAATGTCTGTAGTGCACAGGGTGACTGTCGGCAATTTACAACTGATTTCACTCGCCTCCTCTCTAATATTTTATTTTTTAACCCTTAGCTAAAGATAGCTGGGACACCTGGTATATATACACTCAGGCTAACTCAAGAGCACATGCACAGGATAATACATAAATTCACAAACAATACGACCCAAAAAATGATGAAGTAGCACTCAAAAAGGTGAATTCTTTGTCAGTTAGTAAAATCAATGGCTGGCTTAGTTGTTGCATTGTGAAGTAATAGCTTGTACTGGTAGTTCACAAACTTCACCAATCACAGCTCACTCGATGAGAAGACGGACTACATCATGCGGGTGCGTGCCTGCACGGCCAAGGGCTGTGGCCCTTGGAGTGAAAACCTGACGGCCAGCACTCCGGGCGACATTCCGTCGGCTCCCACCAATGTACAAGCCGTGGCGACTTCGGACCAGTCCGTCGAAGTCTGGTGGGACGAGATGCCCTACTTCAGGGACATCCTCGGCTATCAGGTGCTACCTCTTGCACGATTTTCCAATGGTCTTTGTGTGACTCTGCGTTGCCATAACTTTTCCACTTTAGTTAGCATCTTGCAACGGAAGTTTGGTAATGAATTATCGTATAGTATACTGGTGTAATGGCTGCAAGTTTTTTTTTTCTGGGATTTGGGGTGGAAATTGTGGCCGTGGCCATCACACAAAAAAAAAAAGAGACAAAATTTCGTTTTCGTAAATATTTTCGGCGGTACTTGTCTTTATTAAACTGCAGTACTTGCTTGTACTGGGAGAAGCGAAAAAAGAAACAACGAAGCAACAAACATTTTTTTTTCTCTCTCGCTCTCTCAAGATCTGCTCTGCTTTGTCTACAGATTTCACCGGGAATAGCGATGAATGCAAAAACCAGCACAGAGATGGCACGGGATAGTAAAGAAGGTATTTGATAAGTGCAAACCACGTAACCCAACTAAGTTAACACAGCTAGCCAAGTTGAACAAAAACCAACTGGCCCATTTATGATCTTTGTGGCAGTTGCTTGTAATCTTCTACGTCCTGAATCGTGGCTACTGCTCCTTTTTTGTAGGTGCTGTATGCCCAGACGGCCGTGGAAGACCTGGACCAGTGGGCTGTGAAGAAAGTGCCGCTCACGTGGTCGGCCGAACTGACCAGCCTCGAAAGCCACACCGTGTACGCCATAAGAGTGGCCGCGTACACGCGGGAATCGCTGGGAAAGCTGTCCGACCTGGTGACCGTCAAAGTCACGCCCACAGGTCAGTCATGGGCTGCATACGCGTTGGGCTTTGCTGCGATCATAGTTAAAGCCGTGTGATCTCTTATACAGAGAATCACCGTCGGCGTAACAGTACGTCGGCATGAAATGAAAATGGTCGCTTGCTAAAAAAATGAGTCCTCGCTGTAAAGTTACCATATTTACTCGAATGTAACGCGAGATTTTTTTTCAGTACTTTTGCTACTTAAAGTCGACCCTCACGTTACAATCGAATATCGAAATGCATACAAAATGCCTATTTTTTCTTCCTGGACGCAATGAAAAGTCACCCCTTGCGTTACAATCAAGTAAATACGGTACTAAGAGTTCATTAGGTTGTGTCTAACACAGAAACGAGCCCTTGATCCATTCGCCTTGTTTCGTTCTTACAAGTTAGTCACAGGAAGTTCAGTGCCTTTTTATAAGCACATGTTTTAGATGCCCACAAAATACACTGTTGTTAAGAACACAAGCTACTAGTTTCATTGTACTACTAGTTTCATTGTAATGACACTGCTGTTGCAACACTTTGCCGCTTGGAACTGGGTTGCGCCGCTTGGCAGAGTATTCATCAGCTACCACGACCTCGTTTAATTTTGTGTAGAGGGCAGAAGTGTCTTTAAAGGCCTTCATCTTTGGCCTTTTCAATTGATACATTCACCGAAGGACAAAGGTCTCTCCCAGTAATCTCGAAGTAATCCTGTTGTGCTGTTGATCTCTATCCTAAGCCTGCATTTTTTTTTTTATCTCATGCTGTTTCATCTTCTGCCATCATGCACTGGATTTTCTCTGTCATTGCACCTATCTTGTTGTAGCGACAGACCACTAGATTGCATTTCTTCAAGTCATACGACTTGCCCTACATCTGCCGAGGCTTTGGTGCATTACTAATACCCACGATCTAGTCTTGCATTGAATTAAAAGCCCTTGGGTATACTGTGTTCTTGTAGCAGCTTTGAGAATGAAAATCTAGTCATAAGTATAATTCAGTATTGATTATTTGTTATTTATGTGCTTGTAACATGATTTATGTGCCAGCAACATGATTCTTCTGCCAACTTTCTTTCTGGGCATTTTCACGCGTTATGCGATGGTTGCGGTGAGGAAACAGTTGTGTTAGCTTTGTAGCTTCTGTCGTAGTTTTACGTCACGGGGTTTTGCAACATAGTAACTTTGTTTTCTGTGCAATTCGCAGATGTCCCAACACAGCTGAGAGCGTATGGCGTGACGACCCACGGCATGATTTTGTCTTGGCGACCACCCACACGTCTCGACTACATTAAGTTTAATGTAAGTGTTTTTTAATGTGGCGCGCCTTCATTCAAATTCTGTCACTTCCTTGTCGCAGGTAGTTCCAGTCTGGTGTAATAGAGTTGTCACTTTTTGTGCATGCCGGGCGCAATCAGTTTTGATATCGCCCTTGAAATCCGATGACAAAAATCTTGAATTACATGCAGCTTTTGTCATTTAAAAAAAATGGGCATGCCATGAATTGTCATGCACTACAACTTCTTAATATAAACAACTGCCCTCAAGTCTATAATTAAAAAAATAATTAGCGAGTTTTGTTAATTAGTCACCACAGTGTCAGTCACAACAAGCCCCACTTCAAGGTTAAATGAACATATTACCCTCACATCAATTCCTCATTTTGTAAGTTTGAAAGCTTGTTATATCAGCTTATATGGTCTAATTATAGTAAATTTTAAAACGTAACTTATTTTACATATTACAGTAGAACCCCGCTGATACGTTTTTGAAGGGACCGTAGGAAATAAACGTAAGAGACGGGAAACGTAAGAGCCGAAAAACAGGAAAAACGGCAAAATATTTAGTGGTACAGAATTTTATTTCAATTCTTACGAGCAGCACGAAAATTGGCGCGCTCAGCCGCGATCTAGTCGATGGATAGAAACGCGGAGCTTAGGACGGCCTTATCCACAGGAATGTAATCAACGTATGTGATTTTTTTAACACCAACAGCTGTAGGCATGAAAGAACTAAGCACACGCAATCACGACCGGCGCGGCGAGTCCGACAGCGAACCGCACGCACGACCATGCGAGCTCCAACCAGCTCGAACTCCTCCCGTTCTCCGACAAATAACGATGATGATGAGTCTACGCCAACGCGATGGCAGAAGTGAACGCCAATATCAAAGGCCTTGCTTTCGCAAGCAATTACGTCATACACGCCATGTTTGTGCAATGCAAATCTCAGAGGCTATGCTTTTGTCAATAGTAAATGCCAATCTCGAAGGCCTTGCTTTCGCGAGCAGTTACGTCATAGACGCCATCTTTGCCATTTGAATCTCGAAGGCCATGCTTTTGTTTGCATCAATTGAAAGATTCTGTTGCTTGCGCCTCTCATGCGGCTAATATTACGGTCAAACGAGGCCAAGCTGCGTGAAAATGCGCCATGGCCGCTCTCTTTGGTAGTCACTCGGTCGGCTCCGGGCGCACTTCGCGACGTATCATACGGGAACGGTCCGACAGTTACGACGTAACAGCGGGGTTCCCAATACATTGTATCCTATGGGAGCTATGCCGGGACCGGCGGAAAACGACGTAACAGCCGGGAAAACGCAGCAGTGAGGAACGTAACAGCGGGGTTCTACTGTATCACTTGCATTCTGTCAAAAGTAAAATCCTGCTATTATTCAAAGCTGCTTCCACTTCCTTTGAACCAAAAAGAATTACATTTTGCCCATGCCTTGTTTCAATTTTCAAAAATATTGTGCTAGTCAGTTGGGTTATGACAGATATGCTCATTTTTCTTTATATTATGTGATATACACTATTTGAATTCGACCAAATCACTATTCGCTTCGAACCTAAAATTTACTATTCTCACAAGCCTACTGCAAATTAATAGGATGGAATGGTGGGGTAGTTGCACTTGCATTTTTGGTATCGAATACTAGGGGTGTGCGAATATTCAAAATTTCGAATATTTTTCTAATAGTGTTTGCTATTCGATTCGATTTGTAACTGGAATTTTACTATTCGAACTATTCGAACTTCCCAGAAACAGATACAGTTAACGTCCGATTGAAAGTGACCCCTTCAGATTTTCAATATGCTTCACCTCATTACACTCTCGTATTGTGGCAAAGTTGCCTTTCAAGCTCCGTTACGGTCGAACTTTGTCAAGACACAGTCAACGTCCGATTGGAAGTGGTCCCTATATTTTCAATATGTTTCACCTCATTACATCTCAGTATTGCGGCAAAGCTGCCTTTCAAGCTCCGTTACGGTCGCAAATGTATTGAATCAAGAAAACAGGCAGAGGTGGCAGAGGTGGGGGCTCAATTAATGCTGTTTTGGATCTAAAATTTGGGCAAAAAGTCCGAAAAATCTGAAGCCTAAGCTTTTTAGCATCCAAAATTTCAGATGTTCTTATATATCGACGCCTACGAGGTAGATTTGGAACTCCAGACTTAAAGGGAGCACACCCTTGTCCGCCACATCAGTTGGGCTTCCACAGAAGTTGAAAGAGGAGGAGAGGCTGAGGAAATGGCATCTTTGCCTATCACGTGTAAAGTGTTGTCGGCAACACTGGTTGCACCAAATCATGTACATAAATACAATTCGGCCTCTACATTGCCTCATTCTTGATAAGACAACTATGAAACACCACCCCGCCAGCGCTTCATCAGCCTAGTGAAAAGAAACACTTTCATGTTGCTATCTCATAAGAGTATGCTCAGGAAACCTCTCTAACTTTTTTTTCTGCAATTTCGCTTCGAAGTATTCAAAAACTATTCTAGAAATATTAGAAAAATATTCGATTCGATTCGCACTCACACTTCAATATTCGAATTCGCTTCGCACCCAAAATTTTGCTATTCGCACAGCTCTATCGAATACAGAACGTGGGAAACACAGTAAACGAAGAAAGTACCGCACAACATGAGCACTCGTGCTATGCATTTCCTTCTTCGTTAAGAAAGATAAATTGACGACCACCGTTTGTAGCACAAAGCCACACGGAAATCCATACAGATTTCTCAGAAAGAAAGCTTCTTAGTTGCTTGAAAAATTGTCCTGGTCCAGGGATCGAACCCAGGACCAACGCCTTTCCGGGGTGGTTGCTCTACCAGTTTAGCTAACCAGGAAGCACTGCCAGTTGCTAGCTTCTTTTTAGCTCATTTGGTAGAGTGACCGCCCTGGAAAGATGTTGGTCCCGGGTTCAATCCCTGGACCAAAACAAATTTTTCAGCATCTACGAAGCTTTGTTTCTGAACCGATTTGCAGTTCCTTTTTTTTTTTTTTGTCTTTCCTGCGCTGTATGCAAGCGATGCTTTTCAGAAAAGTACGCTGATTGTCGTTCTGTCTTGGCTCACAGATCTCGTACAGTGCACACAAAGAGTTCTACGACAGCCGAGGCAGCCCACAGGAGCTTCCTATTCCACCGCAGAGTGTCCTGTTGGAAATTGGCACGACAAACTTCACCATAGAAAACCTGATCCCCTTCACAAGCTACAAAGTCAACCTAACGGCCGTGCCACGTGATGGGTCGTATCGCCCGCCGGCCAAGATCATGGTCACCACCGCCATGGCTGGTGATTGACTCTCTTTCAGTAGATTTAGTGACTGCCTTTCGTTCCTAATGAGACAGCATTCACTGGTGAGCTGGAGTGATGTGACGCTTTAACTTCCGCGTGGAAAATCTCAATTAGTTCAGCTCATCTTGCAAGAGTTTGCTAATTCAAAGGCTAACATTAAGGTCGTTACATCAGGGGCACGAAACCATATAGTGGGTATTTTTACCCTCAATGGAATCATTGTAACAGTCATTGTGTTTGGTGATAACTGTTCATAACGTAATAAGGTCACAGTTCTGACTTGCAAAAACCCGGATTTAATTTTAAATTTTTTGTATGTTACTACACACAAGTGTTTCATTCAGGTAGTGCTGTATTGCACTGTTTAGCTGCTACTGAGAAATGCTAAGATATTGACGTATCAGTTCTAACAAATTCCTTCACCTTATTGTAAATCTAAGTATTTGTATTAGCAAGCTTCTATCGGTTATCACTTAGAGGAGCCGATAATGGCGCGTATATGAGCTGCTTCATCGAGACCTTTTTCACAACATCAAGGAGCGCTGAGAAATGTCAAAAATGTGTACTTCGTGTACGTTTCACTACAATTCTCTTACTAACTTCCTGTTAGGGAATTTTTCAAAACATTTTCAAAGAGCTCATAGTTGAGTACCATATTCACTCGAATCTAGGCCGGCCCCGATTCTAAGCCGACCCCCGAAATTCGCAATGCCAGAAAAAAAAACTTAATCATTGTACTCGAATCTAAGCCGACCTCCCCACTTTCGCACATCGTTTTTTCGAAAAAAACATCGGCTTAGATTCGAGTAAATACGGTATGTATTCTAAAGCATTACATATAACGAATCGAGTAAGGACAAACTGACATTTGAACCATCTTTACTGCAGCTCCAAAGCCAATGGTCAAACCAGATGCTATCTGGCATATCAGCAACGGTGACGAGATCACCGTCATGCTGCCCAAAGCGTCGGAAGAGTACGGTCCCATCAAGCAGTACTACCTTGTCGTCGTCCCTTCAGAGTTTGCCACCAAGGAGCCGGACGATTACAAGATAGAAGAGGTGCGTGTGGGCTTCCTGACGTACTACAGTTTGAGGTTTACTTAAAGAGTAGAGGAATTAAGTTTCTTTGGCTAATTGGCTTAATTTCATTTCTGCGCAGCTGTTGTCATCTGCATATGTAGGAGTGTGAAGATATGCATTAGTGTTGTTGCTTGATAAGTGTGTTACATGTTTAACATTCACATTTAATTTGTCCGTGATAGGATGTATATGTTGTCATGTAATTAAATACCTGATGTAAGCAAATGTAATGGCCACAATGCTTAGTTTGCCTAACTGCTCCTGTGGAGAGGATGCACCATATGTTTTGCAAAGTCTTAACTTTTGTGGCATCACCTACAGCTTGAAATGTCGAGTATGTGACTCAAACATTTTTCTTGATTTGTGGTATGTGCCAGCGTTAGGCAATGTAACAGCATCTAATAACATTGCACAACTAATGGAGCATACGAAACTACCGACAAAACATTTCATTACTATGACCACTAAAATATAATTTCCAGCTGATTAGGTATACCTGTATGGTTTACCATAGAGTTGGTGTGTTCTCACTTTTTTCGTAACGAGTCATGATCTGAGCGCATCAAGTTTTGATTACTGGCAAGCTGTTGCTCTGGATTTAATCCAAAAACGGTACTTTTCCCGCCTTCGTATGGCATTGCTTTTGGACGTTAAGACCAATAATCTTATTTTACTTCGATTTGACATTTCTGATTGGCTTGTCTTGCAGTTGATGTCTACACCTCTGGATGAAGACGGTCCCTACATAGCCGCAGCATTTGTTCGCCAGAACATGCCTGAACGATTTGTTCTGGGTGATATGAAAGTGAACGGCGGGTTCCGGAACCGCAAGCTTCAATCCTACCGGCGGTATCGAATTTTCGTACGAGCCGTTGTGGACACTCTGCAAAAGGTAAGATTGTTGGGCAGTGATGAAATGCAGCTAATTAACTACAGCTTTCTGCATGAACATAAACCTAAGTATGTTTCCCAGCAAAAATGGTCCCATTTCTATCCGGGAGAAGTGTATGTGGTCGTTAAATAAAGCTAACTAGTCTGATACATTTGGAACCTTCCGAAAGATCCTTTAAAGGGGTCATGAACCACTTTTCCAAGTAATGATCTAATGGCCTCAGTATCGGAGTGTACTGCCTCCCGAATCGATTGCCGCAAAAATTTCTCGAATCCGTCAAGAATCAGCGGAGTTACGGGGGTTTGGCGCACGCTCCCAGCGCTTTCTCTCTTTTCTCGTGCCGACGAGCGCACTGGAAGCTAGACAGGGAGGGATGGCATGGGGGAAAGAAGTTACGCCAGCGCGCGTCATGAAACGCGATCGCTCTCCCGCTGTGATTCGCTTGCGCGAGTGCGGCTACCGTGTACTGAGGAGTGCGGCGCCGGCAGGTGGCGGCACCCCGCGGCAAGAAGCGCATCTGATCCGAACGCCGCTCTCGATTTACGTCGGCTATCGGCCAATAAGCATGCTATGTCTCTTGCAACGTACAGCGGACAGACGCCCCGCCCACCGACGAGAGTGAGAACCGGCCTCTGTTTGAAAAGAGGGTGCCTGGGGAAACGGCAACTTCGCGCTCCGCTTGTGGCCATTACGCGGCGCGCACGACTGTAATATTTGGCAGAGCAGTTCATAGCCGTGTCAGCTTTCCGCAGGATGTGTTTTTTCAATCAGCCCAAGGGGTGCTTCATGACCCCTTTAAGTGGATACTGACACCTTTTTTCGAAGCCAAGTTTACTCTGCCATACAAATCTCCTGTTTGCAGAAACGGCTCTGAGCAAGTGTGAAGCTCAGCAAATGCTGATACGATATTTTGATATTAAAGTCAATTTTCCCATGGCGCACCTACCGACATCGACACTAGCTTGACGTCAGGCTACAGTACTAATTCTGGTGACTTCACGCAGCAATTTGGCTAGTTGTGATGACGTTAGGTGCCAAAACTTCCTAGATGGCTGCTTGTGCATCACCAAAACTTTCAAAATGGCCGCTTGTGCTTCACCAACGGCGCCACGGTGTGGTGCGGCCGTGGAAATGTCATTATATATTGCGTAAGCACGTGACGAGAAACTCATGCCGTGCTGTGACGTCAGGGTACAGTAGTAACCGAAACTAGCTTTTAATAACTTACTGTAATTACTAGGGATGGGCGAATATTCGGGCATTTCGAATATTCGAACGAATATTAAAGTATTCGAATTCGCTTCGATACGAATTTAGATTATTTGAAATTTCGAAGTATTCGAAATGAACGAATATATGTATATATTTGACCACACATAACTTCATGTAAAGGTAGTTTCACTGCAGCGTCTGGTTGCTGGGCAGTGAAACCACCCATCCAGGGGAAATCTGCACTGCTGCAACGCCACACTTCAAGGTTAAATGTACATATTGTTCTTTTTTTAAGTTTAAAAGCGTGTTATATGGGCTTATATGCGCTAAGTCTAGTAATTTTTAAATTGTAACTAGAGCTGTGCGAATAGCAAAATTTCGGGTGCGAAGCGAATTCGAATATTGAGGTGTGAGTGCGAATCGAATCGAATATTTTTCGAATATTTCTCGAATATTTCTATAATGTTTTTCGAATACTTCGAAGTGAAATTGCAGAAAAAAAAGTTAGAGAGGATTCCTAAGCATATTCTTATGAGATAGCAACATGAAAGCGTTTCATTTCGCCAGGTTGAAGCACTGGCGGGGTGGTGTTTCATAGTTGTCTTATCAAGAATGAGGCAATGTAGAAGCCGAATTCTATTTATGTACATGATTTGGTGCAACCAAAGTGTTGCCGACAACACTTTATACACGTGATAGGCAAAGATGCCATTTCCTCAGCCTCTCCTCTTTCAACTTCTGTGGAAGCCCAACTGATGTGGCGGTCAAGGGTGTGCTCCCTTCAAGTCCGGAGTTCCAAATCTGCCTCGTAGACGTCGATATATAAGAACATCTGAAATTTTGGATGCTAAAAAGCTTCGGCGTCCGATTTTTCGGACTTCCTGCCCAAATTTCAGGCCCAAAAATGCATTAATTGAGCCCCCAACTGTGCCACATCTTTCATCTCCATGTTGGAACCAGCGTTCTCTTGAGGTCATGCATTTGCTACCGTAGCGGAGCTTAAAAGGCAGCTTTGCCGCAATATCAGGGTGTGATGAGGTGAAGCATATTGAAAAATCTAGGGACCACTTCCAATCGGATGTTCAATGTGTTTTGACAAAATTCGACCGCAACGGAGCTTGAAAGGCAGCTTTGCCGCAATACGGGGGTGTGATGAGGTGAAGCATATTGAAAATCTAGGGATCACTTCCAAACGGACGTTGTGTTTTGACAAAATTCGACCGTAAGGGAGCTTGAAAGGCAGCTTTGCCGCAATACCGGGGTGTGATGAGGCGAAGCATATTGAAATTCTAGGGATTACTTCCAATCGGACGTTGACTGTGTCTTGGCAAAGTTCGACCGTAACGGAGCGTGAAAGGCAGCTTTGCCGCAATACGAGAGTGTAATGAGGTGAAGCATATTAAAAATTTGAAGGGGTCACTTTCAATTGGACGTTGACTGTATTTGTTTTTGGGAAGTTCGAATAGTTCGAATAGTAAAATTCCAGTGCGAATCGAATCGAATAGCAAACACTATTCGAAAAATATTCGAAATTTCGAATATTCGCACACCCCTAATTGTAACGTATTGTACCACTTATAACTTGCACCCTACTGCTATTCAAATTTTTATGCTATTCAAGGTTTCTTCCACTTCATTTCAAACCAAAAAAGTGACATTCACTCATACCTAGTTCCAATTCTTAAAAATACTGTGCGAGGGTCATGACGAAAATGCTCATTTTTCTTAATAATATGTGGTGAGAACTATTCGATTCGAAATTATTCGACCAAATCACTATTCGCTTCGGATTCGCTTTGAACATCAAATTTACTATTCGCCCATCCCTAGTGATTACTTTTTCAGGGTGCACTCCCGCTTAGCTTTACCTTTTTTAGGTTCTTGAGGGCTTCAGTGTTCATTTGACACAAAAAAACAATTCAAAATTTTCGTGTCAATACCCCTTTAAAAGCCACTGTGCAGTTTTGAGATGTTAAACCCAACTCTAGTTGATCTAAATAAACGTGCAAAACCTTGGGGCTCACCGTTTTAAAAGCATCTTAAAACGATGACTAATTCAAAGAATTCATTCGCTTAATTCATACTTTGGAACAACTTTGTGCTGTCCAAGTTATAACGACTTGGCCAAAAGCTGGGGCTGTTGAGCAAACATTTGTTGATTATAAATAGCCATGATAGCCAAGACATGTTCATTGTTTGGTATATATGTGTCCAAGTATTGACACATTTTGTTTGGCCCTACTAATGAATCCAATGACAAGACCACTGATCGACTTGGTCACACTTCACTGACCAAATCTATGGTCAGCAATTGGCCAGCGATTTCATTGTCACTGGCCATCGCTAACCTGTGCAGCAGTTGATGACTGGGTTGTAAATGTATTTGTGCATTTGGTTTATCTGTATATGTAGCCAAATGTACTTGTGTGTAATATTTATTTGTCTAACAAGTCACTACATTTTTGTGCTTGTCATCTCCTGTGTCACATAATTCATGCTTCGTGTTATTATATTGAAATTGTGCCACTTTTACTAGTTTAAGATAGATGTTTCTAAACCAGAAATTAAGGCATTCAGATATGAGTGTACGTAGCGGAGAACGAGAAAAACTGGAATTGAGACTCTGTGATATGAAGCCATCAGATAATGAAACCAAGGAAAAAAAATACAGTGCATTATTTGTAGTTCTCAGTTTGAGTAGACTGATTATGAGATGAAGGGAAATTAACGTGGACGAATAAATAACTTGCCGCCAGTATGAGCCAAACCCACGACCTCCACACTGTGTGCGCTTGCTTTACAAGTCGGGCTACGACGGAGGCTGTTACACTGTCCACTTTGCTGTCTATTTACGTGTGCGTAACACTAGGAATTTTCAGGCAGTGCTGCTCATGACTGTGGAAAAAGCTTTTTGCCCAATGGTGACAAGTAGTATGTGCACATTCAGAAGCGGGCAGCAGACCAGTAAACTGCCACACACTACTTAAAGGCATCATGCCCACCAGAGTTAAGACCCTGGCTTTGAAATGCAGAAGAAACTAAATACAGTAGAACCCCGCTGTTACGTTCCTCACTGCTGCGTTTTCCCGGCTGTTACGTCGTTTTCCGCCGGTCCCGGCATAGCTCCCATAGGATACAATGTATTGGGAACCCCGCTGTTACGTCATAACTGTCGGACCGTTCCCGTATGATACGTCGCGAAGTGCGCCAGGAGCCGACCGAGTGACTACCAAAGAGAGCGGCCATGGTGCATTTTCACGCAGCTTGGCCTCGTTTGACCGTAATATTAGCCGCATGAGAGGGGCAAGCAACAGAATCTTTCAATTGATGCAAACAAAAGCATGGCCTTCGAGATTCGAATTGCAAAGATGGCGTCTATGACGTAACTGCTCGCGAAAGCAAGGCCTTCGAGATTGGCATTTACTATTGGCAAAAGCATAGCCTCTGAGATTTGCAGTGCACAAACATGGCGTGTATGACGTAATTGCTTGCGAAAGCAAAGCCTTCGAGATTGGCATTCACTTCTGCCATCGCGTTGGCGTAGACTCATCATCATCGTTATTTGCCGGAGAACGGGAGGAGTTCGAGCTGGTTGGAGCTCGCATGGTCGTGCGTGCGGTTCGCGGTCGGACTCGCCGCGCCGGTCGTGATTGCGTGTGCTTAGTTCTTTCATGCCTACAGCTGTTGGTGTTAAAAAAATCGCATACGTTGATTACATTTCTGTGGATGAGGCCGTCATCGCGGCTGAGCGCGCCAATTTTCGAGCTGCTCGTAAGAATTGAAATAAAATTCTGTACCACTAAATATTTTGCCGTTTTTCCTGTTTTTCGGCTCTTACGTTTCCCGTCTCTTACGTTTATTTCCTACGGTCCCTTCAAAAACGTATCAGCGGGGTTCTACTGTATACAGTTGAATCTTGATAATTAAAACATGAGGGGACCTCGGGATTTTGTTTGAATTATCAGAAGTTCTCATAACCATGACTCGGGGCAACATACTAACTAGTGTTGTGTTGTCATTGTTTCTCACTGCCGCAGCAACATCATAGACAGCTCTGCATGTCTGCCAGTAAAGTTTTTAGGCATCAGTGGTCGTACTGGTACTCGTTATTATACAACGCGTGCACGCATGTGTAATTAAAGGACGAAATGTGTTGAGTCTCGCGACAATCAGTAGCCCCTTCCCACTCGTAGGACGCTTTCTCACATGACCCCAGTGCACTGCCACAAAAGTGACCTAAAGCGTTCAGCACGCGATAGCCCAAGGCCAAATCGTTTCGAGTTTTTTTTTTTCATTGAGCATGCAATTGTTGGTGCACACGGTTTGGCTAGTTCTTCCGTTTTTTAGGCAGGCAATCAGCTTTATTTGTGATTGTTAGTCACGTAAAACCGTGAATTTTGACTTAGAAGCGCAGTAGATATTTCTAGATATGGACAAGCAAGAAAATTGAATTAACTGAATTTGTGCAGTGAGGCAGTATGGATTAAGCAGCGTTAAAATACATTGAAAACGTAGCGGGCCAACCAAAAATTTACGACTTGTTTGAATTGACCGAAAGTTTGAATTATTGAGTCTACAGTAATTTTGCATTTATATCTCTGGCTTTTTCAGAACCTCTTCACAACAAGCCCATTCTCGGACGAGCTGAGCCTGGAGATGCTGCCACAAGTCCGGCTTCCCTCGGCCGACGACGTCCCCAACGTGTCGCACATCGAACGCGCCCGCACCGACGTGGGCTGGATCATCGGCCCCGTGCTGCTCATTGTCTTCATGGCCCTCTTCCTCACGCTCTTTTTCATCCTCATGAAAAGGTCAGAACCAAGGGCAATATGTTGTGGACATCACTACATCAGGCACGTAAAGATATGTAAAGACATCTTCAATTATAATGTGCGAATTGTACAGTGTAGAATTCAAAACTTCCATTGAAAGGGCGGTGGCACTAATGACGTGAAGTTCACTCGCCCCCTGTGTTCGCAGCGAAGCTTGCCTCGTGACAGCGTGGGAAGTGACATTGCAGTTGTTTACTGAAATTTAATCGTCAAACTCAGACATGAAACTAGCTTGTGAAAGTTCTAGCCGTAAAATGCTGCTTTACAACTTACATTACAACTTACATTTACAACTTACAACATCTGACCAAAATTTCCACTCTTACTTGGTGAGCCCTTTCTGGGGCAAGTCACATATTTGCGAGCGCCACCAGTGCGATCAGAAAAGTCCAGTGGCAAAACTTTTCGCATGACTATTAGCCTCAGCACACAACTCCAGGCTGACCTACTGTAGTAACTCTGGCACCCGTCATGATGGTCTAGTGGTTATGGTACTTGACTGCTGACCCTAAGGTCGGGGGGATCGAATCCCCGGCCCCGGCAGCCGCATTTCGATGGAGGCAGTGTGCTAGAGGCCCGTGTGCCTAGATTTTGGTGGATATTAAAGAACCCCAAGGGGTCGAAATTTCTGGAGCCCTCCACTACAGCGTCTCATCGTGGTTTTGGGACATAAAACCCCAACAATTATTATGTAGTAACTCTGGCTACGGCATGCGTCTGTGGAACATGACGTAGCGTGTTCAACTACCAGCCCTGGCACGTGAATTCCATCTTGAGGGCATATGCAAGAAGGCTTGTGTACTTAGATATAGGTGCACAGATCAGAATCTGAAGCCGGCCACTACGGTACCGCTAGAGCATCGTTGTTTTTTCGAAGTGTTAAGCCCAATGAAGGAATCGGTCGATTAATCAACTGTCTGCTGTGCAGGAGACGGCAGCAGGCGAAGGCGCCTGCGGGGGAGACGACCATGAAGCTGCTGATGAACTCGGGGGATCTGGCGTCCTCCCACCCGGGCGGTGTCGGGGGAGCGGGGACGGACCCTGTCGAACTGCGGCGCCTCAACTACCAGACGCCCGCGATGGTCGGCCACCCTCCCATTCCTGTGAGCCAGCTGGCCACCCACATCGAGACTTTGAAGGCCAACGACAACCTGCGCTTCTCGCAAGAATACGAGGTGCGAGAGCACTTGACATTTCTACACTAATATTTCATTATAACGAAGTCGCATGTGACAGAAAAAAAAAATTAAGGCAGCTACGCACTAATGGTGCGAAGACTGTGGAAACAGCAGAGCTGATGGCTTTGTCCTCCTCCTTTTCCTCATCCTCACCATCGCTTCCCTTTCCCACAGCCTTGCTATACTATGCTACATATGGCTACGCTATGCTCTCTTTCTCTCCCTCTCAGGTTTAGCATAATTAGACTTAATTAGGTTTAATTCGATTTATCTCAGTAGACTTACCAGAAATAATGGCTCAGAAGGCTTACCAGAAATGATGTTGTGGTTAGCGCTGCCGATTGTCCTCACGTGTGATACCCCCTAAGGCGTGCAACAGGAAATGTTAAAATCAAGCCAAACTCTTCCCTCTCTCTTTTTGTGGCTTTTTCTGCCACGTTTAGCAAAATTCATTAGAGGTTGGTAGCACGGAGATTTTTTTTTTTAATCAACCTCTTATTTCGCAGACAGCTGGCACACTCGTTATCTGGTCATGCTCTCTCTCTCTTTTTTCTTTTTCTAAATGAGGTGCTCAGGTAATCATGTGAAGTGTAATGAACCACTGTCATGACCTCATTCTAGAGGCAGCACTGTCACGTACATAATGCAGTTGAAGAATAGTGCCACATTGTAGCGCAATTGTTAATAGGGGGAGGGGGGTTACTGTGTGCCTTGTTCAGCTGTTTCATATTTGAAGGTCGTGTAGTCAGTTTTAAAAGAACCAACTACAAAGCGAGGATGTAATGGCACGAAATTTCAAGAACATTACTTTCCTCTGAAGTAGTGATGAGTTAAATAAAATAAACAGTAAGCAACGTTCGCAACCCAAGTGAAGTTCACTAACGCACTTAGAATCAATTGTCCTTCTTTGTCTCACACCCACGCACGTGCAGTCGATCGACCCGGGCCAGCAGTTCACCTGGGAGCACTCGAACCTGGAGTCAAACAAGCCCAAGAACCGGTACGCCAATGTGGTCGCCTACGACCACAGCCGCGTGGTGCTACAGCCCATCGAGGGGATTCCCGGCTCGGACTACATCAACGCAAACTACTGCGATGGCTACCGCCGCCGCAACGCCTACATCGCCACCCAGGGACCGCTGCCAGAGACCTGCGGCGACTTCTGGCGTATGGTCTGGGAACAGCACAGTGTCACCATAGTCATGATGACTAAGCTGGAGGAACGAACGAGGGTCAAGGTGAGCAGACCTTCCTTGAACAAGGTGAAGGAACAAGTCTCTAGAAGTGAAGCCAAGTTTTTGAAAGCCATTGCAGTTGTAACCCAGTCACACTGGCAAATTTAATGTCATATTGAGCGGGTGCACTTATGCCCCCAGAATTTCACTTTGGTGGCGAGCTGCTACACGAGAAATGGAAGTGTTCATTGGAAATGCTGGTAATGGCGATGGCTACCGAAGTTGTACCAAAGATAATGGTTATTTCAGGCAATGTTTCTTAAGTAATAATGTGTTATAGCTATAAGCAGCTCTTCAAATAAACTTTAGGTACAAATGCGGCTGAAGCGGCTATTGCAGTACATGTGCCGGGCATTCCCCTGGTGGCCACGGCTGTAACCTGCCCGAGAGAGAGAATAGCAAAGTAGTTTTTTGTGGTAAAGCATGTTTTAATTAGGGGTGTGCGAATATTCGAAATTTCGAATATTTTTCGAATAAGTGTTTGCTATTTAATTCGATTCGCACTGAAATTTTACTATTCGAACTAATCGAGCTTCCCAAAGACAAATGCAGTCAACGTCCGGTTAAATGTGACCCCTTCAGATTTTCAATATGCTTCACCTCATTACACTCTCGTATTGCGGCAAACCTGCCTTTCAAGCTCCGTTACGGTCGAACTTAACCAAGAGACGAAGTCCGGTTGGAAGTGGTCCCTAGATTTTCAATATGCTTCACTTCATCACACCCCCGTATTGCGGTAAAGCTGCCTTTCAAGCTCCGTTACGGTCGAACTTAGGCAAGAGAACGTCCGATTGGAAGTGGTCCCTAGATTTTCAATATGCTTCACCTCCTCACACCTCCGTATTGCGGCAAAGCTGCCTTTCAAAGTCCGTTACGGTCGAACTTAGCCAAGAGACAGTCAACGTCCGTTTGGAAGTGGTCCCTAGATTTTCAATATGCTTCACCTCATTACACTCTCGTATTGCGGCAAAGCTGCCTTTCAAGCTCCGTTACGGTCGCGAATGTATTAACTCAAGAAAACGCTGGTTCCAATATGGAGATGAAAGATGTGGCAGAGTTGGGGGCTCAATTAATGCTGTTTTGGACCTGAAATTTGGGCAGGAAGTCCAAAAATCGGACGCTGAAGCTTTTTACCATCCAAAATTTAGATGTTCTTGTGTATCAACGTCTACGAGGCAGATTTGGAACTCCAGATTTGAAGGGAGCACACCCTTGTCTGCCACATCGGTTGGGCTTCCACAGAAGTTGAAAGAGGAGGAGAGGCTGAGGAAATGGCACCTTTGCCTATCACGTGTAAAGTGTTGTCGGCAACACTTTGGTTGCACCAAATCATGTACATACAATTCGGCCTCTACATTGCCTCATTCTTGATAAGAAAGACAACTATGAAATATGACCCCACCAGCGCATCATCAACCTCGCGAAAAGAAACACTTTCACGTTGCTATCTCACAAGAACATACTTAGGGATTCTCTGCAACTTTTCCTGTACTTTCACTTCGAAAATTATTCGAAATTATTCGATTCGATTCGCACTCACACTTCAATATTCGAATTCGCTTCGCACCCAAAATTTTGCTATTCGCACAGCTCTAGTTTTAATGCATAAGAATGTTGCTAAAAGCGAAAACCATAGTTTAAAAAATACCATGAACTCTGCTTTTGATAATAACCTATTTATTCTCGAACCACTGGTGCCAAGGCTTGCCACTTCGTCGCAGCAAAGCGAGTTTGGCGAATGCACTCGCTGGCAAAAGCGCTTTGCAGAGAGTGGCACTAAGCGTTCCCGTGTGACAGTGGGCGAATGACACTTGCGGCGAAGTGCACTCCCTCAAGGTGAACTTAAGTTGGCCCGTGTGACAGGGGTATTACAAGACACGCTAATGTGTAGGCCCATCACTAGACCTCGAAGAATGTCCAAAGTCGTTCATATTGCATGTAAGGTGGCTTCCTGCGCACGTCTTTTCATGCGCAAAACATTTTTCATTGCAGTGTGACCAGTACTGGCCATCAAGAGGTTCTGAAAGCTATGGCCTCATGGAAGTGACCCTGGAGGATGTTCAGGAGCTGGCGACGTACTGTATTCGGACATTCAGCCTAAAGAGAGTGAGTTTGTTCATTGTCTGTTGCTTTACATTTTGTTGTTTTTCATTCTGCACAACTACCGGCCAAAGCAAGCATTCATGTCTTCTATATGTCATACTCTCCTAGGGCCAGCTAACTAACTGGGGCACGGTTTCAATTCTCGTCCACATTGGCCACATCAAGATTGGGAAGAATTCCAAAAACATCCCCTTGTATGCGGATTCAGGTGCACGTTACAGAAACTGAGGTGGTCAAAATCAATCCAGAGTCCGCCGCATGACGTACCACGAAACTGTATTTTCGTATTGACGCGCAAGACCCCAGAACTTAATTTTAAATTCAATGTCACTGTTACATTCAACTCATTCTTGCCACTTAATTGTCATTTCATTTTAGAGCGCCTCACTGCGGCTTGTAGCTTGCCTAAAAAGGACGGAAGATACTTGTGATGTTGAGCGAAACGGTTCTGTGCCATTGTTGGCCGTTGACAGCGGTCAGTGCTCAGCCAAACATAATATTTTAAGTAGGGACGATGAATATTTAATTCTTAGTATGCATAGTATTTACATTTGCAGTGAAGAAGTACTTACAGTTCAAATAGAAACCACCTAGCACTACTCTGTTGCAGGCGGGCCACAGTTCTGGAGGCGGGGCTTGTATGTATTAGGTTGTAACTGGCTATAGACAGTTTACATATGATTATCGCGGCATATAGTGGAGCTTATGGTAAGTGCTTGATAGTATGTTTTAATATGTTTTAGAACTTGTCCGTCGCTGTTATCAACATCAGCACATTAAGGGTGTCAACGGTGTTGCCGGAAATGTTCAGATACTCAACAGCTGTAGGGATAATGGTCAGCTCTTTTTCGCTGTTTACACTGTGGCATGGTTAAGTATGGTGGATGCAGGCCACTCTAGAGAGTTATGGTCTGCCGTGAGGGCGGTGTTTCGTAGACTTTTCGCTGCTTTTCACCACACATTACTCTGTTCGGTGGGTACTTTGATTCACTGGCTGCTTGCATCTGAATCCCACCAGTCTGGTTACCTGGAGCGTCGCGAAGTGCGGCAGTTCCAGTTTACAGCGTGGCCCGACCACGGCGTTCCTGACCACCCGACTCCGTTCCTCATGTTCCTGAGGCGCGTGAGGGCGATGAACCCGCCAGAGGCCGGCCCACTCATAGTTCATTGCAGGTAAGGCAATGGCAACTCTCCTGTTGAAGCTCATATACTGTGTCGGTGAAATTACTGACAATAGAGTTCTCGAAGAATAAATTGTAGGGGTGTGCGAATATTCGAAATTTCGAATATTTTTCGAATAGTGTTTGCTATTCGATTCGATTCGCACTGAAATTTTACTATTCGAACTATTCGAACTTCCCAAAGACAAATGCAGTGAACGTCCGGTTGAAAGTGACCCCTTCAGATTTTTAATATGCTTCACCTCATTACACTCTTGTGTTGCGGCAAAGCTACCTTTCGAGCTCCGTTACGGTCAAACAGCCAAGAGACAAAGTCCGGTTGGAAATGGTCCCTAGATTTTCAATATGCTTCACCTCATTACACCCCAGTATTGCGGCAAAGCTGCCTTTCAAGCTCCGTTACGGTCAAATTTAGGCAAGAGACAGTCAACGTCCGATTGGAAGTGGTCCCTAGATTTTCAATATGCTTCACCTCCTCACACCCCCGTATTGCGGCAAAGCTGCCTCTCAAGCTCCGCTACGGTCACAAATTTATTAGCTCAAGAAAACGCTGGTTCCAATATGGAGATGAAAGATGTGGCAGAGTTGGGGACTCAATTAATGCTGTTTTGGACCTGAAATTTGGGCAGGAAGCATGAAAAATCAGACGCCGAAGCTTTTTAGCATCCAAAATTTCAGATGGTCTTATATATCGACGTCTACGTGGCAGATTTGGGATTCCGGACTTGAAGGGAGCACACCCTTGTCCGCCACATCAGTTGGCCTTCCACAGAAGTTGAAAGAGCAGGAGAGGCTGAGGAAATGGCATCTCTGCCTATCACATGTAAAGTGTTGTTGGCAACACTTTGGTTGCACCAAATCATGTACATAAATACAATTCGGCCTCTACATTGCCTCACTCTTGATAAGACAACTATGAAACACCACCCCACCAGTGCTTCATCAACCTAGCAAAAAGAAACACTTTCATGTTGCTATCTCATAAGAACATGCTTAGGAATCCTCTGTAACTTTTTCTGTAATTTCACTTCGAATTATTCAAAAAATGTTTGAGAAATATTCGAAAATTATTAGAAATTATTCGATTCGATTCGCACTCAAGCTTTATTATTCGAATTCGCTTCGCACCCAAAATTTTGCTATTCGCACAGCTCTAATAAATTGTCCGTCCATATTTGCTTAGTGTATTAAGTTAGTGTTCCTTTAATTTTGGAGGTTCCGCGTAAGCCGAGACAGTAGGGTGACCACCCGTCCTGTGACTTGCGGGACTGTCCCGCATTGAGGGCTGTTGCACCACATCCTTCAAGAGATACGAATACATTTCAGAAACTCTCCCGCATTTCACAGATTATTATTGTTGTTGTTCAGCAGCGCCTTGAGTTCAGCT
The DNA here is from genome assembly GCF_013339695.2 of Rhipicephalus sanguineus. Lineage (NCBI taxonomy): Eukaryota > Metazoa > Arthropoda > Arachnida > Ixodida > Ixodidae > Rhipicephalus > Rhipicephalus sanguineus. The sequence goes on along the minus strand of NC_051184.2, from coordinate 28,945,720 downwards.
GCATCTGGCCACCCTGTTTGAGGATCTGTTAATGTCAAGTAAAGTCCCTAGGTTTTTTTTTCTCCAAAAGGGAAAAATCTAACACTCTTCCGAAAAAGTCAGCTAGTCGCGCAGTTCACCAGGGTGACGAATTCTTCTAGCGCCACCGATAGAAATATGATTTCAAGAAGGTAATACAAGAAAATGATTTCACAACGACTATTTCTGAGCTGACGAATTTTCAGTTAACATTAACAACTTCTTTTTTCTTGTCGGAGCACATCGCAGTGATGTGTAAAATAGCTTTCTCTACACAGATATGCATTTGAACTTCAACTAATATCAGTTACCCTATTTTCCCATTTCAGAGACAACAGAGTTATTGCAGGAGAAAATTTCTGACTAAAATCTAGACCAGTGTTTCTCAGCCATGAATTTTCAGGGCCCCTTGTGGACCGCTGGAATAGATGAGGGACCCCTTGCAGTGAGAGAAAGAAAAGTGGGAGGGGAGTGGGGGGGTCACAACAGAGCATGCAGCATGAACTATGTGGCTTTTATTTAAATGCGCTGCCGCGGAACCCCATTTGAGAACCATTGATCTAGACAATAAATTATCAATCCCCACTCCCCTCTCGGCATGTCCCGCTTCTCGTTAATATGAAGGTGGTCACCCTATGAGATAGTTCTTCAGGGTGTTAAACTGCACCCATCAACCCAAATAGCCAGCAGTGATGAAAATGAAGAGTGCACAAATAGGCAGTGGGCTAAGTTCATGCCGCCTCCGTGCTCGCCACAGTGCCGGCGTGGGCCGGACGGGCTGCTTCGTGGTGATCGACTCGATGCTCGAGCGCATGCGGCACGAGGGCACGGTGGACATCTACGGCCACGTGACGTGCCTGCGGGCGCAGCGCAACTACATGGTCCAGACGGAGGACCAGTACCTGTTTATCCATGATGCGCTGCTGGAGGCCGTGCTGGCGGGCAACACAGAGGTGCCCGCCCGTGCACTGGCCGCCCACCTTCAGTCCCTGCTGCAGCTGGTGCCCGGTGAGGCCTGCACGGGCATGGAGATCGAGTTCAAGGTGTGCAACTCGGCCCACTGGTGCTCATGTCTGTTGTGTGTCACTGTGTAGAACAGATGAAAGAAAGGTCATTTTTAGCAGCGGTGCTGTTTAAGGTCGAGGTAAATCACCGCAGAGCGTAACACAGCTCCTAGCGGGCATGTGGCATGGAAATTAGGCAAGCCCCACTATTCAGTTCCGGCACTAAAGATGAAGAAGCTGTGTATGTGCCAACGCAAAAAAGGAAAAGTTGTGTGGTTATAGTGTAGACGAACAGTTGTACAATTGTAATTATAGTGTAGATGAAGTGTCACAAGATGTTTCCACCAGCGTCCGGTAACCCAGTCGTCATACTGTAATACCAGAAATGCCTAAACCCTCTAATATGAAACGCAAGAGGCTGACATCCGTTGGTCGTGTATAGTGCTGCGCTCTGCTGCCTTCTTTCCTCTTAATTTGTTTAGCGGTAGTTTTTGTTCATGTCTCCCTCAGCGTGTTTCATTCGTTGTCATTGCAGAAGTTGGCGAACATGAAGACGCAGGCCAACAAGTTTGTCAGTGCAAACCTCCCCGTGAACAAATTCAAGAACCGGCTGATGAACATTCTGCCTTGTAAGCTCTCGTCGTTTTTTTCCTATTATGTCAGGATCTTAACATTGCTAAGGTGCCCTTGTTGATAGCGAAAGCAATGTCTTTGATACACGTGCTTCCAGTTTGCATGCAATAGTGTAGAAAAATTGGTTGCTATGGTGAGAACTGTAACATGATTACCCGCCACAGCAGCTTAGTGAGCTTGGCGTTGCACTTCTAAGCACAGGGGCATGGGTTCTATTTCTGGCCACGATGGCCGCATTTTGATGGAGGCGAAATGCGAAGAACGCTTGTCTGCTTAGATTTATACTCCGTTTCATACATCATGTGCGACACTATAGAAGCTAGCAAGACTTTTTGCAGTAGATGAATTTGCACCAAGAAGTAGTTCAATGATTTTACCACCAATAATGTTCCTGGGTTTTTTTTTTTTTTTTTTTCATTTTTAGACTGAGTAATAAATGAATATGCTTTGTGCCTTAGAAATAAACAAACCTCGTTTTTTTTACGGTTGTCAATAGGCTGTTCTGAATCGCTTAGCGTTTCTTTGTTTTTGGTATCGTGGCCTCTGCAATTAGTTGAGGTAGCGCACAGCCAGAACCAGCAGTGGAGGCCACGTTTAAGACGACGAAATCCAAGAACGAGGCACGTGGACTTACACATTTTGGTGACCGGACTTCTTGCATAGCTTCTACAGCATTGCACCTGATGTATGAAACTGAGTATGTATGTGCATGTTAAGTAATCTCGGGTGGTTAAAATTAATCCAGAGTGTTCCACTTAGGCATGCCGTACAAATATGGTTTTGGCACGTCAAACCCACAATTTAATTCAAGTTTTTTAACAACTTGCTAGAGCTTGTGCATGTGTCTGAATATGCATCGCTACTTCACTCTGCGATTAAACATTAGAAATTCACCATCAGCCTCACCCCTCACCCCCCATCAAATGCCCAGAAATAGCATGAGCGTTGTGACTTCGAATTGTAAAAATTGTGGATCAAATTTCGTATTCGGGCCTCTTAAGTGATCAATACAACTGTAGTGAACAGTACAGACGACGACGAAGCAGCCAAGAAAGCAAGCCACATCGTGAGTGGTAGCCACGCGACCCGAGCTTGCGCTTGCTTGGATTTTGGACCCTCGACGTTCCTCGACGTTCCTCGTCGTTCCTTCACATTTGTACGTGAATAAACCACGTGACATTTGGTGGAGGTACGTGGATTCTCCGTACGAACCTGGAACTTCGCTCTCGCAAGCTCCCCCCTGTCCATGACACCAACATGGCCAACGAGACCCCTCCTCAGGCTGGACCTTCGGCTGTCCACGTCACCTGCGGCGCCGTGTATCCCCAGCGAGATCCACCAATCTTCTCCGGCTCAGGCGAATCGGACGTGGAAGATTGGTTGTTGAGGTACGAAAGAGTTGGCGCCAGTAACAAATGGGACGACCAAATGAAGCTTGGCTACGTCACGTTTTATCTCGCGGACATCGCGCAGCTGTGGTATCACAACCACGAGGCTGAAATTCCAACTTGGGCAGCTTTCAAGACTGCTGTTACAGACGTGTTTGGGCGGCCTACGGTTCGCAAGCTTCACGCCGAGCAGCGCTTGCGTCAACGTGCGCAGCAACCGGGCGAGAACTACACGGGCTACATCGAGGATGTCCTGAATCTGTGTAACCGCGTGAACTCCGCCATGACCGAGGAGGACAAAATCAGGCACATCCTGAAGGGCATCGAGGACGGCGCCTTTCAGATGCTGCTCGCGAGAAACCCTACCACGATCGCGCCACTCGTCTCACTCTGTCAGAGCTTCGACGAGTTGCGTAGACAGCGCGCGATCGCCCGTCAAGCCCTCACGACGCCCGACATGCTCTCAAGCTTGCAGCTAGCTGCCCGTCCTGCCGATCAGCAGCCGCTTCTGTCCACGATCAAGGACTTCATCCGCGAGGAGGTAGCGCGCCAGCTATCGTTACTGCCGCTCACGCACGAGCCTGCGCAGGCTTTGGCTCCGGACCTACAACACGCCATTCGAACCCAAGTTGCGGAGGCCCTCCCACCGATTCTCCAACAAGCACCCGTCACTGCACCGCTTACCTACGCCGCCGTCGCTGCTCGCCCGCAGCAGCCTACGCCCTATTCTCGACCTGCCATGGCACCCATCCCTTGCTGACGACCGCGAACGCCGCGTCGCATACCTTCGCGAGACCTTCGACTCCATTTTACCGCCGCTCAGACGCGTGGAGAACGACAGACAATAGGCCCATCTGCTTCGCCTGTGGTATCGCTGGACACGTCGCCCGCTACTGCCGCCAATGTCCTCCATTTGACGCCGTGGGCAGGCCTGTTGCGTCGTCGTCAAGGGCGCCACCAAGGTACGCCCTTGACGATCAACGACCCTACGCCAACCACCGATCACCATCCCCTCGACGACGCTCCCTGTCACCAATGCGTCGCCGACCTACTACGGAAGAGGGAAACTGATCGCTGCAGTTCCGGAGGCAAGAGCTGCATGCGAGTCGAACTGCTCAAGGCCTCCATCTTTTTCGCCGCAAAACGTTATCGACGTCAATGTTGAAGGGACCGCCGCACAAGCGCTTATTGACACAGGAGCCGCCGTTTCCGTAATCTGCGAGAACCTATGCCGCAAGTTAAAAAAGGTGACCACGTCGCTCTCGGGACTAATGCTCCGCACGGCCAGCTCACAGTACATAGCACCTTCTGCTGTGTGCACCGCGCGTGTCATTATTCAAGGCGAACTGTACGTCATCGAGTTTTTCGTGCTAGCGTCATGCTCCCACGACGTTATTCTCGGCTGGGACTTCCTTTCGCGTCATCGTGCCCTCATAGACTGCTCCCGTGCAGAAGTCGCCCTTACGCCGCTGCAAACTGCTCTTTCAGGTGGATCCCCTTCCCGACGCTTACAAACTTGTCGTTGCTGCGGACACAGATATAGCCCCGAAAACGTCCACCCTGGTAGCCTTGACCTGTAAAGCCGCTCCAGACGGAACTGTTCTGTTCGTCCCGTCCGAAGTATTTCTCCGCCGCCGCGGCTTGCGACTACCGTTTGCCGTACTCGCCGTTGAATCGGGTGCTACAATTATGCTGGTTGCGAACTCACTGACATCCTCAGTTACATTACTTCGCGGGGAATGTTTGGGCAACATACAAGACGTTGACCTGCTGCGTTCTCTGGAGTTTGCTGCAAACCAACCCGACCTCCAGCTGAATGCCATAACACCACCTGTTGCCACTTCTTCCGCTCCAGACATTTTCCACCCTTCCGTTGCCGCTGATCTATCGCCGACACATCGACGCGAACTCTTAGCCCTTCTTCGAGAGTTCCGCTCTTCCTTTGATTGCGCTCAACCATCATTGGGGCGTACAACGAGCATCACGCACCACATTGACACCGGTGGTAATGCTCCCTTACGCCAACGACCATATCGAGTTTCAGCGGAAGAGCGGCGTATTATCAACGAACAAGTCGACGATATGCTCAAGCGCGGTGTCATCCAGCCATCCCAGAGCCCCTGGTCGTCCCCTGTTGTGCTTGTGCGCAAAAAGGATGGATCAATTAGATTCTGTGTCGACTACCGCCGCCTCAATAAAATAACTCAGAAGGATGTATACCCGTTGCCACGCATCGACGATGCTCTCGATTGCTTGCAAGGAGCAGAATATTTCTCGTCGTTGGATTTACGCTCGGGTTATTGGCAAGTTCCGATGGCTGACCCTGACCGATCGAAGACTGCATTCGTCACTCCTGACGGGCTGTATGAGTTTAACGTCATGCCGTTCGGACTCTGCAACGCCCCAGCTACCTTCGAACGGATGATGGACAACATCCTTCGCGGCTACCAGTGGAATACCTGCCTCTGCTACCCTGACGACATTGTCGTTTTTTCTCGCGATTTTCCGACTCACCTTACTCGCCTTCGTGCAATTCTCACGTGTCTCACCTCTACTGGCCTTCAACTTAACATCAAGAAGTGCCATTTCGCGGCGCGCCAGCTCACAATACTAGGCCACGTCGTCTGCAAGGAAGGCGTTCTCCCGGACCCCGCGAAACTCCGCGCCGTGGCCGAATATCCGAAGCCCAACTCTATGAAGACGCTTCGAAGTTTTATTGGGCTGTGCTCGTATTTTCGTCGATTTGTGCGCGACTTCGCTTCTATCATCGCGCCTCTTACCAATCTACTGACAGCCTCCAACTCTTGGTCTGCTTGGTCACAGGAGTGTGACGAGTCTTTTATGACGCTACGGCGCTTATTAACGTCGCCTCCGATACTTCGTCACTTTGATCCTAATGCGCCTACAGAGATCCATACCGACGCCAGTGGGGTCGGTCTTGGCGCAGTACTGGCTCAACGAAAACAAGGATATGAAGAATACGTCGTTGCTTACGCGAGTCGAACCCTCAAGAAAGCCGAGTGTAATTATTCCGTCACAGAGAAAGAGTGCCTCGCCATTATCTGGGCTTTGGCCAAGTTCCGCCCGTACCTTTATGGCCGCCCTTTCGAAGTAGTGACGGACCACCATGCCCTATGTTGGCTGTCATCGCTGAAGGATCCGTCGGGACGCCTCGGTCGTTGGGCGCTTCGCCTACAGGAATACGACATTCGTGTTGTGTACCGATCCGGCCGCAAACACTCGGACGCTGATGCCCTATCCCGCTCGCCGCTACCGGCTGACACAGCTTCGTCGTCAGCTTCTTCAGCTGTCTTGACGCCAATTGACTTCGCAGACATGCCGTTGGAGCAACGCAAGGATGCGTGGATTTCCCATCTTCTCGACTTTCTGACTGACCCATTAGCACATCCAGCCTCAAGAACTATCCGTCGTCAAGCCACGCATTTCACTATTCGAGACGACCTCCTCTATCGGCGGAATTACGCGTCTGACGGTCGGAGGTGGCTGCTAGTGATACCACGCCACATGCGCACGGAAATCTGTACTGCTTTCCACAACGACCCGCAAAGTGCTCACGCCGGCGCTCTCAAGACCTACAACCGCCTGCGTCAGCGATACTACTGGCGCGGCATGTATACTTTTGTGCGCAAGTACGTACGTGCTTGTACTGCTTGTCAGCGCCGTAAAGCTCCACCTGAACGCCCAGCCGGTACACTTCAGCCTCTGCCTTGTCCGGCGCGTCCATTTGATCGCGTCGGCATCGACTTATACGGACCGCTTCCCTCGACTTCTTCTGGAAATAGGTGGATAATTGTCGGCGTAGACCACCTCACACGTTACGCGGAAACTGCAGCCCTGCCCACAGCAACAGCAAGAGAAGTTGCGTTTTTCATCTTACGCAACTTTGTCCTTCGCCATGGTGCTCCCCGTGAACTTTTGAGCGACAGAGGGCGTGTTTTTCTGTCTGACGCTATTCAAGCATTGCTCGCTCAGTGCAACATCATTCATCGCATGACGACCGCATATCACCCGCAAACGAATGGCCTCACTGAACGATTTAATCGCACTCTCGGCGATATGCTGACAATGTACACCGCATCAGACCAGACCAATTGGGACACCAGTCCTTCCGTTTGTCACGTACGCGTACAACACCGCTACGCATGCGACCACAGGTTTTTCGCCTTTCTTTCTCTTGTACGGACGCGATCCATCATGCACGCTTGACACTATGCTTCCCTACACGCCTGACTCATCTGAGTACACTGCAATTTCTGACGTTGCAAGATACGCCGAAGATTGCCGACGATTGGCCCGTTCGCTGACAACCGAGGACCAAGGCCGTCAGAAGCTAAGGCACGACACCGACCGACCTCTCCCTACTTTTACGACAGGTGCCCTGGTTTGGCTTTGGATCCCACCGAACACTCCTGGCCTTTCGTCGAAATTACTTGCCCGATATCACGGGCCCTACCGCATTCTCACTCGTACGTCCCCAGTCAATTATGAGGTTGAGCCTTTGACACCGTCCCAAGACTTACGTCGTCGTGGTAGGGAAATCGTCCACGTGAGTCGCCTCAAGCCCTATTATGACCCCGCCATACTGACAACGCCTTAGGTCGCCAGGATGGCTACGCTATTCACCGGGGGCAAATGTAGTGAACAGTACAGACGACGACGAAGCAGCCAAGAAAGCAAGCCACATCGTGAGTGGTAGCCACGCGACCCGAGCTTGCGCTTGCTTGGATTTTGGACCCTCGACGTTCCTCGACGTTCCTCGTCGTTCCTTCACGTTTGTACGTGAATAAACCACGTGACACAACCAAATAAACGCCCAAAACTTCTTTATTTCGCTGTGCTTTAACCATTTTACGGTGCGGCTCATTAAGTGAGAGAACACCAAACATTTACAGTAGAACCCCGCTGTTACGTTCCTCACTGCTGCGTTTTCCCGGCTGTTACGTCGTTTTCCGCCGGTCCCGGCATAGCTCCCATAGGATACAATGTATTGGGAACCCCGTTGTTACGTCGTAACTGTCGGACCGTTCCTGTATGATATGTCGCGAAGTGCGCTCGGAGCCGACCGAGTGACTACCAAAGAAAGCGGCCATGGTGCATTTTCACGCAGCTTGGCCTCGTTTGACCGTAATATTAGCCGCATGAGAGGCGCAAGCAACAGAATTTTTCAATTGATGCAAACAAAGCATGGCCTTCGAGATTAAAATTGCAAAGATGGCGTCTATGACGTAACTGCTCGCGAAAGCAAGGCCTTCGAGATTGGCATTACTATTGACAAAAGCATAGCCTTTGAGATTTGTATTGCACAAACATGGCGTGTATGATGTAATTGCTTGTGAAAGCAAGGCCTTCGAGATTGGCATTCACTTCTGCCATCGCGTTGGTGTAGACTCATCATCATCGTTATTTGTTGGAGAACGGGAGGAGTTCGAGCTGGTTGGAGCTCGCATGGTCGTGCGTGCGGTTCGCGGTCGGACTCGCCGCGCCGGTTGTGATTGCGTGTGCTTAGTTCTTTCATGCGTATACAGCTGTTGGTGTTAAAAAAATCACATATGTTGATTACATTTCTGTAGATGAGGCGGTCCTAAGCTCCGCGTTTCTATCCATCGACTAGATCGCGGCTGAGCGCGCCAATTTTCATGCTGCTCGTAAGAATTGAAATAAAATTCTGTACCACTAAATATTTTGCCGTTTTTCCTGTTTTTCGGCTCTTACGTTTTTCGGCTCTTACGTTTCCCGTCTCTTACGTTTATTTCCTACGGTCCCTTCAAAAACGTATCAGTGGGGTTCTACTGTAGTTTGCCACCGATTGCAGCCTTTTGTGAAACAAGACATGCTGATTATTTTTAATGCAGAATGCATTCTACCAGAATGTATTCCATCACCTTCTTTTTTTTCCCTCTTTTCTCTCTCTCTTCCTTAATAATAAAGTGGAACTGCTTAGGTTCTATTGACTTTATTACCAGCTAGGTCTTTTCATTGACACTTGTATACCGTAAGTTGTTGTTTCTGTAGGGAACTTAGTGTGGCTACAGTGAACTTTATTTGTTTTTAACACAATAGCATAAAGAGCTCGCTTCGTAGAAATACTAATGTCGGTGGCGGCGTCTTTAGTTGTGAGCGAAAAATCAGCGTTGTCTGTAAGCAAAAATTCGAGGTAGGTGCAATAAAGAAATGATAAAAAATCTTCAGCTTGAGTGGGACCAGGGGTTCGAACCCTGCGACTCCTCGCTCCGTGGTGCAATGCGTTTAGCCGCTCGGCCACCACACATACATCCTCTAGCATACTCAAAGCGAGCTATTTATATACACCATTTGCCGTTGGTGGTACACACATCTCTGAGGCTCTTCAGTGGCTTGGCTATCACCCGCGAGTTGGCGCAAAGGGCCCATGTGCGCGCTCTTAGATGGCATCGCCCCCGCCGTGTGGCTGTGTTTCGTCACGCCGCATGCATGGATGTTGGAGCCGGAGGGCGTCCGCACTTTGGCTTTCCTTGCAGCACGGCTTAGGTCTCACCGAGAAGCGAAGCCAGGCTAGCGATTGGGAAGGTGATACAAACACGGTCCGATTGTGCTATCGCATTCTGCTCTTGAAAACGAAGCTCAAGTGTCTTCCAAGTTTTTGAACAAATTCAGGAAAGGTTCCATTTGTGGCAGTTCTCAACACTTTATCGGTTTTTTTTTTTTTCTACGTTACAGATGAATCAACCCGGGTCTGTCTACAACCAATAAGGGGTGTGGACGGGTCTGATTACATCAATGCAAGTTTCATTGACGTAAGTTTAAGAGTATCCCACTAGTTCACAGCCCTCCTGCAATTATCTTCTCTTTAAGTATTATCTTGTTCACTTTCTTCCTTGAGTATATGGATATTTCTTCAGGGCTTGTTTCTAATTCTAGACTACCTTGTAACTGTAACGTTGAAATGCATAGCATCTGTTAGTCACAACCGCGCCATGTGTTCGTGGTATGCTGTTTTGTTAGAAGTCTTAATTGTTGGAAGTAAAACTTGTCTAAAAGGTTTCACTCTCGATTGCACACCTCATTGTTAGTGTTGCATTGAATGCTTCATCATGGATAGTATCAATCATTCTGCCTCCTGCATGCAGTTGTTCATTAGTCGCGTGCTGCAGCTGCTCATTTGCGAATCTAGGTGACCGTCACGCCACTTGTCATATTGTCATATTTCGGGTCTGGTAAAAACAAGTGCGCTTGCGGTGTGTTACTGTTATACCCCAGTCACACTGGCAAGTTTAGTCTCATTTTTAGCTATTGCGCCTCGCCGCTGGTGTCATTTGCACACTGTCACACGAGAACGCTTCCTGACACTCGCTGCAAAGCACAGTTGCCGTCAAAGTGCATTTGCCAAACTCGCTCCGCCTCGTCGAAATGTGTAGCCTCGGCCAGAGTGGCTTGAAAATAAATTTAAAAATGTGGGAGCTGAGTGCCTAGTATTTTTAAACGATTTTTTTTCATTGCTAGGAATATGGTTATGTAGTAAAACATGCTGTACTACAAAAAACTAGTTTACTATTCTCACTCTCAGGCAGTTTATGACCACGGCTGCCAGGGACAACCACTGCACATGCTTTGCAAAGGCCGCATCCACTGTGTTCGTGCGTAAAGTTTACTCAAAGGGCTGTTTATAATTACAACACATTATTACTTGCTAAATATTTCCTAAAATAACAAATATATGTTGTGCTACTAACTTACTCACCACCATTACTATCATTCCCAAAGTGCACTTCTTTTTCTCATGTAGCAGCGCGCCACCAAAGTGACACTCTGCAAGCGTAAGTGCACTCGCTCCAAACGACACTAAATTTGCCAGTGTGACAGGTATTAGAAGCATGAATCTCACTTTGCACACCAGTTCTTTGCCCTTGAATCGTCTCTTTGTTTTCAGGGTTACCGGTACCGCAATGCATACATAGCGACACAGGGACCCATGGTAGAGACCACAGAGGACTTCTGGCGGATGGTCTGGGAGCACAACTCCAATATTATCGTCATGCTTACCAAGCTGAAGGAGATGGGCAGGGTGAGACACTGTGGCACATCCTCTTATACTCTAGCCATGCGACAGATCTGATCTTAAATTTTGGTGTCAACATACGTCAGAGATGATACAGGTACCATGAAAGGGCTGCACTTTGCAACATCGTTGACTGTTTGTTTGTATTGAAGTTTATGTTGTTTGCTGCATGATTGAAGGAAGGGGAACTTAGGTACTCGTTTTTCTTTGTTTAGACACAATTTTAATTATAGCCAACAGATAATGAATTTAAGGTATAGGGGACATTATTTGTAGTAACTGTGATATAAGTGTGAAGCAATTAAAGTGGTGGCATTATAGTGACTTGTTTTTGTGTTACATCTCCTATCTTGCATTTTTAAATTACTGTATTTTCTCGCATACAACCTGCAACAAGAAACAGAAAAATGTGCTTAAAAAGTGGCATTGCGGGTTATATGCATATTTTTTTTTTCTTTTTGTAGAATTATGTTAGGTGTGCAGGGTATTTGCAGGGTCAGGATATAGGTCAGAAAATACAGTATGTTTGTACTATTCTTTTTGCTGTATGACATTGATTTGTGTTTCTTACACTTCTACATTACATTTATGCAATGTTCTTATGGTGTGCACACAATTTTCATTTGATGCTCTTATTAATACATCCTGAGATTAAGCTGCTGTGCCTCTTCCTGCAACTCCATGCTATCATTTGTGGCAACTTTTTCTGTTTTGCCTCTTACATATTGTGCTAAGTACTGTACTTGATGAAAGTACACTCCGAAGTTTCAGCCTTTAAATGCTTGTTTGCCTGAGTGTATATATGGGCATGTTTTGAAAAGAGTGATGTCACCACGGCCAACTTAAAATGAATTGGTTTGTTTTTGCTAGAACTATTCCTGACACCCATGCTATATCTTCTAAGATCATACTGATGAATGCACAGCTTCAGTTTTCCTTCCAATCACTAGTTTCTGGTTTTCATGCAAGTGCGCACACACACACACACACACACAAACTCACACATTGTTGACTCGATGTGCATGCATGTTTGCGTGGGGCTGGGTGTTCATTCATTTGTTTGGTCGATGTTACTGTGAATGTATTGTGCGTGACAAGAAACAACGTTAAAACAAGTTGTTCTGATCTTTCTTGACGTTGAATGGTGTTTGGTCATTGGTTTTCTTTTTTTTTAATGATCTTTTAGCTTTCTTAGGAAGTGCTTGGCTGGTTGCATGAGACTTTTCTTTCTTCCTTTCTCTTTTCGCCCCCAGGAAAAATGCCACCAGTACTGGCCTTCGGAGCACTCCCAGCGGTACCTCTATTACGTGGTGGACCCAATAACAGAGTACAACATGCCTCAGTACATCCTTAGAGAATTCAAAGTCACGGACGCCAAGGTGATTATTACCCAGCATTATTTGGCTCAACAGGAAGCATAATCCTTCCTTCCTGTTGAGCCACACTTCACGTTTCTCGCAGTGCAGTTGTTTTTGGTCTGTGACTCTTTGCTTGGGAGTAGCTATACATTCGAGCAGTGTAGCAATTTGGGCTAGTTGGTATAGCTTCATCTTCAAACAGCGCACACACACGAAGACATTTTGTCAGTTCTTTGCATCTTCATGTGTGTGCGCTGTGCAAAGATGAAGCTATACTCGAGGATGACCTAAAATTCGGGGAAATATCCATCCACAAAAACGCTTTAAACCTTCTGTTCACCTCTTAGGGAGCCATGTTGGCTGCAGTCCACTCTCAGTTTAAGGAGACAAGAGTCAGAAAGATAAAATATTTTGCCTAAGTTATTATTTTTTTTTTTCAAATTCTTTCATCATCCTTGGAACATTTTGCCTACATGGAGCAAGAAATGAAAACAAAAGGATTGTTGATACCTCGTTCGTAGGAATCGTTCAAAAGACAAAAATGAAACGTGCCTCCATAGAAGTAGCTACGACAGCGTTGGACGTTAAGAGATGCATTTCATGCATTGCGTATTGCTATAGGGCTGCCATGACAGCCTCCTATATGCATGCACCCTTGTTGACACTGACTGCTACATCTCCGCCTGACATTTTGATCCGACTCCGTAGTGTCTTTGGCAACCCGGTAAGTTGCATCACGCCCAGATAAGACAACTCGTGAGAAGGATCGAACTGCCTTTGATCTGTTTTTGTGTCTTGTCTCTTGCATTGTCTTTTTCTGAGCTCGCGGAATCAGCTAATAGTTGCTTCGGCAGTTGTGGTGCAGTAGACTCTTGTTAAATGGAACCTGGAGGGACCATGTTCAGTTTAACAGGACTTCCATTTGCTGAGAGATGAACAGGGTTACAGAATTTAAGCATGAAACCAACCATGTTAGAGGCAGTTGTTCCAATTGAGCAGCAATTCCATTTAAAAAATTTCCGTTTACTGGGAGTCTACTGTATTTTCTAAATTCTAATATTGGCGGGTCTGCGCATTGTCCGCTTTTCACCGGTCCAATCACAACTCAATGCAGGACGGCCAATCGCGGACTATCCGGCAGTTCCACTTCACCGACTGGCCCGAGCAGGGCGTCCCGAAGACCTCCGAGGGGTACCTCGAGTTCCTCGGCCAGGTGCACAAGACCAAGGAACAATTTGGACAGGAGGGACCGATCACGGTCCATTGCAGGTGGGCAACAATATTTTGCATAGGGATCGCTTCCCCATTCTTTTGCTTAACTACCGCTCACATACCATACCATGGAACACGGAATACTATGCAGTTTGCTTCTTGTCGTCATGCTTCACGCTGCCCATGTGGGAGGTCCTGACGTATTTCGAAATGACCATACGGGGAGGACCACCACGGAATAGTCTTCCGTATTCTACGGTATTGTATAGGGCCCCAGAAGCCAACTGTTGTTGAACAGCTGGTTTCTAGCCATTCGCATGAGCCTAAAGTAAATGTTCAGAAAATGAACGAGGACCAAATGTATACAAGATTCCACCCCAGGGCACAGCTACTTCCCATATACCACAATCCGCCATTCACTGACCATTCACGAAATCCGGGAATTTGGGGAGGGGGGTATCCTAAGGTATACCCTTGCGCATAAAAATTCAATGGTAATTTTAAAATTCTGTTAACGTTACGATTCATTGCCTCTGTTTACCTTCAATTACCCTCATTGCCAACAGTGCTGGTATTATACTGTAAAATAATACAGTAGGCCTCACACAAACTTATACACTTGTTTTCCACTTTTGCACTACTAATGCTAATCATTGAAAACTTGGTGTCGTGCCAGCCAGTGAAGTAGATCGCAAAGCATTTTCTTTTATCTAGCAGTTCCTGTTTGTTTCTCCTTTTTAGTTTATTTTTCATCATTCTCCTTTGAATGGAAGTGCTCCAGAAACATTCATCCGCACCTTCAGACATAAATTTTTTGGTACTTTATCATTCCAGTGCGGGCGTTGGCCGGACAGGCGTGTTCATCACATTGAGCATCGTACTGGAGCGCCTACAAAGCGAGGGTGTCCTAGACATATTCCAGACGGTGCGCACGCTTCGCACCCAGCGCCCCGGCATGGTCCAGAGTGAGGTCAGTGCCTGTTATGCAACTTCTGTCGTGTAAGGTGGGGCCATCATCGAGCTTTCTATGTCGTATTTTTATTCGATGACTAAAGCTTTCGATACATGGAAACTATGTACATTTTACCTTAGGTTTCCCTCGTTTACAGTGTAACCTCGTTCATACGTACCTGCCGGGCATGTGGCATAACTACGCACTAAACAGTCGTTTGCATTAACCACCAAGTACGAATTCGCATCTCTTGACGTGCGCCATCACCACCAACAAAGAAATAGATGCAGTGCCACAGCAAATATTGCCTAAGGTATCCACCACAAAGCTTTTTTTTTTTTTTTGCCAAAGTCCAGAAAAGATTCTAGCACTTTGGATGACCGTCCGATAGTGCGTGGTGGTGACGCCAAGGAGTGTTTCGAAACTATTACAGTCGAACCCGACTATATCGAACCCGTTTACATTGAATTATCCTGTATATCAAACAACTTCTGAACACGGTATAGTTACAGTGAGAATATATAGTGAAAATTACGGTTACATCGAACAAGAATAGCAGCGACTCCCGATATATCAAACGTCAAGCGGGGCAAAAGTGCCTCGGAAGTTGGTTTTCCCTCGTAGTGGCAGGGAAACTGGCGCTTTTCCCCACCACTCACTCCAAAAGTGGTTTAACCCGGCGGCACATGACCCGCTGTCCCTACCGTGACCGCGCTGCGTCAGTCGAGCCGCCGCCACCCCCTGCAAAAAATGATCCTGACCCACCCGCAGCGTTTGCTGAGACAGCCAATCAAGGCCTCTTGTACTCTCGTCGTGCGAGTTATCTACCTGCATTTCTCGTTCGTTGTGCTTCGCACCATGCGCTTGTGCCATGATGGCTAGCGTGAAGCGGCAGAATTCGCCTTTCGCCGTGAAGCTTGAAATTATAAATAGAGTCGAACGTGGTGAGAAGAAGTCGAACGTCGCGGCAGCGCGCAAGATTCCGAGGAGCACTTTCAGCACGATTTTGGAAGAATAAGGCGGAGATTAGGGATAAAGCGGACAAAAGACCAGGTGCCCGTGGCGCCCGACACGTACGCACGGCCGTGTATGAAGACGTCCAGGCAGCCGTGTACAAGTGGTTCGTCGACGTTTGGTTGCGCAACCTCCCCGTGTCTGACCCCATGATCGAACAAAAAGCAAAGGACATGGCTTTTCTCCTTGGCAGGGAGGATTTTCAAGGTGGCTCCGGTTGGCTACAGCAGTTCAAAGAAAGGCATGAGAAACGACGATTCTTTGCCCACATCCTCAGAGGTGATTGGTGCTCTCGTACTAGTCCAACGCTTCTGCGCGCATGTGGAAGGTTGCGGCCTCGCCTGCTCAGACTCTTTAGACCACGTTGAGAAACGCGTGCTGTCGCAGGCAGCGAAGGTGCTCAAAAAGAAAAAAATGGAAGACTATTTCAAGCGCAACTAAGCTAGCTTCGTCAATAAAGTGCTTTTATGATTGGTGTGTGAATTTATGACGTCCAATTCTTTAGCAGGCTTATATCGAATTATGCCCTATATCGAACTGACAGGTGTTTTTTTGCAAGTTTGATATATCCTGGTTTCACTGTACAAGGTGCGGGATGCGCAACGACAGAACAGACAGTATCGGCTTTACGCGATACATGTGTACGTGTCTATACCACGATGTGCTACTTGGCAAAAACTCGCACAGTTTCATTGAAATGCAGTACGGCCACGTGGAGCCAATCGTCTGTTGGCTAGTTGCGTGCAGCGCGTCACCTACTCAGCTCACACTGTCACTGCCAGGCCGCTTGCTGTACCGTACGCGCGCATTTACCGTGAGAGTGTTCTTCGTACCCACTCCACTCCAGACTGTGCACAGATATGGCGAGTAGCTTGTTGGGTTAATGCGGCGATGACAAGCTTCCTGCAAGCAATGTGCATCCACAATGCTCTAGCAGTCTTGGCAGGCACTGAGATGAAATAAGATCATTCATCTGATTGCGAAATTTTCATGTTTTGATTGCGTCTGTTAATTAAAGGTCTTGTATGTGCTCTGTAGCTCTTGACTCATCATAAATTGGGTCACATGGCTAACCAAAATGTTTGTTTCCTTATTTTGCAGGACCAGTACCAGTTCTGCTACAGGGCTGCATTAGAATACATGAGCAGCTTTGACCACTATGCAAATTGAAAAACTCGAGAGCAGCACAAACAAGCCGAGCTCCTTGCGGACTTCAACGGCCCGCGTAACTGAATGATTCTTCTCTACCTTTTCTTGCGTGTTCACGGCACTTGCTGCTGTAAGGACAAAAAGTGCCCATGCCATACGTGTTGGGAAAGTGCCGACGCTGACGCAGTTCTGCGGGGGAAGGGGGGGCAGCACACCTCCGCGCACACACCTCTCCGATGTCTGCGCCCTTGCGAGATTTTAGTTTTAGCTTTTTCGTTGTTTGCCTTCCAACAGTTCTGCGTTGTTCACGCAGATGTTGCGGATTTCATATCACTTCCGTTTCATTTCCGTAATAGTATTTGAACGTTGCGTAATTGTTGGGACGCATGAAAAGTGTGTCGGTGGGGTTATGTTGGCACATTCGTATTTCGACCTGTCATGAAGCGAAGTGGAATCTATTGCCGTTTAATCTTATTACCCGAGTGAACGTACAGTTCGGTTGCACGCCTGGGAAGAGACGTACATCGTTCCTGAATTCGGTAGTATTTCAAGTCTGCCATTTTTTTTGTTACAGTGGCCACCAGTACGATCTCATTTTTCTTTTTAAACCTTGTCTCGCTACGAGTCACACCTGTGCCCGTAGCAGAAAAGGAAAAATCGCTTAGCACGTGACATCGGATATTCACGACACCACTGTGTTCACTAGCGAAAGAAGCATCGCAGGAAAGAGTGACCCAGCAACTTTGGTGGGTGCGCCGCAATGTCGCAGGCAGAAGCGAAAAGAAAAATACATCCGATATTGTCGGAAGAGGCAGCAGTCGATGAGGAATAGACGACGGGTGTTTGTCGTCTTGCTTCCTAGTCACTCAGGTTAACCACTTTCTGCATTTCACGGGAAGGGGAGCCGGCAGGGAAGGCACCGAGAGAGGGCTGCCTTCAAGCAGGACTTCTCTCCTCACCGCCTCTCTACGAAAGTTTTACGGATTCACAGCGCTCAAGATTGTCAGAGCAAAACGGTGGGAGGGGGGACGCGGCCTGAATATTCTGCAAGGGCGTTAAGTAGGAAAGCGAGAAGCCCCCCTTCTTGTCCGACATCCCTACCTCGAAGCGGTGTAACCTTTACTTCGCAAAGTCTGCAAGCCAATGAATGTTTGTTGTTTTTTTTTTCACCCCTCCCCCTCCCGCCCTTGTTGCTCAGATATTCGTCAAGGCAATAGCGGCGATAATTTTCGTTGGAAACTTCGTTTGGCGAAGGTGCAGAAAGTAAGAATTGCACACTCCCATTCAAGTTTGACCATTCTCCTGAGTCTGCTTGACCCACTCCGCGGCATTCCCTCGGCATCCAACGTCGACGCCCTTACGTTTTGCCGGCACACGCGCGAGTTGCATTCTCTCGCACGGGGCTGCGCGCAGCACAAAACCGCGGCCGTTGCGTCTGCGCACGATTCTAACGTAACGTTCGATAGGCTTTTGGTCTTTATTGTCATCATCTTTCATTGTACCATACCGCCATCCACTGCATCACACACTCACAGTGTATATGTTTTATATTGTGTTTGGAGCGTGGGAGTGTGTCTCGGTACGATTTCTGTACATAGTCATGTGCACCCAGGTTCACGCATGATAGAGGACAAAGAAACTGATGCTATGGAGAGCGCGCTGCGATTTTTTTCAGCGGCTGGAACAGGAGTGGTCACGAAAGTGACAAGCATTCTGCAAACTCTGGATTGGTTTGCCGTGGAAGGGCAAACTCTCACACAACTGTGAGAGTGGGCGGGAAAGATAGGTAAAGAAAAGCATGGATCGTCGAGCAGGCTCTAACTGGTTATTGAGCGGGGCACGCCACTGCAGTGGTCTAAAAAGTAGCTGTGGTGTCATCTGTTGCAAGCGTAACTACAGAAGGTTGCAAACTTAATGATGCCGTTGCAAGCACATGCTGAAAAAAAGAGATAATAGTGGTTTTCTTGGTATGTTGCTCCATGCATAGTTTCGTCATATGGTGCTGCAGGCATGAAACTGTTCTTTTTGCTGGATGTCCAGCAGATGATGCTACATCACATGCAGATACTGTAGTGACGTGCAGTTTTGGCAGCGGTCTCGTTCGTAATGAATTGTGCACTCTTGTTTCACTTTTTTACATAGGTCACTATTTCAATTTAGGCAGCCTGCTTGCTGTAACTGTGTGCTTGAAGAAATTTTTTTCCTACTGCGGGGCTTAAAGCCTCCTTAGAGTGTTTTTGCTTCTCTTGTTTATTTATACACTTTTACCTGTTCCTTTTTCGGTTGCCGTTTACAAGTCTTCTATGAGATTGAGCTTTTATGACGTGCGCAGAATATAGATCCGTGTGAATGCACATATTTTTTATTTCTTTTGCACACTGTTGACTTTGTAGAACACTTTCTTTTACCTGTCTGCCGTATTTATGGCAGCCCTTTTCTTTTGCATTTGTTGTGTGAACGTACAAGCATAGAGGCTTTCAGCCGTCTGCTCTTGATTTATCACAGTGTACCACATTTTCGCTCGTATTATCCACGCCAGAAATTTAAGAAAGCCGAGTACAAAGTTTGGGTATTAGCGCAAGTGCTTATCCTCACAGTGGATGTTAAAGCAATGCAAAGCCACTTCTAGATTTAAAGCATAGCACCAGTATTGTCGACATTGCTGAACGCACTAAAAGAAACGGATATTTTTTCTAGAGCTGCACTTTGTCCGGTTAGTTGTCGTTAACGGTTGTTTTTTTTTACAACGGTTCAGAAATTGTATGCAGCCATTTTCACAAGTATGTAAGCATTGCCCTTCTTCCCTTCCTATGAGAGTTGTAATAGGCATGTGTGTGGCATTGCATGCAAGGGGTGGGTTATGCGTGCGAAACTGCGGTATACGTCTTGCTTGCTTTCTTTTAGTCTTTTTTAACTAAGCATGCCTGTGGTGTGCAGAGGAGAAAGAGAGAAGCTGTGTTTGTACTTTTGTGTCCGAAGCTGGTTCGTATGTGTGTGCGATTCTGTTACATTAACAGAGAAGCCCTTTGTAAGTTTGCAACCAGGTAGCTATTTTTACTGGAACCGACGGCGTTAAGTCTGGTGTCACGCCGAAAGCAGGCGGGGGTACACCTCGGCAGCTTTTACCGACTTGGCATGTGCTCCCCGCTTACATTGCGTTTCGGCACCCGCTCGTTTCACGTTCGAGGAAAAAAAGACGCAAAGCGAAACTGCTTTCTATTGAGCCGGCCTGCGCTCTTTTGTACATAAACCTTGCACGTGACTTAGAGCTGTAGCATTTGAATGCTGCTGCATGTGGCAGCTGGCCGTGACGAAGTCTTTTCTCGAGGTTGCAGCTCTGTTGCACCTTCGGCGACACAACTACCCCCATCGACATCGACCGCGTTGAGCTCCTCCGCGATCAGTTGGGAGACATTCGCCATTACACATAATCACGGGTTGCATGTCACGACCTCCGAGAGCTTCTTCTTAGGGACATATCATCACGTAGTGGTTTCTTCTCTTTCGCCGGCTCCCGTACAGCGGCTGCCGATCCCATAGCCTTGTCGACCCTTACACACTGACATACTTAAATGAGGTTGTGACATATGCGTGTTGCGCCGAGAAATAAAATAGGCTCTTCGTTTTACCGTGTGCTCGTCGAAAGTGTCTGGTGAACAGTTGTCTGGAGAGAACCGTGGTGCCCTATATAAACTAGCACGCCTTGTGTGTCGTACGGGAATTCAGTGCCACTGAGAGGCTTGACACAGTAGTGCAAGACGTGCGGTGACTGCCGGGTTCATTGCATGTGGTTACGTCGTCGCACTACGGATCGGTGGCCAGCAATCTGAAAGAGTTCCTTTCGCGTCCTTCGTTTTACGCTCTTGCGTTTCTGATGCTTTCAGAAAGCATCCGGCATTGTGCATCCTTATTTTGTTTAATATTATTATTTTATTGCTATTGTTGCAGTAGCCCACAGTAGTAATGGCAGCGCTTTATCGGCTGCTCAGAGAACAAATTACGGATTGTTTCTTTTACATACTTTCTCCGCAGACTCGTTTATTTCTACTTTTGCAGTTAGTGACATGTTTTAATCGTATGCTGCATGATCAAATGGATTCTTCTTGCCAGCAAGAATTTATTTATTTTGTGTACTCTGTTACTTCTGGAATGTTAATTGTGAGACCCATTACAAACATCTTGCATATCCAAAAGACGATGTGTGGAGCCACCATCACTGGTGTACGACCGCAGCACTTTTTTTTTTCTTTCTTTACCATCTTGGTGCAAAACTATTATGAAACGAGTGGCAGCTAGAAGGTGTTCTGACTAGCGGTCGTTACGGTCACCAAAGAGAGGTGAATGTCACACAAATGACTCTGCATGCATCCAAGAACTTCGAGGCCTGAAGCCTTGAAGGAAAAATGTAAGACTCTTTTGGGATGAAACTCGCTGTGTTGCAAAAGCCCACAGAGGCACGAGCTGCTCCGAATAATTGCGTGTTCCTCCCTGTGCCACAAGAGTGGCTCGTGTCTGTCGTAGTGTATTCAATAAACATGTCCAAGGACTCTCGACGTGTCATTTCCTTTTCCTGTTTTTACCCTTTCCTCGGTTACATGAGACGATTTTACATAAGACATATGGGGGCTGCTACCTTGGGCTGTTAAGTGAATGTTTTTTAAAGACGGATAGTCTTTCTTGGGGAACTTAAATGCAGAAATTTTGGTCTGTCTGTCTTTCTGTTTGTCTGTCTGTCACTTGATTCAGCCACCCTGCCAAAGTTTAACCACTTTCTGAACGCCCAGCCATCTTGAACTAGTACGGCCGTTCATACTTGTAAACATTTTCTATCAAAAAGCAAATAGTACGCATATCTGAGGTGCAACATCAATACGTAAGTATTAGGTGGTGCATTCTTTTACTAGAAAATGCCTCAGTAAGTAATTCTAAAGACCCTAATGTTTCTTATGCAGCGCTCAAAATGCTAGTGTTTCTGAGGCTGCGCTGAAAATGCGATGCTATGAGCCAGATGCGGTGGTTCAACATAGAGGAGGAGGATTCGTGTAGCACGGCCAGCACAAGACTATCGTCTTTTGATGACATTTGCAGCGAAGCACGCAGATACGCGGCCAATTTTTTGTTTTTGTATATTGCGATGTGAATTAATAAGGTCATGGAACGTTGAATGCATCAACCCAACTGTTTCCATGCGTATGCGTCTACCATAGCATCTTTTAGTTTAGTTAAAGGTACAAAACGACATTATAGCAGCACCGAAACCCATCCGTACTATAGTCGATACATGCAAGAGCGACACTTGACAAATTAAAAAATTAGAAAAGTCAGGTAAATTTGTATAATTTTTCCTAATAGTGATTGTCTTTTGGTTCACCTCGTTGCTTATTAATGAAAGTGCCCAGTTAAAAAAATATATAGATTTTCCATTACATCAAATACCTTTCAAGATAATTGGGCCCAGTGAAGCTGTAGTGAAGAAACACTAGATGGCTTGTAATGCCAGGTTGTATGACATAGATGTACATACTTGGAACTCACTTCAAGAAGCTTGTCCACACACAATCTTGACATGCCCGCCATTTCAATAAATTTGATCTCTGTCATGTGCTAAAATACCTAGGGAAAACTTGAAAAATCCTTCGAACTTGGGGTGTCGCTGGCTGGCTGGAGCCAATGTTTTGACAAGCGAACCTGTCTTCTACAAGAGGGCGAAAAAGTTGGTCGGAGCATTACGCAGTACAAATAAAAAAATAGAGTACCAATAACTAGAGGTGTGCGAATATTTGAAAAATTCGAATATGCCATTCGATTATCATGCATAAAATAACTCGTCTTCCACATTTCTACTGCGTTCGTATTGCTAAAAACGTTGCCGAGAGGAGCGATAAATATCGTAAGTATACGGAGGCACGATATCTGCCTGCGACGAGCGCCCCAATACGTATGATTTATTGCTGGTGCATCTCCGACGTGCAGCGCTGTTGGAGATCATGTAACCGTACATGCGGCCGTAGCGTGCCGCACTACCACTCGTTCACTATGCGGGACCACTTCTGAAGAAAGACAGTGACCCACGGGACTGGTGGCGGACTGTAGGCACCTTCAGATACCCCAGTCTGGCCAAGCTTTGCCCCATGTAACTCCCTATACCAGCCACTTCTGTTCCAAGCGAGCGTGCCTTTTCAGTGGCAGGGGGGGGGGGGGGGGGGTTGTCTCTGTTACAAGGGAGCGCCTGCTGCCTGATCATGTTGAGCAACTCATATTTCTCCATGATAACATGTAGTCATTACTTTCATTGTGCCGTGATATTTGCTTGTGTTGTGATGTGCATTGTGCTAGCCTGGACATTGTGTTCTGGAGATAGCAGTGTATGTTGTGTTGCCAGTCAGGCTGTTAATGTTTTTTTTCTTCAAATAGCTACATGTTAAATAAAATATCGTTACTGTGGAGACAATTTTCCTTTGATATTCGATATTCGATTCGATATTCGAAGGTGGATATTCGTATTCGATTCGTATTCGAAAAATTGGATATTCGCACACCCCTACCAATAACCCAACATGTCGCCACGTGATCAGGGCCCGCGTTCAGTGCAGGTAATGCTCCAGCAGCCCAGCCGAACCAATGCCGCCGAGCGAACATTACTGTCAACCATTGTGCATAGGGCACCTGCTGGACCGATACTGTCGGCGACGCCCTTTTCTGCCCTCCCTTTGTCCCTCGTTTAGAGGGGGAAGAATAGACGAAGGATAGAATAGACAGCTTCGCGGCGCGTTCCCTGGTCACGCGCATCGCAGAGTGCATTTCCAACTCGCCCAATTAAGAAACGGCACTAATAATGCTTATGTACATTCGTGCGTGTGCTTGTATGTGAAAAAAAATTTTTTTTTCGGAGAATGGGGGGGGTTCGATCCCCCCCCCCCCCCCCGGTTTTGCCAATGGTTCTATTTTCCGGCTTGGGATGACTTGTGTCCAACCGATTTTACCTGGGGCCGCATTCTCAGGCGATCACTTTCGGCAAGAGTACGTGTCGCTTTCGTGATGTAGAATCTCGCGTGGCCAATGAATCGGGCGCCTCTTTGCCCGTCTTCTCAAACTCTTTATCAACCAGCCGCGGTCATCGGGCACTGAAAACGATCCCCTGAACACACACATGACGGCATCGGTGCTGTGCATTGAAACAAAGAGACGGCACCGCAGCAATTTCAGTCCTTGCCGCAAGCGAGCGAGGCCTCCGCAAAACGATTTCAAAAGCATCAGTTAAACACAAAAGCGATATGCAGAGGCCACCCGCCACTCCGCCTTGGTTCTCGTCGTGATGTCGATTTTGACGGCGCGCTATCCCTGCATAATCCCTTCGCCGTAAATATGAACTACATATTGCATTCGAAGAGGGTACGTAATAGCAAGCTTTAGCACAGCGAGCCAATATGGCCCAAATACGAAAGAATATTACATGAAAGACCAACATACAGGCGCTGAGAGTCGGCGCGAAATTCAAAAATAAAACTCGCCGTCAAGTCTGAATTGATTTAGTGTCTCCTTTTAAGTTTAACTAGCACCTTCGTACTCGCTGCAACTTCTTTCCCCATCATACCGCCGCGCTTTCCTGTAAAATTTACTGCAGCGCCGCCCCCATACTTGTGTGGCCACTACTGCACGTGCACGTACGGAGGTCCCGTGGGCAGCCACAGCCAGCCACTGTCCGTGGAATTGTCGTTCTTGCCGTCCGATGTTGGCCGTGGTTCGCGCGGTTTAATTCTCAAAGCGCGCACCCAGGGTACGATCCAAGTGCAGCGTCCTATGCTCAGGCACGGGTTCTGGCCCGAGTCGCTTACGCCGTACCGGGCCGACGGCAGCCGAATGGTCACCGAGTCCCTCCGATCCGTAGACGGACGCTCACGAACGGAATCTGCCTCCGTCCCGGTGTGCAGCCACGCTGCGATATTGCGGAAACAAACAAACAAAAAACGCATGGTCCGGGAAAATCTAACAAGAGGGATTGCAATATATTCTTAAAAGGTAAAGACATCCGAATGCACAGAAATGGTGTAAGATCCGCGGCAACAGCACACACTAGGTAACGGAGTGAAGTAGGAATCTATTATTCCCTTGACTATATATATATATATATATATAAGAGAGGGAGTATTTTGGGTACGAAGATCGATGGGCCCGGTACGATAGATGATTGAAGAGAAGGACTCGCGTACGAAATGTAGTTTTAGTAACATTTCGTACGTGAGCCCTTCTCTTCAATCATATATTATAATATATATATATATATAATATATATAATATATTATTATATTCTAATATATATATATATATAATATATATATATATATATATATTTGAGGTACGTTATCGGCACAGGCGTGCGTAGGGTTGACCATTAGGTTTCATCGCAGCCCTTCCCATATACGTGCGCTGGGGGCATAGGTCGGCAAACTCACTCATGAGTCGACTCACACACAGACTCGGATCGAGCCGTGAGGTCTAGTTGTGAGTGAGTCCGGGTGAGTAATATTCTGGTGAGTTTGAGTCCGGTTGAGAAATATCATGGCGAGTCTGAGTACGAGTGAGTCCGGTTGAGAAAAAGTTTGGTGAGTCGAGTCCGAGTGAGGCCTAAGCGCAAAATATATTTCTATATACGTATTGTTTGAGGCAGAATTGGCCCTTTAGATTATTGGGACCTGTGCGGCCGCCCATCCCCTGCCCCCATCTTGCGCCCGCCTATGCCCCCCCCCCCCTCCTCCTGTTGTTTGAGTACGAAAGAACGCAAGCTTTGCCACGTGTGCAATAATGAAAATGAAGCAATGACGACGGGCTCCTCGCAACGGCCTGCCTTAGGTCCCCGCCTTTCCAGAGGTGAAGATGGGAAGCAAAATGTTCCCGGAATGCCATTATCGTCAGAAACCTGCATGGTCATAGCCTTGCACATTAAGCAATGACGGGACAGGTCTGATTGAGTAGAGGTGTGGGCGCCCCAGGATCAGGAGGTGCAGCTCTCCCCCCCCCTCCCCCCCCCCCCCCCCACCCCCGTGCTTGCTCGCGCCAACCTCTACCACGAATATGTCATTTTAACTCCGATGCCCGTGAAGGTCTGTCTCGATTTTTTAATATACGTATTGAACACTTCAAACAAACGTCTCTGACAAATGTTGAATCTTACTTGACACGGCCGCAACGGTAATCACCAAGACCAACATGGTTCTGCTCGGAAGGTATACTGATGCGGACCCCGTGCTATCTCGGCGAGTTCCTAATGCCGGCTACCTTCTTTGTACGGGCTTTCACTTAACGCACTCTATCGGCCGCACATTCGAAGCTACATGGCCAGCTGCCGAACGCCTTGGTCCACGCAGACATTCGTCGACGGCGTCGCGTCTCTCTGAGTGGCACCTTATGCGTGCATTCAAAAGGCAGGATCGCCAGCTTCGCACGCACACCTGTTCGGTCCTGCGCATTCTTGAATAAATTTCAAGGCGTGATTGGACGTCGGAAGGCGAGAAAAGGCTTTGTGCGCGTGGCAGCGTTTAGAGATCTACAAAATAACTAAACCTGTAAGTGCCTATAAACTCGGACAGGTTTCACTCACGGCCGCTGAATGCAAACGCGCGTGTTGCATCCAGTGGATATATATTCTCGCGTCGGAGCAGTTGAGGTGCAAAAAGTGCTGCGTGCCAGAAATTTCCATTTACTGTATAGGGGCAGCCAAAGCGCACGCTATCGAAAATGCATGATTATCGCGGTGATGATATAGACGTGCCTTGCTATTTTCTTGGCCATCAGTCGGCAAAACTAGCAAAAAATCTTGCGTCCATCATGTCAACGTCGTCAGTGAAGGTGGAAATGAGGGCTGAACAGCAACACTGACGGGCTGAAGTGCAGCGGTACTCCATGGATGACTCATAGCATGGGCGTGCGCAGGGTTCCCCATTAGGGGGTCGGGGGCAAGGTGTCATCGCATAGCCCCCCCCCCCCCCGCCACTGTTGATTGAGTCCAGTAGACATGTTACAATAGATGAAAATGAAGTGACGACGTGTCTCTCACAATGGCCTGCCGCATGGTCCCTGGCTTTCCGAGATTAAAGATTGGAATTAAACAGTTCTTGGAATGCAGCGTCAGGGGCTTCGGCCACCATTGTTGTCAAAAACCTGCATGGTCATAGCCCGGCCTGCTCTTTTTTTAACAATGACTGGACAGGCCCAGCTGAGTAAAAGTATGGGGCAGACTTTGCGCACCCCCCCCCCCCACACACACACAGGTGATTATGGTGGGGGCTGCCCCCCCCCCCCCCCCCATCGCGCAGGCCTAGCTATGTCTCTTAGTCAACAAAGAAACGACAGACTCATTGTCAAAACCATGCTGCCGCACTCATAGACTTTATATGCATATGTTGGCGTCGTTCAATAGGGCTTCTCTTTTTCTTCTCAGAGTAGGTGTTACTCCTTCCAGTGAGTCCTGACTTCCCGCGTATATGACTCTCTTTAAAGAGACATGGTAACTCTTTTCGATTCCACGACTCCGAAGAGATTATAGTTATCTCAAAAGAGAGTCGTGACTCTTTAGTCACATACGTGACAAGGGAGGACTCGCAAAACAAAAAAAGAGCCAGGGACTCTTTTTTTTTTTTGTTAGAGTAACCTTGAACTTACCGAGAGCTCTACACGCAGTTTTTTGGTATGAAAGGTTACTGTCGGGTTCCGATTGCAGTCCAGCGTTTTATAAAATTATAGTTTTCGTGGCATGTGTATACGGCATCCCTTGGCAACACATCCATGGCAGATCCAGAGGGAGGGGGTCCGGAGGTCCTGACCCCCCTCCCCTTAATTTTTTAGGGTTTACCCCCAATGCCGTTCCAACTCCTCTATCTTACAAACGATTCTAGAGAGGGAGAGAGAATGAATAAACCTTAATTAAAGACAGTCCGGCAGTTTCTTTCCTCTCCCCCCGCCCCGCCCGAGGGAGAGAGAGAGAGAATAAAACACTTATTACTAACAAGTAGAGTCACTAGTGGTTGGACCTCCTAGTCCGGAAGACCATTGGCTCAGCTGGGGAAAAACAGCGCAATAAAGGACGAGGACGCAGGAACACAGTAGACTGGATCGAAGTCTTGCTCGAGACTATTGGCCCTTGCCGCCGTCTGGGCTCGGTCGACCAGGGCTTGTTGCTGCCCTGGGTCAGAGCTGGACAGGGTCGCCTCCCACTCGACTATTGTAGGATTGTGTTTGGCCGATTTATTGGGATTTTCTTGCCACTCCCAGACCAAATAGAATAAAGTGGCCGTCTGAGGACAGAATTTATATTGTGGATCGTATGCCGAAGGGTCCATCTTGGACAAGGCATAAGGATTTGGAAAGGATAATTATTGTAATCGCCGCCACGCGACCTGCGTTGCCTTGTCAAACTTAGGATCACGTGGGGGTGGGGTGCGTCTACTCATCTTAATGTGTTGCAGGATATCAGTATAGGAAATGAGGGGCTGGGGGTCGTTTTGTTCAGCGAGAAGTTGCGCCGTGGAGGAAGCAGCGGAGGCCCGGTGGAGTTCGCGGGCGGAGAGCATGAAAGACGCCATGCCGATTCAGCCCGAAAAGGGCGTTCCGGGGACGGCCGCTACCACTGGCGTAGCGGCTGGGGAGGGGGGGGGAGGGGGGTTCAAACCACGCCACCTCCCCCCCCCCCCCCCAAAAAAATTTTTTTTTTCAATTTCCCCGATAAGGCATGGACTCCTGAATTTTCCCTTAAACTCTTAACGATCTATACCACTACATCGCAGTGGGGACAGCTTTCACATAGCAGCGTACACAGTGCAATTCCACTCATCAAAATTTTTTTTCTAACCTAAAATCGCTCCTTGCAATTGCGAGTATACAGCTTACCGCTCTCCCACTGCAGAACACGTATACATCCGGGACGACTGCATACCCCATCGTATACACGGACCTGTACACACACTGTGTGATATTTGTACATTTTGTGAATAGACGTTTCCTAAACAGTGCAGTACATAGTTATTACGGACTGCTGCGCACAGCTGTCCCGTAGTAGAGTGCCCTAGACCGTTTACATTTCTTGCTAAACACTCTTAATCGTCGAACATTTTTCTAAACTCACAGTTATCTGAATCGTTTCCCGTTTTTTTTAGACACGCATTGGAAATTAAAAACAAGCTTGCTCCTTCCGTCATTTCCATCGCGGAAATGACGTCAGTTGATTCTCTGTGGAGCCCTGGAACAAACACATTGGTAACCGAGTTCAAAGTCTTCTTGTACAATAGCGACCCACATGTGAACGAGCAGACGAATTCGTGTTTTGAAATCTATTACGTCACACTGAAGCTCGTTCAAAGAATGCGTTATAAGAGGATCTGAACTCATGGTCTATACAGTATCTATTTGACGTTCTATGCGCTAAGTTGTTTTAGCGCGTGTACATATATTTACCTTCACCCAGTACAGTCCCAGCAGTGCATGTCTTACCTGTGAGTCTCCTGTTTCTCGCATCTGCATGGTGCAACCGACGCAGGTTTGGGGCGGAAAGGGAGGGGGAGGGGAGGGGAGGCGCCGCCGGGCACGTCATTCGTCAATGGGCTACCGATATAACTGTCCAAGGGGACGGGCTGCGGCTCTCCGGAGAGCATCTTTATTTACGACCGCAGCTGCCACCTCCGTCGTGAGCTGCAACCACCCTTACTCTCTGTCTCGCCGAACTCAAGCCCCGCATCCTTTCCCAACATGGCGGTAGTTCCTCTACACTCAAGCCACTAAATCGCCGTGCTCTCGCTGAACACTACCTTCACCCTCCATTGCGGTTGCTTATGTGGCCGCCTTCTCCCGAGCTACATGTTCCTACACTCTGCTCGTATGTATATGGCGCGATCGTATATTTCAGTAGCAGGGCCCGCGGCCCGTTAGGGCTCCGGGAACGACTCGATCATCAACCGTTAAGTGTTCGATGCGAGGGGTCAGCTCGTAGCAGGAAAGGAGCGACGTCTGAGACAGATGTCTGGTTCGCGAAGGAGGGCAACGTGCGAGAGATAAACTATAAAGAGAACACGTATAAGCATAGCAAGTAGAAACGAATAAAAAATAAAACGAAAGAAAAGAGGAAGGGTCTGGACGCCCCCGTGCCCGACCAAAAGTCCAGGTACATCCCCTACGTGTGTGTGTGTGTTTATGACCGTAAATCTCCTCTCTAATGACGGCATCGTGATTGCGACGCGCGGCTGTAACGCGAGCATCGATTCCCGACCGCTATCCCGGGTACACGGAGCCGCGGTCCGCTTATAAGAAGTCCGGAAAGGCCGAGAAACCCTGTTCGTGACCATACCGTTTTACTTCTGTCTGCCCCATCGGTTTGGTTCGAGACAAGCGAACCACAGATCAACCGCCATGGCCAAGCTTACCCTAATCCTCGCCTTCGGTCTGGTCGGTATGTGTCCTTTTTTTTTTCTGTATGCGTACGCCGAACCATGGATACTGAAAAACAACTATAACAGAAAGTACATCGGTCTTCACTGGAGGTACACTCTTCAGCAAAAGTATGCGGGACCCGAAATTTTCAAACATCTATATCCCCGCTTTTTTTGGAACATAGCCTCCAAGTAAATGTTCCAGCATATAGTAGTTTTTGCTACCTATACAGTTATCCGTTAGTCTAAAAGCTTCGTGCGCCAGCTGAGCAGGAATTCGCTTACCAGTGGAGCCCATGTCTCGAAACTCTTGCTGGTGGGGCGTACATCGTGCGTATTGTATTGATAACGCGTCGTTTTATCCGTGACCGAAGTGCATCTGTAAGTACAGTTGGCATCTAGAGATATTTGCGACATAATGGCACTCTTTGCGAGAACACTCGTGCTAAAAGGAAAACGAAACAGCATTTTGTGACAGTGCGGACGAAAGCTAGCGACATTTCGAAACTATACAGTAAAAATTATCTGGAACGAGCGAACGTGCTGCGAGAATGGCGGAGCACTAACAAGTAGTGGGTTTAACTTATATTAAACTTGCAGAGCCGAATAATTTGGATTTGAAACATCAAGGAGGCTTCCTCTTCATCGAAAACAAAACAGAAAACACATGTGACGCATAAACCTCACATCCAATAATTCGCTGCCATTGCAGCGAGGATCATACGTGATTATCAGTTTTTTTTTTTAACCGCCTGCGCTTTGCTATACTTTAGTTTTTTACGTGTACCAATTGTTATCGCTTAGCTGAGATTCTCCTTCAAGTGTCACGTTTTCTGCTGTTAGCACAAACTTCAAAAATAACGCTTAAATCTTACCTATACGTCTAATCCGACCTTCAATTCTCTTTTGCAGTCATGGTCGGACTTACCGGTGAGTCTGTCCATCTTGTTCATCTGTAGTCTGCAAACATGATATAGAAGGAAAATACATGTTGGGACCGGTTGTAGAAAAAGCGGCGAAGGGTAGACTGCACTGGGCGCAGGCAGAACGAGTGCCACGCTTATGGATAAGGCGCCCACTAAAGTGATCCCATTACTTCAACGGTGCCATATAGGTCGTTGCTGCCGCCAATCTTCACCGGGAAATATAGTAATTGAGCTAAGATAGATGTTGCAGATAATTGAAACTGCCAGATGCATTTTCTTACTCAGGACAGATTGATTATAGTCATCGAGTTACCGAGGAATTGTATGGCACGGACACCTAACGATTTGCTGTTTTCAGCGAAAAATAGAAGTAGAGGGCCTATTGTGCCTATACATATATAAAGGAGGGACTGTAAATGAATATTTCAGTGCAAAATGAGCCCTAGAAGTCGCCGGATATAACTCCCCCCCCCCCCCCCCCCCCCGCCCCGCCGGCGACCGTCATTTTGACATGGCGTGTTTGACGTCATATGTTGAACGGAGGGGAGCCGTCGTCTTCTATATGCTTCTATACTAAAGTTTCAGCCGTTGCAAAGCGTTCAATTTCGATGCCAAGCCGAAGAAAGCTTAAATATAGCTCTATTGCCCGTGCAGCTGATCACGAAAAAAAAAATCGTTCGCGGGAATGCAGACGCTCGCACATCCCAGTATTGCCTGACTCTCAGTGCGCTGGCGTGTTCATAAAAATGTTAAATTATAAATTAAGTGCATGACCAAATGCGCTAACATTTCGCCAGCTTGTTTGTGAACGCACAAGGGTTAACCCACATAACATAGATTGCAACCGAAAATTGGGTGCTATGGCCCCAAG
This sequence comes from Rhipicephalus sanguineus, assembly GCF_013339695.2. Lineage (NCBI taxonomy): Eukaryota > Metazoa > Arthropoda > Arachnida > Ixodida > Ixodidae > Rhipicephalus > Rhipicephalus sanguineus. The sequence goes on along the minus strand of NC_051184.2, from coordinate 28,913,724 downwards.
TGCTAAGTGCTTTTAACGGCGATAACAAGCACGGACAAAAGAGGGAAGGAGACTGGACGTTGGCACTGCTAACACTTGAGTCTGCAACTTATCATAGATGAACTTTAACAAACGGAATTACCTTGAGGTTAATTCTTTTCGCTGTAAAACTGGGCACCTACGCTCTTTCTGCGAAAACATACCAATTAATTACCGCATTCTGATTGCTATATTTTTCAATCACTGCTTCAAGGCGCCAGCACCTAAACCGCCCGCTACGCACATGTTCAGTGCGTACATCGCAGATCGAACCACGGGGAACGGCCTTGAGGTGTTGGTCTGAGAACCTGTGGTTCGACTCTACTCTCGCGAAAGAAATGCTTCTCAAAAATCGTGCTTAAAATTTGTGCCGTGGATACTTCTTTCAGAAAAATGGCTAACCGTTTATCTTTCCTCCTCTGTCCTAATTTCAACAGTGACTGAAACTAAAGCCTGGTCGCTCTTCGCCCGCAACGAGGAAGCGAACGCCGAGAACTCCAACGCCGACAGGTCGGAAAACGCGAATGCCGAGAACTCCAACGCCGACAGGTCGGAAAACTCGAATGCCGAGAACTCCAACGCTGACAGGTCGGAAAACGCGAATGCCGAGAACTCCAACGCTGACAGATCGGAATACTCGAATGCCGAGAACTCCAACGCCGACAGGTCGGAAAACGCGAATGCCGAGAACTTCAACGCTGACAGGTCGGAAAACTCGAATGCCGAGAACTTCAACGCTGACAGGTCAGAAAACTCGCACGCTGACAGGTCAGAAAACTCAAATGCCGAGAACTCCAACGCCGACAGGTCGGAAAACTCGAATGCCGAGAACTCCAACGCTGACAGGTCAGAAAACTCGAACGCCGAGAACTCCAACGCTGATAGGTCAGAAAACTCAAATGCCGAGAACTCCAACGCCGACAGGTCGGAAAACTCCAATGCCGAGAACTCCAACGCCGACAGGTCGGAAAACTCGAACGCCGAGAACTCCAACGCTGACAGGTCAGAAAACTCAAATGCCGAGAACTCCAACGCTGACAGGTCGGAAAACGCGAATGCCGAGAACTCCAACGCTGACAGGTCGGAGAACTCGAATGCCGAGAACTCCAACGCCGACAGGTCGGAAAACGCGAATGCTGAGAACTCCAACGCTGACAGGTCAGAAAACTCCAATGCCGAGAATTCCAACGCCGACTGAGTGCCACGTCCTAAGTTTAGCCACAAAAAGAAGACTATGTCAGCATGACTTTCACTCAAAGTTAGTTCATCTTAAAGTACAAGAACCACGGGGGGCAGATAATAAAATTTATTCTTCTGAACATATACACAGTGTTTCGTCACTCTGGACACAGAAGTTCGTCATTTTGTCATCTCGGGATGTCAATATGGCGTTCTCTGCGTGTGAGAAGGGTGTGTGTGTGTGTGGGTTGGGGGTGACGTCTTGCGTCGTAGCGAACGTTACGCTCATGGATGGAGGAAAAGGTACGAGAGCATACAGTAACACGACTGATGTAGGAAGAAGGAGAAAAGCTTTACCGATTATTATGATACTCCCTAATGCTAAATGTGAGCGCAGCTGTACGCGTATTTCATTTGACGATATGTTGAGACAAAGAGTTTGAGAGAGACATTTATATACGTACAGGTGCATATTTTAACAGTGAAGCTGTTCTTAGTCGACCCATCGCCGGCGGTATAACGCTGGTCATGTGGCCTTGCGGTGTGGCGAGAGTGGTGCTTGGTGAAAGCGCGCCAAGAGGGGTGAGGGTGAGGCTCGGCGGAAAGGGCGAACCAATGAGAGGCGTGCCAAGAGGCAGGGGCGTAGCCAGAAATTTTTTTCGGGGGGGGGGGGGGGTTCAACCATACTTTATGTATGTTCGTGCGTGCGTTTGTATGTGTGCGTGTATATATACGCAAGCAAAACCGAAAAATTTCGGGGGGGGGGGTTGAACAACCTCCCCCCCCCCTTGGCTACGCCCCTGCCAAGAGGGGCGTGGGATGAGGCTCGGCGGAAAGCGCGTCTGAACCCAGCTCTTTGCGCGAAATAGGTCAGTGAGGGGCTCAGTGGAGTATAAAGGAGGGTGTCGCATCTTCGGCAGTTCGCTCTTCCAGAATAATCAAGACTGCTCGTACTACCGAGGAAGAAGCCGCCCGACGTACGCAATAGAAGGGCATTAATAGCCTGACGAATGGGGGAGGGGGGGGGGGGAGCTTCGCTGTTTCGACGGCTTTCACGGAGTGGAGCTGGCTGAATAATTACTCTCGGTTACGACGAGGGACGACGCTCATTCCAAGAATGCATATAGACGATCATACGTAAGCCACATGGGCGCCGCCACCTTGGGCTGTTAAACGAATGTGCTCCTGTTTTTGCGTATGGCGACGTGAAGGCCAGGAAACGTCGAATGCACCAACCCAACCGTCTTCATGCGTATACGTCCGCCGCAGCGCTGTCCGTTTGTTTGTTAAAGATGCAAAACGGTATAGGTTAACGGCCCAATATGTCGGCCCCGAAACCCATCTGTCAAATAGTTTATAAGCGCGCTCTCTAAAAGACTTCTGTCGACCCAGCACGTAATGACCACGTTATAGACACAGCAGCGCAGATGAACGTCACGTACTGGGCCGATATACCGCACGGCAAAAAACAAAGGAAATTGTTATGGCTTCACGGAGAGTTTTGGCTCGCCAAGGCTGAGTGCGTGACGCAATAGTTTCTCCTACTATTAAGGCGAAAACCTTATTAGATGCCTCCTTAAACGCGAAAGTTGACCGTCGGCAGCGTCAACACGAGTGGTGCGAAAAAAAAAAAATCAATCACATGGTGGCGTCATCATGACGTCACAGACAGTTCGAATTTATGACGTCACATGATGACATCATCACATGACGTCTCGCAATTGGTTAAAGGGGGGGCCGATCCCGGAGGCACTGCAAAATCACGTGAGGTGCAAAAGCTTGCAATGTCTCCGATCCAGGAAGCAGTTGAAAAACCACGTTAGGTACAGAAAGCTTTCGGGAAGAATCAATACTATTAACTGAGAAGAAAAAGAAGACGGAGAAGATGGCTTTCGCCTTCGAGTTATTCTTAGGGGAATGAATAAGGGACCGTCTTACATTTTTTTTTCTTTCCTGTCATGAACTGCACCACCAATTTCCGGGCCATATTGTCGGCTATTTCAAATGTAGAATATTGATATTTCACCATAAATGTGGGGCGTACATATACATTTTACGTTCCTCTCAGGGGCGTAGCCAAGGGGGGGGGGGGGTGGGGGGGTACAAACTCCCCCGAAATTTTTCAGTTTTGCTTGCGTATATATACACGCACATATACAAACGCACGCACGAACATACATAAAGTATGGTTGAACCACCCCCCGAAAAAAATTTCTGGCTACGACCCTGGTTCCTCTACACACGTACGGAACGTCTTCCACCTAGGACATCTACGCTAGCTTCTAGATACCATCAGTTTTTAGCCTCTTGGTGAATAAAACGGTACCGATTATTTCGGCCTTACTATGCTTGCGCCCCAATTGGACGAGCCATAGAGGAGCGACAGTGGTCCCGGGTTAGACCTTCATGGTTACGACCTGATAATCCAATAGTAAGCTCCCCTCACATAAGCGCAGTGCTCTTTCGTTTCACCTCGGTATAACGAAGAAAGCCGTCCTGGTTAGCAAGTTCTTTCGAACCTAAATTATAGGCTTATCGAAAAATAAATTTCCTTGCTTTTATCTAAAATATCATTTTTGCCTATGTACTGACATCAGGATCTCTCACAGAATTTGCCGGATTGTTTAGGTTTTCACCCTAAAACCAGCAACACAAAGGCATGGTAAAATTTGTGAAGCCGTCCGGACTGTGTCGACGATGCGAATATCACTGCCTCTGCTACTACCATAAGAGATACAATTTGCAGGAGAGCTTATAACACGTTAAATATCCAATAACGGCTTTTCTATGAAGCTTTGAGGGGCTTTTTACCTCTTTTGAGGCATTAAATTTAATGTATCAAATATGATACAGTGGGCATTACAGAGTACATATTACTCTAAATCGTCAAACATTTTTTTTTTCTGAACACATATATGTAATACGCATTGCTAAAATTAATGCATCTGCATTTCGATGGAGGCAAAATGTTACAGGCCCTTGTGCTTCGATTTAGGTGCACGTTAAAGAACCCCAGGTGGTCGAAATTTCCGGAGCCCTCCACTGCGGCGTCTCTCATAATCATATCGTGGTTTTGGGACGTAAAACCCCAACAAATTATTATTATTATTATTATTATTATTATTATTATTATTATTATTATTATTATTATTATTATTATTAAGTTTAATCATATTTCTCTTTTTTTTTTGGGGGGGGGGGGCAACTGCGTGCAACTATCCCCTAGTCGTAATGCTTTAAATAATTCACATTTCGTTCTAAACAATTGACGCACAAGCCAAATAGTTAGACACGCTTACTGCTATCCTATGATGGAGTGCGTGGTACTCTCAATCTCCCCCTCCACTTTTTATTTAAACGCCCGCGCAAGCGCTTGACGTCACGGAAATGATGAGTGATCTTAATATTGACTGGTACGAATATTATGTTCGGATGTAGTTAGGCTAATCCTCAGTTCTAGGAAAGCGTTCGTTTATGGATCGCGACCGGGCACGGGCATCGTCAGGGGGGTGCGAAAGGGCCCTGCCCCCCCCCCCCACACACACACACCAGTGCTCCGCCCTCCACCACCGCGATGAAGCACGGGTTTCCAACCCTCAACACAAATTCCTGCTGACACCCATGGGACCGGGGGATCTCCTCAGAACAAGGAGCCGGTTATTTTACCAAAAATAAAACTCGCTCCTACAATGATACCGAGTTTTTTGTGTTTTTGTTCATAATTGTCTAGCAACGCTAAAGACAACGACACAAGGAAAGACGTTAGTTTTTATCTATCTATTTTATTTCATTGCAGCGTTATGCTGTATCGAAGAGATGCCAATGTTTCCTCCCGTCAAGATTCCTTTACCTAGCGAATTTCTGAAGAAGCGAATCGAATTAATCTGTTACATTATATAAATTAGCTCTGAAAGCTTTCCTTCTTCACAACCCCAGCACCTGCTGCTATGAAGCAGCGCTTACTCACACGGAAGACAACGGAGGAAGTTCGAGGAATGGTATGTCGCAATATTCTTAGGAACATCATCATCAATCAGTGCACCCGGCAGTTGAAGGGACACCAAAGTGCAACATTAAGTCAGTTTAGACTGATAAGTTAATTTTTCACAACTCCATTGCCACTAATTTTGCCATTATGGGTTAATTACGAGAACAAAAAATGAAGGCTCAAGTTTCATTCTTTAATTTCGCGCCAAAACTTGAGCGCGTGAAGGTCACCGTGACGTCACGAATTTCAGTTTCTTTGCGTATTTTGCCCACATTGGTTCAGTGAAACGGTCTGAAACTTGGTATCGGTCCCTTGGAATACAACGTAAACATTTTTTTTTTACCGTTAAACAATCACGGAGGCACTAGCAGAAGCCGTCTCAAAATCTATGACGTCACGGTGAGCTAGTGCGGGAACTTCAAGGCGGCGTCGCCAACTGTATTTTATTTTCGCGCGTTTTCTCGCTTGCCAAGCGCCTTCTCACGGTAAGAGTGGTGTTTCATACATGGTGAAATTCTAATTTACTAATACAAGAAAAATCGTTTCTCTCTTTAGAGTCCCTTGTCCTGAAAGCACATTCATCGGATTCCTGGAACCATGCAGCATGATAAAAGTGATGACAATGAAATACATCCTCAGGTGTACGGCGTGTGCCGCTTTTCTTGTGGTATCCGGAAAACTCCAATTTGTCTTCGGCATTGCGACGAAGCGATCGACGTCGTCGCGATCTTCGGTGTTGCTCGTAAAGCGCTGAACAATTAAGATGCATAAAACGCAGGGGCGTAGCCAGGGGGGGGGGGGGGGATTTTTCAGTTTTGCTTGTGTATATATACAGGCACACATACAAACGCACACATTTCTGGCTACGCCCCTGATAAACGTAACATCAGCGTTGCACTGTCGCACCGAACGACAACACATATAATTCTGAAACATTGTGTCAATTTACATTACATATTTGTTTTTACTGTTTTATACTAGCAACAATTAAGTGCCGTAAGCATACCTGTGTGAGTAAGAGATTATCATGAAACGACAGAATTTTTATGGAAACGTGCCGTCTTTGAAAAGTGAAGATATTTGCAAGCCCTCACTCGCAATTGTTGTTAATTCGTGCCTTACAGTGGCAATGACTGAATGATAGAATTAGTGATCGCGAAGAAGTGCGTGCACAAGAGAAACGCATTCAGCTCGCCTCGATCGGTAACCCCGGCGGAATTCGCGAAACACAGTGCAAAATCATGCACAGTTGACTGGGCGGCTGGTAACGATTCATTGCGGAACAGCGCGAAATAAGACGAAACACCAAAAATGAGGGAAAAAAAACACACACACACACATACAAGCGCTTGTTTTAGATGTGAAGCATCTTATGGCGGAGTTCAATCCGGTGGTGGTGGTGGTGTGCGGCGTGACCACCCTTACTGCGCATGTGCAAACTCTCTCCCTTTCCCCCGCTTACCTCCCCTTCCCCCTCTCCCCTTCCCTTTCCCCTTTCCCCCTCACCACTCCACCTCTAGAACGCGGGCTCTACATGCCGAAACACTGCTTCGCATCGTCTAATGGTCCCCTTTAGCGGGAGATGGTGCGATTTTTAGGGGCGAAGCTCCTTAAGGCGGCACCCGTTCGTCCCTCGTCGTGCTCGTAGTAGTGAGTAACAAGTCTTACCCTTTGACCTCCAAGGTGGTGCCGGTGGGAGATTTCTCCTGTGCGTTGTTGAACAATAAAAAATTCGCAGCGTGCGCGTTAACTAAAAGCCGAATTCTTCTGTCTCTGTAGAAGTGTAAGTGTTAGCTAAAAGCCGACTTCTTCTGTCTCTCATTCCCATTAGCAGCCATTGTTTACCTCCAAGGTAGTGCCTGGTGAGATTTCTCCTGTGCGTGATTAAACAATAAAAATTTTGTTCAAAACGCCGTTGATTGATGAAATAAACCAACGAAAGACGCCAGATGTTTTGTAAAAACAAAACGAAAGAACGCCAGATGTTTCTAAAGCAAAACGAAAAAGACGCCAGCTGCTTAACGAAAGACGCAAGGTGTTTTCTAAAGCAATGGTTTTCTAAACAATGAAAATTCACAGCGTACATGTAAAATTAAAGTGAGCTGCAAGTCGTCATAACTCATCGAACCTTTAGTATAAACGCGCCCGATCTCACGTCGGTGATGATGTACTGGGCAGAATTCACGGAAGATTCACGGTTTACCGATGAACCTCCGCAGCTTCGCCCACTCATCATCATTCACTCCGTGGATATGCTGTGATTTTTTTTGTGTCGTTTTCTCATCTTTGGTGTTTCGTCTTTGCGCTGTTTAGCAATAAAGCACAGTGGCTAAGAACCTGAAAAAAAGAAAGAACGTCAGGACGATTCGCCTTCAGCGTCTTAGCAAAACTAAAAAAAATCTAGGCTTCGTGAGAAACGGCCTGTGTAGGTGTGATGTGCAGCGCCGCCTATTGCGGCGTTACTCTACATGTGTAACGTGCTCTCATTCATCTAGCGCACTAGTAAGAAATAACTTTCAAAGATGGCGGAAGGAGAGTGTGACGCTGTGCGCGACGAACAACGTCCTGAACCCACTTCGTCCGACGACGCGACTTCTCAAGTCCCTTACACTGCCGATTTGAAAGATGAAGCCGCAACGCAGAAGGTCAAAACAAAAAAGAAGAAAAAAGTTCCGGGCGTCGTCTACTTGAGCTACATCCCGCCCAAGATGAACGTCAAGACCGTGCGGAGCATGCTGTCAAAGTACGGCGAACTGGGGCGCATATTCCTGCAGCCGGAGAAAGAGCACGGCAAGCCACGAAACTTCGTCGAAGGCTGGGTCGAGTTCGCGGACAAGAAAGTGGCGAAACGCGTCGCCGCCACCTTGAACGGCGTCCAGGTAGGTGGCAAACGTCGTGCCGAGTATTATCACAGTCTGTGGAGCATCAAGTACCTGCACCGGTTCCGGTGGACGCACCTGAACGAGCGGCTGGCGTACGAGAAGGCCGTGAGAGACCAGCGACTGCGCACCGAGATCGCGCAGGCCAAGCGAGAGTCCAACTTCTACATATCGGCCGTTCAGAAGAGCAAGCGCCTACGGCGCGAAGCCAAGGAAGGTGTGGCGGACGATGCCAGCTTACGACGGTCCATCGACGTCAGGCAGCGCGCTACCGACGAAGAGATCGTCGCCAAGAGGGCGAAAAAGGATGCGGATGAAACTGCGAAGCCCTCCGCCGACCTGAGCCTGCTGAAAAACATTTTTGTGAGTGGTGTCGGCTTGGACGATTCAGGTGACGAGCTTGAGACGTGACTGTTACTTAATGAATAAATATGCTACGCGTGTTAACCTCTGTGTCGTGTTCTTCGCGGCTTCATTGTTTTATTTTGCGTTATCAATTGGAACTTAGGCTGCGGTAGCTCTGTAGCGTACTATTCTAGTACACTACAGGTAGTACCTCGCTATCTTCTAGTACACTCTAACCTCGCACGCGAGATTAAAAATGCAGCTGTCTGCTTCGGTGACTTTGGCTTTGGCCCGAGATGGCTCGTACGTTACTCGAAGCACGGCTGCAGTCAGATCGCCAGCCGGCTTGTGCGTGGACTGCTTCCTGTTCCGGCCTTCCGCCCTTGCTCTGTCTGCTCCTCGGACGTTTTTCGTGACCGAAATCATATTGGTGACGCTTTAATATCCAGAGGGGAGGTCGAAGAATGGTGTTCATACCTCCTTACGAGTCCAAGCTTCTCTTTATATATGAAGTGTGGGCTCAAAAGCGGCAGCAGCTGGGCTGGAAGCCGTTCAGCTACTACAAGACACGAGCGGATGAGCAGGGGCTTGAAAAGATGCTATATCTCTCATATTATTCACTCAAGTACGGTAAGTACTGTCTGTTCCTGTATTCTGTCAATGCAGCAAACAGGACGTGTGCTCGATCAGCCTCAAGATCTTAGCAGCTGCATCCATAGGTGCAACCTCCGGTGATCTCGGCCCGACTTCTGATTAACGTGAACGGAGCGAAACTTCCAACTTCGCTTTTTAATATACTGCCATTTATTTGGTGTGTCTTGTTGCCTTCGCCTCCTTCATTTTTTCGGTAGCCCTTTTTCGAAGCGCTGAGCTTGGTTAAAATTTGCAATCTTTGCGCTTTCATTACAGTGGGCAGTTACTTAAGAGGCGCCACTGGTCCACTGTGTTAACTAGCGTTGTTATTGCGCTGCGACTGGCTTTCATAGGCACAATGCCGTCCTAGCATTCAATCCCATTTATGTAGCTCGCTTTCGCTAAATTTGACTACAACCGCCGTGATAATGCTATCCGTTGTACCTCAACCTTCCTTTCACGAAGCATTGGACGTGGTACAGTCGCCAGCATGACCTCCAAGAGCGCTGCAATGCAGAAGAAACAGATTAGTGTGCAAAGCTGGCCGATTTGAAAGGACGTGTTTGCTAGCAACGGCAGTCGCAACAAGGCGCTGGCTGCACACTATGCAGCTCGGCACCTCAGACTTCGCAGGTGTTGTGTAATTACTGTTTCTCAGGTTGTAGCATGGTGTAGCATAAAGGCGTGGACGTCTGCACTTTCTTTGGCTTCATAGTAAGACGCGAAGTATGTGTGGTCTTCATTAGTGATCTCAGCTGGAAAATCTGAGTCCTCTCAACGCGCTCAGATACAGAGCTAAGCGAGGAGACCTAAAAAGAAAATTCTGGAGCTCTACTTCGACCTTGAGAATGTGCTGCACTAGCGGAACACCCGACACAGTTCAGCTGCTCTAGGCTCTAATGTAAATTCTAGATTAATTGGGAAATAAGAGTTTGTTGTTTCAATATTACCTTTAGCTGAGTTGGGTTCTGCACTTCCGTGCAGTTTGATAGGATGTCAACTATTCATCCTGAGATCAGCAATCACTAAAAGACACTTTGAGCAGTATCCATGTGGCAAAAGTAACAGTTGCAAGTCGCTGCAGGCAAAAGAAAAATGTTCCTTGTTCTCCATCCTATGATAAATCAGTTAAGATGGCCGCGACCAACTTTGTACAGGGATGGCGAGAATGCTTTACGCGTCATAATTGTGGTTGTTCTTTGTCCACACATCACACTGCTATAACTGGTGACACTCAATCAGCAGAACATCTGTGGAACGTTCTTTATTCCACATCAGCATGGAATCGGGCAAACTCGAGTTCACTCATAGCGAGAGCATCATGAGTCGGGCGAGCCGCGCTCCTGGCTGGTGATGATGATAGAAATGTCAGATACCACACACGCAAGCCACTTCCGGACATTAGGCTGGACTTCCCCTTTGTACATTGTCATGGCAACCAAAATTGCGAGACATAAGTAACGCACGCTTCTAGTCCTATTTGTGCTTGAATCCTTGCATAGGCTGTGGAGCAAGTGAGAGTGATCCAATCTGAAGCGCGTAAATCTGAAATTACCAATAGAACGTGCCAACCTGCTTCAGACCAAAAGGGAAAACGCCATAAGCTACGCTTCTGAAGTTATTTAAGACTTCTTGCAAACATTGAAAGTCACTTGTGACTACTTATATCGCAAAATGCAGTATGAAATTCAGGCGACACTCAACGTGCGAAATACGGTCCGTTTATTCTGTCACAATTGAGGAAAGATGTATAGAATGTTAACAAACTTTGATATTTGCTTCCAGGTATTGCAGCCGGCGTGTATGATGGATTCGCTCTTGCACACGCGACAACGTTCAAGCATTACCTGGGACGTATCGGCTACTGGACAGTTCCAGCATGTAAGTTTGTTCCGGGATGACCTTACATTCTAGAGCAGTAACCTTAGTGCACGCTGGTTTGAGCCAAGACAGCTACTACTTGTAATTTCATTTGGGGTGCGTTCCAATTCGGGCCAGACTCATAGACAGTCTAAATTGGTAGCTTTGAGCCCGAGTTTCCTAAGTAATGACACACACCTCTGGGACAAGATTTCGACACAAGAAAGCTAGGAAAAGCGCATGCAGTTGCTTTTCTCTTTTAAATAATTTCGTGTTTGAACTTATGAAAGGCTCTACAGGTTACATTATATGTGTAAGAAAACACGACTGCCTCTTCCTTCAAGCGTACAACCTTCTCTGCAAGTTTCCAAGTGTCCTGCTCAGCCGTCTTTCAAGCTGTTACTGTGTCATAATGCTTAATGGGACTCGAACAGATTTATGTTGTTCATCGTAAGCAGTCTTGCAGTCATTATAATCATCACCATTAATCGTATCTCAATGTCAAAACCCCTTCCCTTGAAAGAAAACAAGGGTGCACGCTTGAATGACACAGAGTATGACTATGCTGCTCCTGAAGAAATTTTAAAAAAATGCTGTTTATGCATCTTCCAGCTGTTGGCAACTGCAAAGTGTCCCTTGTGAGTTACCTGTGTGGGTATCCTCCCTGGCGTCACATTCCTTTCCATGTATTCAAGCTTTTTGTGCACGTACCAGCTGCTTGTATGAAGACGCTAAGTAATATTTAACGGGACCCTGCCACACTTTTACAAGTAACCATCGAATGGCTTTACTAGAGGAGTTTATTGTCGCACGAATCGACCGCCGCAAGAATTTTTAGAATCTATCAAATACGAGCGGCGTTACAGAGGTTACAGGAGTTACGCTGTAATTGCTTTCTCTCGTCCCGCCGAGTGTACTGGAAGCTAAGCAGGCAGGGATGGCACGGGGGAAAGAAGTTACATCACACGCGTCATGACCTTGAGCATTTTAAATTATTTTCTTCGAACGCGTGGCTTATATTCAATGTGATCGAGATCGCGCACGCGTGGGCATGTGGCGGCCTCTTGCGGTGGTCACGGTAACTATGCAGCTCACGATGCTCAAATCAGCCAATAGCCGTGGATTTGGGTATATGGTGCAGTCACTTGGGCATATGGCATCATTTGTCAAGAGAAGAGGGAACGATTTCTAGCTGACTTTGAGAATTAATTGTAAATTCCAGGCCGTGTGCCTGCGCTTTAATGTTTGGCTCGCATGTTCTCAGAAGCCCCGACTACCAGTCGGCACCGTTTTCTGACCATGTTGAAAAAGTGTTGCAGGGCCCCTTTAAACATCACCATTTCGAAGTAAAATAAAAGCTCTGCTGAAGAGATGTCGTTAGTAGTGACGACCATGTGTTGATGGGTGATACACGGGAAATATTTCTGAACAAAATCGGTTAATTATAGGCTTTGTTAATAAGTTTGTTAGACACTTTTTCTTCGTGAAAGCCATGTAAAAATGTGATTACCTATGGAACTGTGGCACAATTGATTTGAGCCAACAGAGCATGCAAAGTTGCATGCTGAACTGCATGCATGGCTATGCCCCTTGTGAGTAACGTTGCTGTGTAGAAGCCACCTTGTAATAATGAGCCTGTACACATTTGTCTTCTATTCCGTATAGATCTACTTGTTGAAGTTAGTGTTTGTGTAGTGCCCTTATGTTGTGTCCTGTGTTGTTTGCTCTGAAAAGAATACCTGTAATTTAATATTTCGGTTTGCAGTGATGTCCACTGGTGCTTTCGTGGCCACAAATCACGTCCTGGCAAAGGTCACTGGCAAGGACACGGTGTACAACCACATGGCTAGTGCCGTTGCCGCTGCCTCTGTGTGGGGAGCAAAGTGTAAGTTTCGTCTCTCACCTTGTGTTCCCTAGTTGTTGTCAACTTCAGGAGCCACACCCACAAGAAATCCCTTTCAGATGTTGGTTACAACTGGGCATGCCACGACAGTGCGTTAAAAGCAAAGTTTCTGTCACCTAAAACCTGTTGCCAGGGTCCCTTAATACTGTTCTTCAGGTCATGAAACTCCTGCCAAAGTTTTAAATGGGAATAAAAGCTACCACCATGAGTAGACAAGCATCAATCTGCTGAGCTTGTAAGGCTGTTCACGTATTCATTCATCCATTTCTGGTGAAAGGCATTCTTGCCAACTTTTTCTTTTTTTTCACTGTATTCGCTAATTGTGCATAGCAGTTGTGAGTCATGACAGAATCGTACAGCTTGTGTGTTGTTTTCCAGCTCAGGTCGCTGATTGTTAGCAAGGATTCGACCGAGGTTGCCCCGTCTAGTGTTGCTGTTTTGCCTTTGCTCGTAACTGCGTTTCTTGCTCTTTGCATAGATGCTTAGTGCTATGCCTAAATTATACTAGCTGATCTGCAGATTAGCATGGTTTGTGCGAGAAGTTGCTGTCAGCCTTGCCGCATGTAAGCAGCACGCTACATTTGTTTTCCTCCTACACACACCTGCACAATTAATGTTTCCAATGTCAAGATGTTTTTTGCACAAGCAAATCTACTTGGGTTCAAATGAGAATACAGGAGCCTTTAGTCGCAGCATCTATCACCTGTTACTGAATTGCGCATTGGCTGGTAAACAAAATAAAGACAGCTTTTTTTTTCAATGTTCTTGTATACGAGCAGCAGCTTGGCACATAGCAAGTGTAAGGCATCGCTGTTACGGTGAAATATGAAGCGTTGCTGTCGCCACACTTGAAAGAGCCTTTGAGACGAAAGAAGAGAAACCCCTGTGATCAACAGGCTGTGCCCACTTTCTGCTGAGGGTGGTAAGAACGTTTCTGCTGAGGGGAGTACTAAGGTTGCCATTCTAATAAAAGCAACTGTGAAGCCCACTGATGTTCTAGCTGGGCCAGCACTACGGTGCGACAAGGGCTCCTATTATGTTACACAGGAATTCCATGAGGAGAAAGGTGTTCAAGAACCTTGTTGTCACATAGCTGGGTATAGACAGCTCTAGGCGTCAGTATGTCTTCATAGAGCCTCATGTGTCAGTCTGTCTTCATGTTCACTTCTTTCAATGTTCATAACCTATTATAGCTTGCATATTTCTTGCTTAACATGCAAGTGTGTACTGACACAGGAAGCAAAAATGAAGGTTGCATTCTCCTTCTCTTTTACACACACACACACACATGCAGATTTTTTTTTAGTGTTCGAGCATGTATCCCAAAAATAAAACTTAAAGGGGTACTGACACCATTTTTTTGAAGGCGAGTTTACTCTGCCATACAAATCTCCTGTATGCAGAGGCGGCTCTGAGCATGTGTGAAGCTTAGCAAATGCTGGTAAGATATTTTAAGTTGATATTAAAGTCAATTTTTTCATGGCGCACCTACTGACATCAACACTAGCTTGACGTCAGGCTACAGTACAAATTCTGGTGACTTCACGCAGCAGTATGGCTAGTTGTGATGGCGTTAGGTACCAAAACTTCCAAGATGGCCGCTTGTGCATCATCAAAACTTCCAAAATGGCCGCTTGTGCGTTACCAACGGAGCCACGGTGCAGAGCGGCCGTGGAAACGTCACTATATATTGTGCGAGCACGTGACGAGATAGTCATACCGTGTTGTGCCGTCAGGGTACAGTAGGAATCGAAACCAGCTTTTAAAAACATGCTGTAGTTACTTTTTTAGAACACACTTGCGCTTAGCATTACCTTTTCTTGGCTATTGAGGGCTTGACCTTTCATTTGATGCAAAAAAAAGGACAGCTGAAAATATTCGTGTCAGTACCCCTTTAAGAATAGCCGAGGACGTAGAGCGTTCGGACCCAGGTGCGCTATACACGGGCCTGAGCATTTAGTCCGACAAGCTGCTGCTTCCATCGGTGTTGTGTCACTCCTTTAGCCAGAGTTGCCATGTTTCGCTACTTCGTGCCATATTGGCTACTTTTTCAGGCTGTTTGCAAGAAAAAAAATTGGCTTGGCTACTTTTTGGCTGTTTTTAATATAGCGTGGCTATTGTAAAAATTGGATAGAAATTCTTGTAGCTCCTAATACGCAGCAACTTTTGCAAATATTTAGGCCACCTGCCGTACGACCACAGCAGTTCAAATATTTTTCAAGTTTGTTTATCGTCATCGTCAATACAACGCAGGCACTTCCATTTTATCCAAAGGATCCAAAAGTTTGTGATGTTGGCAGCTTCAGCTAGAACGGGAGTTACGGGATCTACAAGTGGAAGCTATAAGTGTGCAAAACCAGTTGTTGACTTCTGGATGAAGATATAAAACTACAAAGATATGTTCGGCAGAAAATTTACGGTGCATCTTGCATAGCGAGCAATGAAGCTGCTTGTCCTGCCTATATCAAACGCAGACGCCCGGCGAGTTTTCGTATTTGCAAGCTTGACCAAAACTGACCTTAGAAATAGAATAATGATGTGCTCATCTCTGTACTAAGGATTGGGATTGCAACTGAGGAACAAGGTCGCGGGATCGAATCCCGGCCGCGGCGGCTGCATTTTCGATGGAGGCGAAAATGTTCGAGGCCCGTGTACTTAGATTTAGGTGCACGTTAAAGAACCCCAGGTGGTCGAAATTTCCGGAGCCCTCCACTACGGCATCTCTCATAATCATATGGCGGTTTTGGGACGTTAAACCCCAGATATTATTATTGCAACTGAGGAACTTGACTAGTTCCAGCTTTAATGTGCCTCCACAAATGGTTGCCAACATTAATACATTTACACTTTAACTGCAGCTGCGATTCGAATTGTGTGATAATATTGAAGTGTGTGGTAGATATTTAGTCATTTATATACTTATTTCACAATACTGCAGGCCAGCATGGCTCATGCAGGAGTTGTTATAACTTGTTAAGGAAAGTGCTGATAGCTTTAGTCATGTTTACACATTCCATAATTTTTATGTATCTTTCTGAACTTACTGAAAGCAACTTTGGCTTTGATAATGTGCTTAGAACACCGCGATGAAAGCAGGTACGTTTCCATTACATAGCTACTTTATTGGCTACGTTTAGAGGGTTTGGCTACTTTTCACATTTCTGACTTGGCAACTCTACCTCTGGCTCCTTGATACTGTGGCAGCTCCTCCTCAGGCACACGTTATGAGACCATGCAGTGGTTTTTTTAATTTCCTTCGATGTGTACTTGTACGAGTATGCTTATGTCATTGTCGTCATTACCTTTCTTGTACATGGTTTATGTTGGCAGTGCATGCACTTCCTATGCAGCTTAACTGCGTATAGTCAATTGAATCCAGCAGACAGTTAGGCCAGGGAAAGCATAGAGGACATTAGTCGTTGTCTTTAACTGTAGTGTAGTAATGACAACGTAAATTGAAATCAAATAAAGTGGATGAAAAATCACTCTTTTCGTCGGTGGGATCCAAACCCACAACCTTTAAAACGAGTGTGAATTTTCGTCCGCTTTAATTTTTTTCGATTTACATCATAATTACTGCACTACAGTTCAAGACAACAATTAATGTCCCCTATGCTTTCCCTGGCCTAATTGTCTGCTGGATTCGTTTGTTTGTGTCTAACATAGAAACGAGCCCCTCAAAAAAAAAAGTATTGCCCTTCTTCCAATAACTGCATATACAGTGAAACCTCGGTGATACGAATCTCCCGGGACCATCAAAAATATTCGTATCATCCGAAATACGTATCACCAGAAGGCATGGAAAAATAGCATGCGACAAAAGAAAGCTGGCGTAGATTTTCATTTATTCTTTTACAGGACCGCAGCAACGTCAGGAAGAAGCCTGAATGATTGTCAGTTAAGTTTTTATATGTCGGAAATAATGCCAGCACTCGTAAATGCACAACCCGTACGCGCGTATCAATGAACCAGGCGCGTTGGGACCCGAAGCGGATAGCCCCTTCCAAATTTTAGTATGCTTTTTTGCTTGACACCGGAGTACTGCGGCGGAAGTAACGAAAGAAGTGCTTTCACGCGATGGATCAAGGCCACAAAATTACAGAACCACGGTCCTGTGTTATGATTTTGTTGTCGTGGAGGTGTTGGGGATGTTTTTTTGGGAGATTTATGGCCGTGCCCGCACAAGTGCGACCTCAACGGTCGCGCATATTGACGTTGTGAGGCCTGACTCCTTCGCCAAGACCGTCCTCGCCTTCTTTCGGTCCTCGTACACCTTTCTTAGGAAGTCTGATGCACGAGGCAGGCATGTAAACGCAGTACAACGACATCAGTCCGCGTCAACGCGTTAGAAAAAAAAGCACGGCGCTAATGTCATCTGTGATCTAAACGCGAAGGCACACGGAGGCATGTCAGAGCCTCAAAGATTCGTGCACACAATCTCGGAGGACGTCTCTGAAGGTTTATTCTGACCGTAAGAAAAGTGTTTTGCTTACACTGTGATTCTGACGATTCGGAGGTGCGGCGCGCATGCCCACGCGTGCGCTCGCGCGCTCGCACGTGCTTCGCGCATCTTCCACAACAGCGCGGACAGCACCTTTTCGTACCTGGGCGGTAGCGTACGTTCGTATCAAACGTCGCTGGGTGAAAATCGGTTCGCAACAACCGTACTCCATTACATTGCAGGCCAATCGGCCTTGGCCGGTACCAACGAAAAATTTGTATCACCCCGAAATTCGTATGAGCTGTGATCGTATCACTGAGGTTTCACTGTAGGTTTAAGGTATTCGGGCATCTTTCTGCTTCAGGTATATGCAGTACTGTGCCTTGATCAGGAAACTAACTAGATAGCTGCCCTTTCTATGTAATTAATGCATCGTCTTACACAAATAGAGGCATGAGACTTATGGTGCATCTGGCTGGTTATTTTCAAACGTTCTGGCAACGTGCATCACGTTCGACTAGTAAAAATCAAATGCTGTGAGCACGTGTGGCTAGTTCTTCCACTGCACTACTCTCCATCTCAAGGGGGGGGGGGAGGCGGCTGAGATCTGGCAGAGTTTCAGTCATATGGCTCCTGCAGCGTTCCATTGTTGGTGTGATGCTGGATGCACTGATGTGCTTCCTCTTCTTGCCTCCAGAAAAGCATTCCGCTCGGAAATGCTTTTCTGGGCCGGCTCTGAGTGGTCTCCACGTTGTTACAGCGCAAGCCCGAGCACGGTAGTGACCAACTAAATGTACCATTCACGCTGCATGAAATTACTAGGTGTTGTGCACTTATCTTTCTTATGTCTATACTCTGTTACAACCTAAGAAAACAAATTGGAGGGCACTTGAGCTTCACTTTCAAGAGTAGAACGCGATAGTGTAGTCGGACCATGTTTGTATCACCTTCCCGATTACTATGCATGGTAAGGATGAAAGGTTCATCGTTACTAACTAAAACATTACATTTGGCTGAGCAGCGATGTTAGAATTCATGACGAAATTTACCAGCACACGGGCTTGTGTGGGAAAGTCGGATATAAGGTACACTCCAGAAGTGCTTGACGTCACAAAAATGAGTACGTGCTATTGGATGGAATACTTATGCAAAATCTCTCTGGGAGGGACAGCAATGGCTGAGGGTGGAGCTGACATTTTTCTTCGATTGTGACTGAGTATAGTGCACTATTTCTTGGTTGTAATGTCTATTTTGTGATTGTGAATGCAAGCAAGGAAAGTAGTATCCTAGCGTTCATGGTATAACCATGATAGTATCATAGTATCAATAAAATGGGACATCAGTTTCAAGGGCTCTTCTTTAGTGATGTGCCTTTTCTTTCTTTATTTGCAGTCAATAGCTACACTGTTGGCGTTCCTCTTGCCGTCGTCTTAGTCGTATTGTGTGGCATTAAGAAGTTGACAGTCGATGCTGGCATGGAAAGCATGGCTGGAACCACTCCAAAGTACCCGGAGTACTGGTACTTTGCACAGAAGAACGACTTCTCCATCATGAAGGAATAGTATGCTGTCAAGCTGTCATGCTGATTCCTTTGTTTTCTCATGCACAGGATGCTGTGCGCCGTTGTAGAATAAAGTCAATGTGAATCTTAGGTTTTTTAAGTGCCCTCTCAATGCCTTGAAAGGTTGAAAGATGCTCCTCAATAAAGCACTAAACCGGTTCAACCTAAGAAAGCACTACTTTTGGAAACTCGTCTTTCTATTATTTCGCTGTGGTAGGTTAGCTACTGCAAGTAACAACATGGTTCAAAGTTAACTTGTTAAAATTTCACTTGAAAATTCCAGTCCCAGTACTTTAGTGTGGTCTCACAGTTCTAAAAAAAAATTCTTTTTGTATTTGTACTGCTATGCTTTAGTAGATTTTTTTTAGCCATGCTTATTTCGGGCTAGAGAGTGTAGAATAGTCTATGCCAGCTTTACAATAAAGTAACTGTGCCCAGGGAAAAGCATGGCAAGCCAGTACTGAAACTTGGAGTTGGGGATACCTGCCTTTCATTTTTGGGCTTTTCAAGCCTCTTTTCCCTCGGAAAGTTGTTCTGTACCTTCGCAGCGCTTTTCTCTGACTGATATGGAGGGGCACCTGGAATCCTGGAGCGAGCACTCTGGATTCCATCAATTTAAACCTGCCAGCTGATGGTAAAAATGCGCTGCTGGAAGGCATGCCAGGACTTGTGTGCCAACCAGCTCCGAATTGGTCAGTGAAAAACCAATTCATCATCGTGAAGCAAAAAATTCTGCTCCCAGTTGATCTGACCAGTGAAAAATAATATATATTGCAGCTCAGCCTTATTCTCGTTAGTGTCCCTGTAAAGGAGTACCAATGCAATATTTCCGACTCTTCATTTCTTGTGTCATTTGAAAGCGCAGTACCTCGGACCCTTAAGCAAAATATACTGGCAAGCCTCAGAATGTCCTAAATAAGTTAATGCAATAGCTTTTCCACAGCCAGTTCGTTTCATTTCTCTGAAGTACCCTGACATCACTGTACAGTTGGTGGTCTGCAAAGAGTTGAACTCCAGGCAAGTGTAGATTAAGTTTAAAGCTAACTACAATGAAATCTGACACAAACTAGACTACTTTAAAGCATGTAGTATATGCAGTAACAGGCTATTTCATCAAAGCTGTGTAGCTGGTAGTTGTCTAATTTTCTTAACTACCTCTAATCAGCAAGTAAGCGGACGAGTGTACCTTATGGCAAACGTGTATGATGTGAATTCCAGACTATGGACTCTGGGATAATCAGCATGCTGTGGATGCCATGTCGTTTCAGAGGGCAGGTATAGAGGCATATAGTTATTGACATTCCATGTTGTGCATTGCGTTGATGCAATAATGGCAGATTTCTTTCTCATCCCCGTATCGGCAAGTGTTTCACAGTTGTTAAAATTTAAACACGAAATTTTTGCAGAGACTGCTATATATCAACACTATCACATTCTCCTTGTTTGGGTTTTGTGCAGTCCATAATTTTGTTGGACTTATCATTTACAAAAGACCCGTATTTCACCTTGTTAGCTCTTGGCACTCAATCAGTGGACAGCTAGAGAGACCCCACAAGAGGACGAGAACAAGTGCACGCTGGAAGGCATTTGGGGGTCTATGAAATTACTGCTGAATTCCCATAGACATGCACAGGGTTCCCTTTTGGGGGGGGGGGGGGGCAAAGGTTTATCGCGGCGCTCCCCCTCCCTATTAGACCAATGTGTAGGACAGACTTAGCGCCCCCCTTTTCTTACATGACTAGGGGGTTGCGGCCGCCTCTCTACCCCCCCCCCCCTCCCTGCGCACGCCTATGTGAATTCCAACAATCAATAGTATGAACAAGAAAAATGGCCTATGTCCTAGTAATTTTTTAGACACACTAAATTCAGTTAGTGTTGGGGGATTTTACGGTTCAAAACAATGATAGTATAAGGCGCGCCATGGCCGGATTCTAATCCGCTACGGTGGTGGAGTGGTTACAGCGCTCTACTGCCGACCCGAAGGTTGTGGGATCGAATCCCGGCTGCCGCGGCGGCATTTCATTGGAGGCAAAATGCTCCAGGCCAGTGTACTTAGATTTAAGTGCACGTTAAAGAACACCAGATGGTCAAAATTTCCAGAGCCCTCCACTACAGTGTCCCTCATAACCATATCGTGGTTTTGGAACGTAAAACCCCAACAATTATTATTATTATGGCGGGATTCTAGATTGTTCTGGACAATCGGGGATTTTCTGATGTGGACATCAGTCTAAGTGCACGACTGTTTCTGCACTACAGCCCCATCGAAGTGTGGCCGCTGCGCTCAAGAGTATAACCTATGCACTCGTCATTAACAGCATGCACCATAACAGCGCTGGTGTTCGTGTCCCTTCTTCACCTCTGTCTCATTGTATCGTGCTGAATCCACTCAATATGTTTCACACCATAACCACAACGCCACCACGGCGGGATTAAAAAGAGTACTATGTGCGTGCATGTGTGTAACATATGGGCTGCTGTGCTTCAGAAAAAGTCCTCGAAACCTAAGTTTATTTGTTGCATCATTTATAATGCATTGTGGTCCACTTCTGTTCATGAGAAATCTTTTTGTCATCATTCTTGGCGCGGTTATATGAGAACTGTCAAAATCCTTCGCTCCAAGGTTGTCTGATGTGGGAGCTTCAGTGCAGCATCGCAAGATTGCCAGCCTTTCATTTTGCTTTTCGGCTTGCCAGTCCTCCCTGCGTGGTAAGAGTGGCTCTTTTTAGTATTCTAGGAGCATAACTTGGTACTATTACTGTTACCGCCTTAGGCTTCAGTTCCCTGTAAATGTAGACTGGTCAGCATCTAGGTATTGCCACCAAATGGGATGTTGCCAAATACAGTAAAATACCACTGAACGAACGTCAGTTAAACGAACTATTCAGTTGTACAAACATTTTTTAAATCCCCCACCGAAATGCCGTTAGTACAGTGCTCATGTCAGTTCTACGAACATATTTTGTGACACCATCCAATGCCTCTCACATCATATTGATCAGGAATTATCTGAAAGACTGGGTACAGACAGCGCTTTGCGTTTTGAGGGCTGTCACTTGTTACTCTTGCGTTGAGACATGTGCCACTCTGTCTACAGAAGAGATTGTAGCTAGTCCCCCGCCTCATGAAGAAGAAGAGGAGGAGGAGGAAGTAGAAAAATAGGAAAATGTGCTTAAAAAGTGGGGGTGCGGGTTATGTGCGAGAAGGTATGGTACTTTTTATAACACACAAGATTTTGACTAAAATAAGCCAGAAGCACTCAAATGAGAAGTGTAACCGATATGTACTGCTCAGCAGTTAATGCGAGACTGACTGAATGCAAAGTCGAGTGGAAAGAGAGTACTGACGTTATTTAGTACTGATGTGATTTGAGAACCATGGATACGAATAGTGGACATAAACTTAACAGGGTTGATGTGACTGTGTAATGTTAGGCAAGCTAGAAAAGATACGACAACGAAGCTCTGTTCCCATAACTCAGCTATCGAGATTCCCATACCAACCTGTTATAACGTCATGGGTTTTGTCAGCATTGAATTCATGAATATTGCACATTCCCGGAAACTCTTACTCAGCCGCCAGGACCCGAATGCATAAAAAAATGTTTGGAGATCCATGACGTGCCAATGCACTGGTGCTGGGGTTTCGGCATGAAACCACCACTTTGATCATTATTTTCTCTTCTAATAATGTATTCCTAAATATGACATTAATGAAAATATTGTTTTCAGAGAACAATTTGTCACTCTTGACTATCCTTATGGTCTGCGCAGTCAAAATTTATCTGGACTCCCACTAAAACCTCTTAACCTCAAAAAGTGCAACCCCTATAGTTGCTTGTGCTGCTGTGCATGAGGTTGAAGGCTTGATCACCGGTACACATAATCACCCTTTGACGGGAATGAATTCACTAAAGGATACCTGATCGTTGAAATTTACGTCGTGCCCGGCACCACAATTCCCCTCATATTCAGTGTTGCTTTGGGTAACACCATCGATTAGATTAGAATTCAGTGACACGTACTTAAGATACTTAGTACATTGTCTTCAAACTTGAGCACACGCCAATGGTGACGTCTCATTCAAGTTGTGTGCCTGACATCTTGCCACTTCAACCTTCTCTCTTCCCTTGAGGTTTTGTCTCATTTGGATAAGACACTTGGGGCGTGATGAATGTCGATATACTTCCATCTTGAACAAAATAAATGGTGTGAAAGACGAGGACAAGCAAGGAGCAATAAACACTAGCGCTGACTTGCTGGTTTGTGCATTGTTCATGATTAATCAGCCATTTATTTGGTTTTTTGCCTCTTTTCGTTACCTTGTGCAAGCGAGATGGTTTTATGTTATCATGCTTTCCAGTTTCTATTTATTCTGTTTCGATAGAAACAAAATTTTGTTGCGAATCAGTGCCTGTTTTTGTCGTTCCTTGCTCATCCTAGTCTTTCGCGCTGCTTATTTCGTTCAAGATGGAAGCACACCAACCCGCCCAACTATCTGTTCTGAGTCAATATACTTCAATGGCAAATTCAAACGACCTTTTCATGTCATTGGAATAACAGATGTTCGCAGTCCAAGCACTGCATATAAATAACTTTATTGCACATATACATTACATGAGGAGAGCTAAATGAGTCAAAGGTTTACACAGATGATGCAACAAATGTGGCCAGCTATAGCCTCCTGTCTTAACGTTGTCTCAAACAGCATCTCACAAAAGGCGCAAAAGCGCATAGTAATATTTAGTAGGTGCACTTCACTTTAAAATCTATGTAGGCAGGCCATTGTATAGTATCTTTGCCAACAGGTTTGGAAAAATGGAAGAACAGGATAAGCCGATGACAGAATCTTCAACATCCTCCCCACTTCTCTCCACTCCCTTGCTTGGGGCAATGGTGCCCATTATACCATTCAAGTAGGAAGCTCAGTTTAACAGCAACAACAGTGGTGTTAACACTTCACATGTGGCATCAGAATGCATATTAGTAACGTGACACACCACGAGCTACACAGTTGCAACAAACTCTTGCACTACGTTGCGGGGCAGTGCAAGCTTCTAAAACACTCGAGAACAGATACTTTAAACATATTACAGGTGGCCCATCGTACAGTAATGCATGCGCTGCCTCTTTTCTGAGCCTTTGTGGAGTTAAAAACTCCTTTTGTCTGCAGAAACATGGCGGGGAAAAACAGATCCGTTGAAAATGGCAAATGCTTTTCAGTTGTTACGCGCCTCATTAAATGCATGCTGTACTCGTGTGTGGCCTGCAGATAAGCAGCACGCTTACTGTGTTCGCTTAGGCAACAATCACCTACCAAACATTTTGTCTCCTTTACGCAGCTGTTTTTCCCGTCCATGTTCGCACTGTATTCAACAATGTACAGGGCAATCGAAATGTAACAGAAAAAGTGAGAGTGCGAATATGGAAGCTTTATATTTTTTTTGTTAGTACCACATGAAAACAACAATCGATAAAATTATTTCCCCTATACCGTGGCTTCACTAGCTTTTTATTGCCATTAATGTTGTATCTAGACAAAGCAAAACATTAAAAAAACACAAGCTGTAATGGGATGTGCTTTTCACAGGAAGTGTATACAAAAACGAGGGATGTTTAAAAAAAAACATTGTTGCGTTTGTTACGAACAGGTGGTGCTTTAGTTGTGCCTGTTCTTTGTACAGACAGGTGTGGGTGGTCCTTTGAGGATACAACAGTAACACAAACTGCACAATGTAAAAAGAAAAAAAAAGAAAGCTGTTTTTGTGTGCAACTCCACAAGAACGTCACCCCGCTATAGTGTTTTTCTGTTGCTTTTCAGTTGCCCTGCACACAGTAATTGGAACAAGCCACACACTGACACATGAAATTTCACAGTCCAGGAAGATTAAGCCTCTATGAGGGCCGGCATCAGATATCACTGTAGGTTCGCACACGCCTATACCTTAGTACAGATCTTCAATCTGCTTCTTCAAGAAATATTTGATGACCTATTGCTCAAGAAAACACAACACGTAAGAAAATAACCGATACACATCTCACAATCTCATATCCATTATCATTTTAACCACCAGGCACTTGCAGACAAGACTGCCTAGGCTCTAAAAAATGACAATCTGCCCAAAAAAGAAAAAGAAATCCTGAAATACGTCGACAGTTGTAGAGCGTATAAAAGTAACGTGGTAAAAATACTCTTCGAAGCTTGTGGAGAGGTGTAAATAAATTCCAGCTCTGGCATCGTCGCAGCGAAACAATTTTCTCCTGCCCACACAAGAGTAATTGTGGCAAAGTCTTACAGTGAGTCACCACAAAGAATTATGGCATCTTATGCATACTCAGTATATTTTTCTTCAGGTAGCACTTACATGTGAATACCATTTTCGAAAATTGTTATCAGTGCGTATTTACAAATGTAGCACATTAAAACAAAGTATATGTAAAAGTAGCCCAGACACAGTTGGCAACAAAAACCACTTCTGAATTAAAAAATTTCATCATTTGCGTATGCTTTCGGTCAGCAACACCAAAAAGGAGCGCTATGCATGTAAAATATCGACAAGCCGTTTAAAAATGGAACCATTTCATTACGGAGATCATTCTGCGAGGTATTTTAGGAGTAATTGTTGAAATGACATTTCATGCATTATTCATTGGTCCTTGTCTTAGTGTTTGGGAAGTTGTGAGTTCACTGTTATACACCAGTACTCTGACAGTACTGCAGCAAAAACTAGTTGTGCTATGTTCTCTTCAACTCATACTTGTGCCATGGAGCCAGTTCAATATTACATCTCGTGCGTTATCACACGTTTCTTGCAATACAAGTACCAACTGCAGCAGCAAAAATTCAAAATTTCTCGGAAAGCACTTTCTCGATACGATCTAGCAGTATGTCCGCATGCTTCCTCTGGAAGGTGAGCGCAGGCCTGATGCGGAAGCTGCGCTCTCCACAGCCTCCGCAGTGGATTCCCTTGAGGTGCATCTCCGTAATGAACTTGTTTCGGTCCTTTTCCGAGGGCAAGTCGACGGCGCAGAAGGTTCCCCTTCCACGGACATTAAAGAATGTGTTGGGATGTCGCTTGCTGACCTCTCTGAGGCCCTTCTGCAAGTACTCGCCCGTGTCCCTAACGTTCTCGAGAAGCCTTTCAGTGTTGACGACCTTGAGGACCTCTTCGATGAGCAGCAGTTTGGTCGGGTCCCCAACCCAAGTGTTGAAGATGCGGTACGACTCCTTGGGACGGACATTTGACTTGTAAAAGTATCCACCGGTCAGCATTTTCTTGCTGAAGGTCACCACGTCTGGGGAGTCGTCGAGACCCCAGTGTTGGTGCGCCCAGAACTTTCCGGTGGGTCCGCAGCCAGTCTGCACTTCGTCACAGATGAAGAGGACGTCGTTCTTGGCGGCGAGGGCCCGAAGCCTCCGAAAGAAGTCGTCCGACGCGTGCCGGTCGCCTCCTTCGGCCTGAATGGGCTCCACGACCAAACCGGCCACGGAGGCGCCCTTTTTGCGGTACTCGTGGAAGAGCTCTTCGACGTGGGCCAGGCTCTTCTCGTCCTCCTTCGTGTTCTCGGACTGGAACTCTTCGACCGGGTACTTGTACTCAGGGAAGTGCGCGATGGGCCAGTCGAAAGACGGCACGTCCAGCTTGTGGATTGCCTTGGAGTGAGTGGTGCTGAGCGCGCCGAAAGTGCGGCCGTGGAACGCCCCGTCGAAGGAGAGCAGCGACAGGCGCGGACTGCCGGGAGGCAAGTTGTACTTGCAAGAGCTCAGCTCTTCGGCCGTCGGCGGCTTTCCGCCGCGCTTCCGGGCGATATGGCTGATGAACACGGCCTTGTACGCGTTCTCGTTGGAACACGATCCGCACGCCATGGTCTGCACCTCCGTTAGGCCCTTCGGGGCGACGGAGAGGAGAGCGTTTTTGAGCCGGGCCACCAGATCGGCGGGCGGCAGGACGCCCATCGCGGGCCGGTTCACGAACGTGGCAACGTTTCGGGGGTCGCTGACCGCGGCCACCATGGCTGGATGGTTGTAGCCCAGCGGCAGCGACGAGATCTGCGTGTAGACGTCGAGGAACGCGTTGCCGTCCACGTCCACCATATAGTTGCCGGTCGACTTGGAGTAGTCGATGAAGAGCTGCACGGCGCCGGCATTCTGGATGGAGTCGAGCTCGCGCTTGAGAGCGTCCGATCTGGGGCCCGGAAACGTGGACGAGACGATGCTGGGCTCGGCAGGTTCGGCGGCCGCTGACGCGGAGAGGTTTCGAGCGGAGACAACGCCGCGCGCGGTGCAAGCCCGGAGCGACGAGGAAGCCGCGGCGCTGACGCTTCGTAGCATCCTCTCTCTGTATTCGGAGTTGCCGCGCGCTACTCGTGGGGTGCGAAGCGCGAGTGGCGTTATCGCGTCGACAGTCGAGCGCTACTGTCTCTCCCTGGGCTCGCTTCTAGAGTTTCAGTGGTGGCGTGGTTGTTCAGGGAACACGGCTTCTCTGCGGCGATAGCAACTACACAAGCGCGTTGCGGGTTCTCCGATTGCTCTCCGCGGCCGTGGGGGCGTTCCGCAGACGAGCACAGACCGCGCACTGCCGTCTTCCGCGCGCGCCGCGGGCCGCGGCGTAGTACGTTGCCAAGGACGTCCGCCCGGCGGCGGCTTGGCGCTGCAGTCGGCAAAGGTCGCCGTTGGCGCGCGCACCGAGAGTGGCGGCCTGTTAGAACAGATTTATGTTTTCCTCATTCGTTCTTTTTTCATTGCGTGCGCACATCCACCACGGCCGTTTCAATTCACGTCGTTATGCGACGCTGGAGCCGAGAAACGACCTCCAACAGCAGGCGGCTATGCAATGCGCGTTATGCGAAGTCGAGACACACGTGGTACATCCGCACATCTGCAAGGGATATAAATCGCCGCCGGTTCACTTCCAATGCGGACCAAACGCTGCCGGAGCCGCGAAAGGCCCCGAATGTGCTATTCACGTTCTGTTATAACTTCAAGTCAAGAAAGAAAAATTAGGCGACACAGTGGTGCTGTCAACGGCTTCCAAGGCAAAACCATTACTGACTCATCTGAGCAGCAAGCACTTCAAGATGACCTTAACTCTATTCAAGCATGGTGTGATCAGTGGCTCATGACACTTAACCCAACAAAATTCAAGTCATTGTCGTTCTCGCGTCGTCAAACCCCCTTAACTTTCCCTTACACAATCGGTAACGTTGCCTTGGACATATCTTATAAGTACCTATATGTGTAACACTGTCACATGATCTAACGCGGGGTGCGCATGTAACGAACATAATCACAGGTGCTAACAAATGGCTCGGATTTCTAAAACCGCATTTACGTCACGCTCCTAAACATTTAAAACTGCTAGCCTACAAATCCATCATCAGACCAAAACTTGAGCTATGCCGCTGCTATTTTTTAGAGCCTGCCTCAGGCTTATCTAACAAATTCACTTGAGGCATTACAGAACCGCGCGGTACGATTGATTCATTCTTCATATTCGTATCATGTCCGTGTGTCATCATTGAAAGAAGTATCATCCCTATCAACTCTTGCACTTCGTCGCCGCATTGCTACATTAGCTCTGTTCCACAAGTTCTATTACAGCTCACGTGACCGCCCA
Source organism: Rhipicephalus sanguineus (assembly GCF_013339695.2). Taxonomy (NCBI): domain Eukaryota; kingdom Metazoa; phylum Arthropoda; class Arachnida; order Ixodida; family Ixodidae; genus Rhipicephalus; species Rhipicephalus sanguineus. The sequence goes on along the minus strand of NC_051184.2, from coordinate 28,885,301 downwards.
GACTTTATCACCCCTCCAGCCCGCATATCTCACCGTACCGGTCATGCCTTGCAAGTCACCAGACCACGCAGCCGCACCACGACATTTTCTGCCTCCTCCTTTCCACGTGCATCTGCTGAATGGAACGACCTAGTTTTCTCCAGTGCTGTCCTCCCGGAAGAATGGCGTTCCGCGACTGTGATTCCTGTCCTCAAACAAGGCAAACCGCCGCGATCGGTGACGTCATACAGGCCCATCTCTCTCACTTCTGTGGCGGGCAAAACTATGGAGGAGATGGCTCTTTACCGGCTACAGTGGATCGCGGAGGTGCGCAACGCTTTCCCACCAGAGCAGTGTGGATTCCGGCCACATCGCGCGACCATCGACTGCATTGCTGCAGTCGTGAGCACCCTCGAGCAGGCCCTTCACGATGGAGAAATGGCCATCCTACTCCTCCTTGACATAAAGTCGGCATTCGACTCGCTCCCCCACTCGTCTATCATCAGTGCTGTGCGCGCGCTAGGTGTTGAGGGCAAACTCTTGAACTACGTTCAGGCCTTCCTCACTGACCGAACGTTTACTGTGCGCGTGGGCGGGGCGACAAGTGCGCCGCGATCTGTCAGCTGTGGCGTCCCACAAGGCAGCGTCCTCAGCCCGTTTTTGTTTAATCTGGTGCTCGCGCCGCTCGTCAAGTGCCTACCAGAAACGGCTGTGTTCCCTGTTCGCGCAGTGGTGTACGCTGATGACGTCGCATTGTATGTACGTGGTCCGACCCGAAAGTGCTCGGTGGTGCGCGCTTGCATGCAGGAGGCCCTCCAATGTGTGGCCGCCTTCGTGAGAAACATCGGACTCGCGATCTCGGCGCCGAAAACCGAGGCCCTCGTCGTCCACCCTCGTGCTGAAGCCCGACGACGTCTTCCGTGCCTTCAGCTGGATGGTGCACCAATTGTTTGGAGTAGCAACGTCCGCTACCTCGGCCTGACGATAGACAATCGCCTCCGATGGTTCCCGGCGGTGCGACGTGTACGACAGACGACGCGTCGCGTGGAATCGGCCGTGCGCCAACTACTCGCAGGCGGCAACGGCTGCCCCGCTGCCTTCGCCTGCACCATCTACGAGGCGATGGCTCTGTCTGCCATCCACTACGCACTGCCGATCTGCAAACTCCAGGCGCCACAGTGGCGACTGATTGACCAGGACCACCGCCGAGTCATCCGCATGTGTCACGGAATGCCTCGTGGCTCTCGTGTGGCCGAGACCCTCGCGGAGGCTCGTGCGTGGCCTGCGTCGCTCACGGCGGACCTGCGCGCATTGTGCCACTTGCAGCGTCTCCACCGAGCGCCTGATGCAGGTCCCCTCCTCTCGCGGTTACGTGCTGTGCCAAACTCACGTGTCGGCCAACTTATCGACGTGTACGACGGTGTTGTGGCTGACGACCCCGCACGCCTTTCGCGCTGGCCACCCCCTCACCGTCGAGTGCCCCTTCGAGTGAACTTGCACCTGCCGGGCATTCGATCCAAACGCCACACCCCCATCAGTGCCATTGCTCAGGAGGCCGCGGCGCGGATGTATGAGGACCTGGCCGGGAGGACGCAGGTGTTCACCGATGGGTCCGTCCTGCAGGATCGCTCAGCCGCGGCCGCCTGCATAGCCCCTCAGCTCAGCTCGGAACGACAGTGCCGCTTGCGATACTGTGCATCCTCAACAACAGCTGAGCTAGTCGGGCTCCAGCTGGCTGCAGACCTCCTGCGCAATTCGCCGGCCGTCACGAGCGCAGCAATCTTCTGCGACTCGAAACCTGCACTCCGCCAGCTCGCGAGGGAGGAACGAGGCCCCCTTCTTGCTCAGCGTGCCGCTCTCAGCCTGCTGGCCCTCCAGGAACGAGGCTGTGATGTGGTCCTTCAGTGGCTCCCTTCACACGTCGGCATCGCGGGCAATGAGGCTGCAGACGAACTCGCAAAACGAGCACACTCCGCCGAGACTTCGCTGACGGATTACGCCAGCTCGTTCGACTCGGCACGCAACAACCTTCGCCGGGAGCTGGTGCGCGAGCATCCTGACGCACGGGTCGCCTCCGGACACCCCCCTCCTCCCATCCCAGCCACTGGTTTCACTCGCCGCGAGCGCGCGCTTCTTCTTGCCCTGAGGACCGGTTCTGTGTGGCCCGCGGAACGCAGGCATCGTCTTCGCGGCGCCGCTGCACCGAACTGCACCGATTGCGGCGCGATCGAAACCCTGTGCCACCTATTGTTTGACTGTCCGTCTCTCAACACTGCGCGGAAGCGGCTCGCCATGAAGTACCGCCTCGTCGGACTGCCGTGTGCGACCCTACAGGACTTGCTCCATCCCACCGGCCACGTACACCGTCGCCGATCAGCCCTTGCGGCCCTACTAGCTTTTCTCGAGGATGCCGGCCTAGTCGAACGAATTTTCTAGCCGCTCACCACGGTGACTCGGACGCCCGTTCTCCTGCCCCCCCCCCCCCCCTCACTGTTTTTTTTTTCACTCATACCTTTCTTTTTCTTCTTTTACCATACTCTTTTCACTCTCACTGTCCCTTTAATCCCCAATCCCCCGTGAGTGTATCGGTTGAGGTGTCCTCACTTGAGAGACAGTTATCGTGCTCTCCACACCCAATTTCCATTTTCATTTCCTTCTTCCTTTTAAGAATCACCCACCACAGCACTGCCGCCACTACCTGTCCGACTTTATTCCTGCTAAGTGTAACACATTACCTGTCGCGCAATTAACATATGAGGTTATTTGTACAATTTAGATATATATCCACCCAGGCCCGTAGCCAGGAATTTTTTTCGGGGGGGGGGGGGGGGGGCACTTGGTGAAAGCCTTGAAAAACGCCTATATTTATTATTTTTTTTCTGTAAAACATCCCATCCATCAGAATTTCGAGCCCCCCCCCCCCCCCCCCCCTTTAAAGTATCGTTTGCATCCTTTAAAAGATGTAAACAATTTTAACGTTATATTCCCAGGCACACCGTATCACGGCCTCTCAGCCGAGGCAATTGCTGCTGCGGTAGTTGTGTCAGAGGAAGCACCTGCCTTCCGGCCTTTGGGCTCAAAGGCCTTGAGGAGGCATATCGTGCTAGTCACATTTTCTCGCTTGTTGAAATCATGGTCACTTGTCATTCATTGATCACGTGTCACTGCCATAATTTTATGCCATATACATATATCTTACGCGTCTATATAGCGCGTGTTTTAGGCCTCTTTACAGTCATAATAAGGTGTCGTCGTAACTATTAGTCATCGCTAACACCACATCAGAAGACATGGCGCTCTGTGGCCACTCCTGGTCCTTGCGCCACGAAGCCCCACTAATCATCATCATCAATGACATGCCATCCAACGCAGGCCTTTCTACCGTTGCCTCCTTCCGTTTTCAACATCACAGCCGGTATTTATTTGAACCGCGCGTAAATTTATACAGGGCCTTCCAAAGTACCTGCGTGGCAGAGTTGCCAGTTCCGCTTATAATAAGCGGATTTGGGCTTCTTTTTTCGCCGAGTCGTTTGTAGAATTTTCCAGTCGCGTTTTTTGCGCTTATTTGCATTTTTCCAGCAAATATAGTTATCTTAGTGCTTGTAACGTTAATAGCGCGTTTGTCGATGACTTTGAGTGTTGAAGTGAAACATACGTTGGGGGAATCAACAAGTAAATTCAACCGAATGCAGACTTGAGTGGCATTTTTTTTATTATAATTAAAAATATTTTCGAGAACGGGAAAATTGATTAAATTTCCGCTTATTTTGGGCGTCTTCGCGAAATCCGCGCCGCTTTTCTTGGGCTTCTTTTGGGATTATTATTTGCTTGTTAGCTCGGCAGTATCTGGCAACTATGCTGCGCGGTGAAATACTTTTACGATGATACAGCCATCGTGTACTCGGGCGGATGACTACGCACAGCTGCGTCACAATCAGAACAGCTATTGCTTTCGCGCTCGTCAGAGGCAGCTGCTCGCGGATTGATGTGTTCTCTGCGGATACGGAACGCTTGTACACCAGCCGTAATTTACGGTTTGGATACAAACAGAGGAAGTCGAAAGGAATGTTGAAACGCATTGTGACACAGAAGGTGTTGTAGGAGTACACGTCCTCCTTATTGGAGCCACCGCCGCCTCTTTTAAGCTGCATTGTGTGACGTCACAAAGCTAATAATAATAATATCTGGGGTTTAACGTCCCAAAACCAGGATATGATTATGAGAGACGCCGTAGTGGAGGGCTCCGGAAATTTCGACCACCTGGGGTTCTTTAACGTACACCTAAATCTAAGTACACGGGCCTTGAACATTTTCGCCTCCATCGAAAATGCTGCCGCCGCGGCCGGGATTCGATCCCGCGACCTTCGGGTCAGCAGTCGAGCGCCATAACCACTAGACCACCGTGGCGGGGCGACGTCACAAAGCTATGCGACGGCTCTACTGCCACATGTGCGATCGACCCGCGTGAATTTTACAGTTGAAGTGTAAAAGTTTGCAGTCCCATTAGCGAGGGCTAACGAGAGCCCAGGAAAAAGCCCATGCTATCACTAGACACTCATTAAATTACTTTTTAATTTTTTATTCTATTGCATAACCTTGCTACTTTGATTCAATTTTAGTGAAATTTAACTCACGCATGATTCACCTTCAAACTCACATTAATTTATAGTTTAATCCCTTTATGGAGTAATTAGGTATATCACTTCGAATGGTCTAGCATACCCTTATTACAGAAGAATTCCTCCTTGCCATTGATGATTTCTTCATCAGCCGGTGTTGCATTATACTCCAGGAACGGCCCACCTTTTGATATTATGCATTCATCTTCATGCCGCCGGACGCGGGATTTCTTGACTGATGAGCCATATATATAGGCTGTCGCCTTATAATTTGCAGCACATTGCGGCGAATGCGCAAGCAACCCTCAAACTTTCGTAGCCTTTGTAATAAGTTACGCCCCCCCCCCCCTAGTCACCTAAGAGGGGGGGGGGCGCAAAATCTGCCCCATACATTGACCCTCCTAGTCACCTAAGATGGGGGCAGCGCAAAATCTGCCTTTGCCTTGTACATTGACCTAGTAAGGGGGGGGGGGGTGCGCTGCGATGAACCTTCGCCCCCCCCCCCCCCCCCTCCCCCCTGACGGGGAACCCTGCGCACGCCTATGGTGATATAGCTGCACGATCTATAGCTATCCTTGCGCGTTCCCTGCGTGTTTGAAATTCCTCGCCAACAGCGCACACGCTGCGCTGACCCATTTCACGATCGCATATATCAGCGAAATAAGCGAGACGATAGACGGTGCTCTCAGGAAAACGGTCTATGACAGACCACACCTTAATAAAAAAAAACAAAAAAACTAAAAGGCCAGAAGAAATAGGGCATATTTCCACTAAGCGTCTCCCATTCGTACGTGCAGAGCGCAAATTTCACCACATGCCTGAAGACCTAAATCTAATCGATATTTGCAGCCGTATTGTCCGGACAGCATCGATCGGGTTTTCTCGCGCCGGTGAGCCTTGCAGAGACGCGCGGTCATCGCAGTCGCACCGGCCTCTGAAAGCCGCGCTTGATTTTGTGCGCTGATCAATGAATAATACGAAATAGTTCATGTGCTATCATCTCAAAACAAAGGCTTGCAGAAATAATGTTGGCCGCCATGGTTACGATGCAAAGCGCGAGGACGGCCACGGAGAGTGAAAAATGCCCCGTAGGAAGAACCTCTCAGGTGGCCAAACTTAACCCATAGTCCCACACTATAGCATACTTCATAATCATACCGAGTTTTCTGACGCGTAAAACCCCTACTTCTTCAGCACTGCACTCTCGGTACTTTCATGCCATGCGCGATTGACACTATGTGAGCGTATCAGCTTGATGAAGTGTTCAGTACAGGAACATTTCGCTAGATAATTATTTTTTGGGGACAAGATAAACCGTACAACGTAGAACAGCCGGATTACTCTCGACCGCAGACTCTGCGCTCACCTGTGCCCGCTGTCAGCAGACCGCTTTGAGAGTATTCAACAACATGGAAGCCCACGATCGCGAAGCTCGCCGAGCTTTGTCGAGTATTGTCGAGGACTGTAATTTGTTTCGGTGAAATCGGTGTTGTTGGCGAAATGGCTGAATGAAAAGAAGAATCTGCTTTACAGAGAGCTGCTGGAGACTGACCTCGCTGCTGTCACGCGTGGGGCCCCGCACACGAAGGGAGGATACAGTGATGCCCCGATATGCCACCATAGCCCCGATATCGGCAGTTTTTTTTTTCTTTTGCGGACAACAGGTACCGACAGTGCACAATGCACTGCTGCACATTATGTTTCCTTCTCTCGGTTCGCATACTGACCTTAATATCAGTGTTCAAACATGGGCCGTGTTCTGACGCAACCGCTTTCGGCAACAGCGCCACTTTGCCTGCCGAAGAATCCTGCGTGTGCAATGCGTGTGCGTGTGCAATTAAAGCGACAACTTAACCGCTACTCTTCAACCTGCGAATCAGCGCGCATTAAAAGAGATATATATCTCAAAGGTGATCGCCTTAGCATACGGCCACAGAAATAAACCGTACACGCGCCAGCAGAGCTGAAATAAACTGCGAGGACAGCCGTAGGGCTCGAGCAGACGAAAAGTGTACTGGTTGCCAGCCTATTTGTCAGCTAAATCTGCGGTGTTCCGCCGCCAGAATCCCGATGTGAAAAAGAGGTTGGGGTCATCCGTCCGCGAGCGACGCGGACGAGTCGCGGACGAGGGGAATCGCTGATGCGAGGTCACGTGACGCGCCGTCCGTCCCGCCACATCCGGATTCGGTCCGTCGTCTGAATGCACCATTACGGTACAAAAGACTTGTACCTGTTAAACCTGCGAGTGCATGTATGCCTGGCTCGCATTGACGTCACTGAAACCGCCGTGTTGGGCCATCAGTACGGGGAGACGCGACGTTTGCGATGTCACATTAATGTTATCAAAACACCACATGCAGGTTCTTTCGTTATTCACGCACGCAGGCGTCCCTAGTTGCCACGTCATTGTCACATTGAAGCAGGTTAACCACAACTTGTTTGTCACCAAAGCCGCGATCGCGGTGTGCCAGTACGTTCAGAAGCCGCGCCCATGACGTCATGTGCAAGCTATCTATACCCTGTTTGTTTGTTTCTCTTCATCGTATGTACGGACACCAAACAAGCAGTGGAAGTACGCAAGACCAGTGTATCTCGAGCAGGCCCGTAGCCAGGAATTTTTTTCGGGGAAGGGGGGGGGGGGACTCGCTGAAAGCCTTGACTATTTGAGAAAAACGCCCATTTTCCTTATTTATTTTTTGATAAAACACCATGTGTCACCAAATTTGTCACCAAAGGCTTGGAGCATCCACACGACCGAGACAAAACACTGCAGACTGGAGATCAGAGCAAACAGTGCGGCTGAAGAGCGTGTGATCACAAGTGGGGGATAAGCGCCGTTATCTCACGAAACGGAAAGCAGAGCGTGCACTGTTTTCACAGGTTATCTCTCGCTTGCTCCGCTAAAGCGTATCGCGAAAGCCTTGAGTAAACGCGCGTATACTGCTCGGTTTACTTGTCGACAAGGGTTGGACCTATAGTGTACTGCAGGCCCGATTCCGGAAACGTGGCTATTTTCGAAGCCTTTGCATGCACACCGACGCGTGGTACGTGACCTCGCGAGGTATTTAACATCTTTTGCAACGAAGCCGATCCTCTAGGCACGGCGGGTGGGTTGTTTGAGGACGCGTGTTCGAATCGCTGCCGTGGCGGCATCACATCGATGTGTCGAAATGGGGAAAAAAAGGTATACTGCTGTGGGGTTGTTTCTTTGCCATTACTGAATGGTTTGGAGCATCTATAGCGCGGCAGGACACAAGATTTACAACCGCGAGCGGTTGTGTCCGTTTATCGTTTCCTCTTGTGTCCGTATATACTACCTACTGAGATGCTCCAGCCCATTCCATGGTCAAAATTAGTCCGAGGTCGCCCACTACAGCAAGCCTCATAACTAACTTATTAACTTACTTATTCTTTAGGCTGGGGGGAGGGGGGTTAAGTAACATAATTGTTATTGTTCTGTCATATAATTGAGACAGAACAATAGGAAACCCCTACAAGCACGAACCCTTTATACTAGTCGGCGACTACAACGTAGACATTATTGACATTAGGACCTAGCTTCGCCCACTCGTCATCATTCACTCCGTGGAGATTCGTTCCATTCTTTTTCCTTTTCCCTTTTTCCCCATCGCCAGCATCGAAATGCCGCGCCACTACTGGTGCACCAGAGTTACTGATGTGGCTCCCAAAGGGAAGGAATCGTTATACAAGCATCCGGTTGCTAGACGTATAAGGTTGATTTTTAACGACATTAATTAGAACTCACAGATAAGAAAGCCAAGGAAAATATGTTATTTGTAGTAATTATGATGTAAATGTGAAGAAAGTAAAGTGGGGCGAAAAGATAACTTGCCGCCGGCCATGGCTATAGCGGCGCTGACTCCTAGGTTTAAATGCACATATATCCCCCATAGAGTGGACTGGAGGACGACCGCCGCCGTAGCTCAGTGGTGGAGCATTGGACGCGTTATTCGAAGGTCACAGGTTCGGTCCCTGCCGGACACAAGTTATTTTTTCGTCCACTTTACTTTCTTCACATTTACATCATAATTAATACGGATAACATCCCCTATATATACTTTCCTTGGCTTTCTTGTCTCTTAGTTCTAAGTAATGTGTCTAGCAAAGAAAAACGAGCCCTTAAAATTCCCCTTCTTTCGTTCATTTTTAACGACAATCATTTACGCTGGCGCTATGAGCCCCGAGCTACCAAGCCCGTCCTCAGTTCCCCATCTCGTTCAACAATGGGCTTCACAGCAGGCATATCGCCCAGAGAGATAACAGCACGTCACTTTTATTCGGCCCTCAAACGGTCACTGGCCACGTTATTTGACACGCGCCAGTTGAGCTACAATTCTTGCCATTGTAGAGGGCTCGGAGAAAACTCTGAAAGGCGTGATGAAGAAATGAGAACGGGTTCGAGGTCCTTAGTGTACACCTTCCTTATCTACCGAGCGTGCGCATGACGCGTGCGCGGCTGCGGCGTCCTGTTCAGATATGCCTTATCCGAACGCAGTTACAGCTGTACACACCGTTGAGCTAGGCATATACACCGGCGACCGTGATAAGGGCTGTAACGACGTCGCGTAAGAGAGCTATTACGAGCTCGTGAAAGCTGTTTTGTTGTAAGCGATGATTGCCTCACGCGTTATGCCCACGTTATCGCAGTGGTACGAAGGTGACGGGCCGGCTGCAACCGGTGTCCCTGGACCAACGTGTTGTCCAAGAGGGAATGGGGGCACGACGTTTTCACGGATCAAATCAAGCGTGTAGTAATAGGAAAGCCGCAAGAACCTTACAGGGTTCCTTATGCATTCAAGAGACGACTCGAAGGCGAAAGCCATCTCCCTTTCCTTCTCAGTCGATGTATTGATCCACCCCCGCTCCCCTCCGAATTATTTCTGCACCTAACGTGGTTTTGCACTGCCTCAAGGATCGGATGCATTGAAGCTTCCCGCGCCTCACCTGGTTTTGCACTGCCTCCGTGATCGGCCCACCTTTGACCAAACGACAATGAGCCAATGTGATAATGTGAAGCGACGTTGGGATGTGACGTCACTATGACGTCACAAATTTGGTATCTGTGACGTCATATGGTGATGTCATCACGTGATGATGATTTTCGACATCACTCGCGTTTGATGAGGCATCTATGGCTTTCGCCTTAATAAGGAAACCAGATAGCTCAGTGTTTTCTCTCGACTCATTGTCCTTGTCTGAAACGGTCTCAAACACGCGGCCCGCGGGCAGCATGTGGCCCGCGGACTTCTTGCTAGCGGCCCGGCCCGCACATAACTGTCTTTGTCCGTTGTTTTATTTATCTTATTAATAAGTAATCCATGAGCTTTCCGCCTACTATGACCAACTGCCCGTACCAGAATGGAATTTTGGCAGGCATGGCCAACGGCGTGATTAGGTTTCCCTATTTCTCCACCCCAGTGCTGGGTGGCAAACCAGATGCTAATATCTGGTTAACCTCCCGGCCTTCCTTTTTATTGCGATAGGAATTATATGGACAGCCTCGGCTGTATCTTGCCGTCGCCGTCGCCGCCGTCATGCACCGTATATGTATAAGTATGTATATATATATCAAAGTCCCAAATAAAAATAATTCAGAAAAATGCTTCCGAAGCGCGGAATCGAACCAGCGACCTCTCGTTCCACAGCGCGTGGCGCTAACCACTACGCCAGAAAGCGCAGATCCTTCAGGTAGCTAACGGGGAGCGTTATATACACACCCTTTACCGCTGGCAGGACTCGGAGACGGCAGGCGCTTATAAGCGTTTCTTCATTACCAGCGAGATGGCGCGAGGAGCGCAACGGGCGGATTTAAAAGTCGTCGGCGAGCTCGCTCGCTTCTTCTTATATTTGCGCAGGGAGAACCTTGCCCTTCCGCTGTCTGCTCGCGCGGTTTTCTCGTGGTGAGGGGAAGAGGAATGTTTCGAGCTTTCACCGTGATGTCCGCGCTCATGTTACGGAGCGTACGAAAGTCACTCGAGCTCAAGGGACGCCGCTAAACGAACAAACAGAACATGAGCGCGAGCTATCAAGTGTCACAGCTCGACACTTGAAGCACGCTAGTTTCCTTCGCTGCTTCGGCCGCCTTTTTTCATCTCTCTCTCTCTCTCTCTCTCTCTCTCTCTCTCTCTCTCTCTCTAGGCGAGCTTGTTTAAGACTTTAGCGGTTATTTTGTACTTCACAAGGAAAAGGTTGTCTGACTACTTTCATTATTTTCTCGCCTATTTCGATTAATAACACTTTGTTCGGATGAGCTACACAGACGCGACTGGTCTGAAGAACTTTTTCGTGAGGCACCAAATGCAGTCACCGTTTGTTGAGACTTAAACCATTGAACAAAAACGCCATATTTAAGAATCAGAGTCCAGATTTTCGGCATTCCGGAGATTGTTATCGATATGGTTCTCGAATGCTGACGCCAAATCCCCTTCAGAAATGATCCCCATATATGAGATATCAGAAAGGCCTTTTAAATAGCAACATTAGCTGACCCTTTGTTGGCCCCCTTTTCCACCCCTGTTTCAACCTTCTTCGCTGTCTCGGCCCCCGCGGGACCAAATTTCGTGACTACGGCCCGCTAGCTCAGCTGAGTTTGAGACACCTGTACTATATGTATAGAGACTGCAGGCGTGCGCTGGGTTCTCCATTAGGTGGGGGGGGGGGGGGGTCATTGGATGCAACAGCGAAAATCAAGTGAAAACGTGCTCCTCATAATGACCTGCCTTTGGTCCTCGGCTTTCTGAGTTTAAAGGCACCCAGGTAGTAAACAGTTCTTAGAATACAGTTCTCGGTAGCCATTATCATCAAAAGCTTTCATGGTCATCACTCTGCATTTTTAAATCAAGGAACAGGTTCGACAATAAAGATGCAGGGCAGACTTGGCGCCCCCTTTCGATGATTAAGGGGGAGGGGGGACTGCCCCCTGCTAGCGCAGGTCTATGAGAAAGATAGTGCGCATGCTCGGTCTCTTCCATGACGTCAACAAGGACACTTGTCAAAGGACGCTGACAAAGCCAACGCTTGCAAGTCAGCAAGGACTCTTACGTATAACTATCTGGTCATAACAGTGGCATTTATTGTCATGGAGAGAGAGAGAAATAAGTAGCAGTGAGTATTCACGGTGTCTTTTTTCAAACATATGGCGGATAACCCACCGCAATACGTAAGCTGCCTGCGCTACGGCCTGAGCACAGCTGGCGTGTGCGTCACGAATGCGATCTTTTGTTGCGCCGTTGACCTCTACGCATCGCAGCATTGAATTCCTGTTTACAATTTCTACGGGAGGAAGGCCAGCTTTAAGTCTGCATGCATGCGCAGCGCTTTTATTTAACCGCAACCTTTCCCAAGGGCGCTCTTGGCGGCTCAGATGGGTAGCCTTGCCCTCAGACTCGTCCTCGTTAGAGGACTTAACGTCACCGAGACATATTAAAAAAACAAACAGTGCTCACTTTAGAGCTATGACGTCAAGGAATGCCGGTTGGCTCATACATTTCAATAGGACACACGGGCATTGACGCAGCCAAGCGATCACCGGGGCGCGGGGGGGGGGGGGGGGGGGGGGGGGGGCGTTGATTTTCCGTAACTGCTTTACATAAATTGTGTTCTTCGACAACATGGCGGAATTTAATCATATCCAGAATATAGCCACGCAGCCGGGGCCACGTATATCGGAGACGATGCGAGTTGGGCAACATTGCGCGTATCCTTTTGCACCTGTCGGAAATTGAAGAAAACTGAAACAAACAAACAAACAAACAAAAAAAGGTTGAATGAAGACTTCGTATGATAACACAAAGGACAGCGCTCTGCTGTTTGAGGCCCGAGCTAAGTAGACAGGAAAACGAAAAACATGCCGCAGGAACTATTCGCAACAGGATGAGGCACGTGTGTGCTGCAACAAAAAACACCGGATACCCGTAAGCTCATCGTAATGGAATGCGAGGATATTCACCCAGCAATGCATACGCTTCCCAAAGGCCATGGGATTCAAAGCGGATGTAAGTATTAAGCCGTCGAATGTCGATACGTGCAAAATACGTGTGCATGATTGTAATCAAGAAGCAGCTAGGGGTCAGACTGGTATAGAACCGCAATGTCATCACATGCATATAGGCAGGAGTAAAATGTGACAATAAAGGGCAAAAAAAAAGTAAGGTCAGTAAGAAATAACAAAAAATTTGACATTGCAATAGATGGAATGCAACCTGACTGGAACAGCAAGGCTTAGTGACTGCCATCTTCCCGTTTCGAAGAAGACGTGCTTCTTCTGTGATTATTGAGAAAAGGAAAAAGGCACCTAATTTCTGTCTGCCTTAAGGCGACACGGCGCAGTGCCTTGTAGGGATGGGGGTAAGGAGTGAATGAAAGAATAGTAGGAAAAAATAGAGAGAAAAGTGATAGAGCCATCCATCCAACGGAAAGAAAAGAGGACAGGAAAGATGTGGGAGACGATCACGGGAGTTCAGGGACGGGACCACGAAACACAGCCAGAGGCACGGTTGACAACATCGACGAAGCGGAGAAGGCCCCCACGATGAGCGGCGCACGGCATAGCGGGCGAGGCGACCGTCACAGGGCGCCGATCAGCGAGAGGCAGGGGCGTAGCCAGTAATTTTTTTCTGGGGGGGGGGGGGGGGGGGGGTTCAACCATACGTTATGTATGTTCGTGCGTGTGTTTGTATGTGTGCGTGTATATATACACAAGCAAAACTGAACCCCCCCCCCTGGCTACGCCCCAGGCGAGAGGTACGAGGAGTAATCCAGGACATCGCGGCCGGCACGTTCGTCTTGCTTGAAATCCAGCGAGCGAAATCAGACGTGCTGCCACATGGCGCGGCCGTCATTTGTAGCTTAGTTACTCTATACTCCAATGTGAACGCTTAGGTGTGTCGTCACTGCTGCGAGCGTTGTATTAAATCGTTCCTACTACTCGTTTTCAACACGATATTTCATCATTGTGAAGTGTGAGGAAATCGCAACACGCAAACACCTGTTTGCGGCATACTTGTTTGTGAGCGCTGCCCCTCTCCCCTACGTTTTGTGTGTAAATGCGAGATAGGCTATTTAGCACTGCGCTGAATGAATGAATATTTCCGTAGGGTGAAGTGTCGTAGTGTGCGAAGCATTTATTGGAGTGAGACAGATGCACAGTATAGCACGCATGTAGAGTGTACTAGAACAGGGGAGTGCTAGGAACGGCCGCAGCACCAATGTGCAGAAAGTGAAGCCCAAAGAGGGTCAATCCACGTGCGGCGCTGCGATCGGTAGTCCAGAGTATCGCATCTGTTTTCCGCGCGCCGCCGCCGACGCGATTGGCTTACTCGCATCACGTGACTTCTCGCCGCCATATCCCTTCCAAGCGCTTTGGGTGAAGGCGCGTTCAATGCAGAGCTTGGCCGGACATTTAGCGGTACCACGGTCCCTAGAAGTACTTTGTCGCATTTTTAAACGCGCCTTCCAGACAGGGGCGTAAGAAATTTTTTTCGGGAGGGGGGGGGGGGCACCCCCTTGATCCGAAGTGGGGGCCTGGGTAGCTCACCAGCAATCGAACGAGCTACTCTGAGAATCTTGTTAATTTTTGCATGCCGCGTGGGAAAAATTAATGTCAAAGAGCGCCGTTCTACGTGGCTGCATATAGTAGTTGGTCGGAATGAATTCGCCCCCTTCGAAGAACACACCTTCCTACAGTGAACTACACAAACTTTGCTGGAAAAGATCTAATGCGACAGGAGACAGGATACTTCACCTTTTCGGTTCGCTATGGTCAGCGATATTGAAAGCAATACATACCTTTCTATTTGCTCGGCTGTTTATATCTCGATCTGTTGAACAGATTACGTATGCTATCCGAGTTATAAGCGTGTCACGCACGGGAGTGAAATTGAAGATTTGTTAAAATAGTAACTGTTTACTTACTGGTATACCTTGAAGGCAATTGTGGCATGATTATTTGCCGTTGCGCAAAACAGAAGCGTGGAACTCTGTTGATAAACTTGGTATAAGGCAATGTTATTAGTCGTATTTTTAAATTAGTTGCCCAAAAAATGTTGCTTATGCTGCTTTGCGCCGAGCGTACCCCTAAAATATAGGTTAGTGGGTGAGAAATGGTCATAGCAAAAAAAAAAAAAAAAAAGCAGATCCCACGCATTGCGGGAGTCGATTTTATACGAGCCCTATGTCTATATATACTGTGTTGCAGAAGCTTTAAAAATTTCCCGGATGTGCTATTTTTGATGAAAAGAACATAAAGTAGGTGCCGATGAAGTTTTATTAATAGGGCATTATGAAAACAAAAAGTGCAGCAGTGCAGCAACCGAACCGCAGCCGCCCCAGCTGTTTACGCGCTCGCAACGCAAAAAAAAAAAAAGACTGTTTGTCGGAACACAGCAAAATATTTGCAAATGCACTGCAACGTTGGGAATATTAAGGAGAAAAGAAATAGTAAATGAAACAATTAAGCAGTGATGTGGATCATTATCAATGGCCTATTTTCTACGTATCGCAAGATAAGACGCACCTTACCTACCGCACGCCGATTCGCCCATGCGTTTGGCTGCTGGCGTTCCGAATCAAGACATAAATACGTCGCGCACAACTTCCAATTACCGTACACACACAACTTCTATAACACATAACAACCAGTTGAACAGCAAGCATGGTGCGCAAGCAATGCGTCAGCGATCAGTCGAAGGACGCAATGTTGAATGTTCTCGATGTTGTTAGATAACGTTCTCGAGTGCAGTGAACCTGAACACCGACTGCAAAGCTAGCGCAAACAGTCAAGGTTCACCAAATGTCGAAGTAAATGGCATCTCGCACAATGTCACTGCGCTAATGCAGCTATGTTTTCAGCTCCGGACCTAGCGAACACACCCGGCGTGATACGAAGAGACCGATGAAGCCATGAAGCGAGTTCGCGAGCACATGGCAGCATTCGCCGCACGTTTCATTAGTTACATCGCTAACCGCGCAGTCGATCCATAACTGTCGATGACTCGAAATCGATTCTAATATCCTCTTGAATAAACACACACACATAACGCCGTTCCGCCGAGCGTAACACGGCACCGAGGCGAAAAGAGCGGTCACTTCTCAACACACGCTAGCAACGCGCCGGACGGTCTGGAAGGGAAATGGCCGCCGCCGCCCAATGTTGCCCGCGTGCAGCCTGCCTTTGCGGTACTCTGATTTTCCAGTGACTCTAGTCTGCAATGTTTCGTCGTTTAAGAGATGCGCGCGGCTCCGCCAAAGTGGTCCAGGGGTAGAATGCCCGCTTCTTACTCAAAAGGCCCGGGTTAGAATCGCAGCTGTAGATGGTGGGTTTTAAATGCGAAGCATTTCTTAGCGAACTTCTGCGACTTTGAGCGTATCTATCTATCTATCTATCTATCTATCTATCTATCTATCTATCTATCTATCTATCTATCTATCTATCTATCTATCTATCTATCTATCTATCTATCTATCTATCTATCTATCTATCTATCTATCTATCTATCTATCCGCCTACGACTTTGTGCTCTCCTGGTCGCTTGGTTCATCGAATGTGCACCAAAATTGGTATGGCGTAACATGACTGTATGACGAACATAAATGACAAGTCATAACATGAAAATCATGACACGCATGTCATGTACAGCATGATTTACATGCTACGCTCATGGTGCGCTGGCGGCCGTTTCGCTAGTTTGATATACACCAAAATTGGTATCTTGCGACGTAACTGTGTGACGAACATAAATAACACGAGTTAACATGAAAATCATGACATGCATGTCATGCACAGCATGACTTACGTGCCACGCTCATGGAGCGCTGGCGGCCGTTTCGCTAGCTTGATCATACACGAAATTGGTATTGCGCGACGTGACTGTGTGACGAACGTAAAAACACGAGTTAACATGACAATCATGACACGCATGTCATGTACAGCACGACTTACGTGCCACGCTGATGGGGCGCTGGCGGCGGTTTCGCTAGATTTATATACACCAAAATTGGCATCTTGTGACGTGACTGTGTAACGAACATAAATAACACGAGTTAACATGAAAATCATGACACGCATGTCATGTACAGCATGACTTACGTGCCACGCTCATGGGGCGCTGTTGGCGGTTTCGCTAGCTTGATCTACCACGAAATTGGTATTGCGCGACGTGACGGTGTGGCGAACATAAAAACACGAGTTAACATGAATATCATGACACGCATGTCATGTACAGCATGACTTACGTGCCACGATCATGGCGCGCTGGCGGCCGTTTCGCTAGCTTGATCTACCCGGGAATTGGTTTTGCGCGACGTGACTGTGTGACAAACATAATAACACGAGTTAACATGAAAATAATGACACGCATGTCATGTACAGCATGACTTACGTGCCACGATCATGGCGCGCTGGCGGCCGTTTCGCTAGCTTGATCTACCCGGGAATTGGTTTTGCGCGACGTGACTGTGTGACGAACATAATAACACGAGTTAACATGAAAATAATGACACGCATGTCATGTACAGCATGACTTACGTGCCACGATCATGGCGCGCTGGCGGCCGTTTCGCTAGCTTGATCTACCCGGGAATTGGTTTTGCGCGACGTGACTGTGTGACGAACATAAAAACACGAGTTAACATGAAAATCATGACACGCATGTCATGTACAGCATGACTTACGTGCCACGCTCATGGGGTGCTGGCGGCCGTTTCGCTAGCTTGATATACACCAAAATTGGTATCTTACGACGTGACCGTGTGAGGAACATAAAAACACGAGTTAACATGAAAGTCATGACACGTATGTCATGTACAGCATGACTTGCGTGCCACGCTCATGGGGCGCTGGCGGCCGTTTCGCTAGCTTGATCTACCGCGAAGTTGGTATTGCGCGACGTTACTGTGTGACGAACATAAATAATAGGAGTTAACATGAAAACCATGACACGCATTTTCCTCAATGACATACAAGACGATGTATGCAGCTCTTTGCTGGCTGCTTCGCATTACATCGATTCCCACAATGCGTGGGATCTGCCGGCTTTTTTTTATTCTTGGTTTTACATTTTATAGCTGTGTTGGTGTCCCTTTGTTTCTTAAAACTAACTTCTGTAGCTACGTATTTCTACAAAAAAGTAACGTAACCGCGAATAGTTCGCGACCGCGAAAAAATCGGTTGTTTTTTTTTAGTTCAGGAAATCAAATAGAGGAAGAATTGTTCTTTTGACAGTATTAATTCGAAACAACATATTTATTTTGAATATTATGAAAAATATCAATCAAAACAATATTCGATAAAGTTGCTTCACTCACTACGAAAAAAAGGAGAAAGAAGCGTGGCAACATTTATATCATAAAAGTGTTTATTTGACTGCAATTATGATAATTCTTTCTGGGGTGTTGTTTGATATAGAGTACGTATCACGCCCCTGCACTTGTGCACAAATCGTTTTGTGGGTTGTCTATAAACTATCCGTGATACTCGTCGAGTTCGACCAAGCTGTTTGCAGACTACGTTGTGCAATTTCTTGGGATAAAACTGGAGTGCCCGCGTGTTCAATTACCTCTCGTGCGTGAGAGTAAATGGACTGATTACATGGCAGGATCGCGTGCGGGGGATCAAAGTACAGGTTGATTCAATGAATGATTTTAACAGTGGAACTGTTTAAAGCAGATGTAAATAAATCCCTGGGGATCCATCGTGCGCAATTTCTAACCGAGCTTCGAGGGCAAGCCTGACGAGAGGGAGAGCATGGGCAAAGCAATAAGTGGGTGAGTGGGAATCCTATATATAGTGTAGCGAAATTCAGAACGTTATCGGAAAGAAGCACACGGATGGCGACAGGGCCGGGACACAGCGCTAACCGACGTGATCGCATATAACACACGACACCACGCGAAGGAAAAAAAAGGGGGGGGGGGCAACTTATTCTGCCGTTCTGAGTTATGCCAACTAAAGCGCGAGACAGACGGTACGATTTTATTCTATGCGATGTGCCGGCCGACGCGGCGGTGGGGGAGAGGGAATGGTGGCTGTACGATGCTATGGAAGGTCACCATTTCGGTTTCCCCACCGCCGTGTCGGACGTCGCATCGCATGGAAAATCGTACCAGGAGGCACCCGAGTAACTGTCGCCTAGTTGGAGCACAACATCCTCGAGGTCTAGGCTCTGAGATTATCGGATTCTAATAGCCGTAATCTTAAGATAGGGAACATCCGCGCCCTGCGAGGCCGGGGACTTCCCACACGCCGGGTGTGTAAATAAATGTAATTTCTCTCTCTCTCTGTCTCGCCCTTAACCCATTAGTCTGTCCTAATGCAGCGAGTTGAGCCTGGTAGAGAAAGGGTAGCGACGTGGAGAGAGGGTGAAACTGGGTGGAGAGGAGGAGGGCAAAGGTGAAGCTAGGGCGGGAGCGGAGCAGGGGGTGTGCATAGGAGGACCGGCTGACACCCAACCTAGAAAATCTGAGGGTCTCGCATTCGTTCTGGAATGTTCGCCAATGGCCAAGCTAAAAATTTCTCGCCAACTGACGAGAGTCGAGGAGCGCACGAATGCGGGGAGCCGACACGGAGCGAAGATACTGAGCCATTAAGTTCGCTAATTTCAAGTTTTCAAGCTTCCCGTTTTCGGGTGACATCCATATTCCACTTCTGGTCGCGCATTTCTGGGATATATGACGCACATAGAAAACGGAAGCAAAGGTGCTTGTGTTCTAGCGCTGGCACTGGAGTTGGCGCACAAGGTCAGTTGTTCAAACTTCCGTTTGCATAACCGGGTGACGGGAGGCGCGGCTCACTGGGATTGCGTGCAGCGGCTATTTATTGGTTTCTCAGTGGTGGGCGGTGAACTATAGCGGTGGGCGGCATTTCCACTGACGCCCACCTATGAAAGAATCCCGCTCTCTCTCAATTGCGGAACAGTTTCATTTAATAATAGTAATAATAATAATAATAATAATAATAATAATAATAATAATAATAATAATAATAATAATAATAATAATAATAATAATAATAATAATAATAATAATAATGTGTCAGCTGTTTATACGTGTATCACTTTGACGTTGTGAGCTTTCATCGTTTTGACGACGCGTGACAGACGATGTTGGTACTGCCCTCGGAACATTTTTTACCACCATAGGGCAACCACCGCGTAAATACCACTTACGCAGGACTGCGTAAAAAAATAATAATAAACTATTTTCAATACGGCATATCGTTGTTCACTGATTCTCGCTATTCGTCAAAAATTGTCGGTGTGCCATAAGGTCGCCTCCTTGTTACGCGACATCACAAGTCTGCGAAAACCCGCGGCGTTAAAACGAAGTGGGCACAATAACCAGCGCATTACTATACTGAACAACAACTTTTTTTTTTTTTGGAATAGCCAGATGGTGTCCCTTTCTTAACGTAATTCAAGAAGGCTGCCCGCCAGTCTTATTGGCCGCCAGTGGCGTAAATCCAGAAAACAACAAGGGGGGACACACTCATGGCCATGGCGGCCATTTTGTTTTTATAAATATAGGTTTTATATTTAATTATGTAAAATTTAAAACCATGCTTTGAAATAAATTTTAAGAAAAAGAAGTGAGCATGGGTTCACAGCTCACGTAATTGCATTGTGCTATGCTCTTGAAAACCGATCGAATGGTAGTTACAATTTCAATACAGCTTTACACAGCTGCAGAGTATTGAACACAGGTGCACACGTACTACTACTACGAAACAAACAAGCGTTAAAAAAGTTAAGAGCGCTATATTTCTCTGTCAAGCAATTGAAATATGATGTTTGAAAAGTAATATGATGTTTGAATGTTGAGGCCGGGGGGGACACTTCCCCTTGGAAGTGTCCCCCCCCCGGCCTGAGCACAAGAGGGGTTAGAACCCCCCTGACCCCCCCCCCCCCCATGATTTACGCCAGTGTTGGCCGCGGCTACTTATAGCAGCGGGCGAGATGAATTTCTATGTTCGCGGGATCGAATCCCCGCGGCGGCTGCATTTTCGATGGAGGAAAAAATTTTTGAGGCCCGCGTACTTAGATTTATGTGCACGTTAAAGGGGTCATGAACCACTTATCCAAGTAATGATCTAATGACCTCAGCATCCGAGTTTACTGCCTCCCGAATCGATTGCCGCAAAAATTTCTCGAATCCGTCAAGAATCAGCGGAGTTACGGGAGTTTGGCGCACGCTCCCAGCGCTTTCTCTCTTTTCTCGTGCCGACGAGCGCACTGGAAGCTAGACAGGGAGGGATGGCACGAGGGAACGAAGTTACGTCAGCGCGCGTCATGAAACGCGATCGCTCTCCCGCTGTGATTCGCGTGCGCGAGTGCGGCTACCGTGTACTGAGGAGTGCGGCGCCGGAAAGTGGCGGCACCCCGTGGCAAGAAGCGCATCTGATCCGAACGCCGCTCTCGATTTACGTCGGCTGTCGGCCAATAAGCATGCTATGTCTCTTGCGACGTTGTGATGGTGGTAGTGGTTTGAAGAGGAAAAGGCGCCTAATTTCTGCAGCTCGCAAGAGACGTTTACGTCTCTTGCGACGTAAACAGGCAGATCCGCGACGTCAACGTGCAGACGCCCCCCCCCCCCCCCCCCCCCTTACCGACGAGAGTGAGAACCGGCCTCTGTTTGAAAAGAGGGCGCCTGACGAAACGGCAACTTCGCGCTCCGCTTGTGGCCTTCGCGGCGCGCACGACTGTAATATTTGGCAGAGTAGTTCATAGCCGTGTCAGCTTTCCGCAGGATGTGTTTTTTCAACAAGCCCAAGGGGTGCTTCATGACCCTTTTAAAGAACACCAGGTGGCTGAAATTTCCGGAGCCCTCCACTACGGCGTCTCTCATAATCGCAAAAATTTTTGTATCGTGCTTTTCTGTTGCAATGAGTGGCTAACAAACCGCTTATGATTGCTGGAAACCTCGTTTGCTTGAGTGCACAGCGGCTAATTATTTGGGGAAGCTATTCCAGTGCCTACTTGCAGTTTTGGTTTCAGGGAGCGCCGAGTGAGGCGGGACCATGCGTTTTTTTTTTTTCTGAAACACATCTAGCCACGTAAGCACACAAAATAAAGTGATGCACACCGCAACACATGCGTAGACAGCACATGCAAGGAGCATGGCAGCCAGCAGAAACTTGTGACGTAGGATTTTGATGTTAATAGAGTGAGGTGCTCAGTTTCCGCTCATTTGTGTGGACTATATATGCGCATTAAAATTGATGCACACGTTGCGGTGAGCTGCCATTGCAAACGCGGACACCTCAGAACACAACAAACGTGCTTTGGCCTTACGAGGCGCGTTATTGAATACGACAGGGCAGATTGAAAAGAAAAAAAAATCACACAAGTAACAATTACTTTCGAAGCAAACTGGTCGAAATTTCCGCGGTATCTGATCGGAGCAGCTAGGGTCACAGCACGAACGGTGCGATAACGCTGAGCCACTGAACTGAGCGGCCAGATACGATTCCACCTGTTTTTCTTACGGAGCGTGTGTGTATGTGTGCGTGGGGGAGGGTTATGGTGAATAGGGGAGAGTGTAAAGTGCGGGTAGGCAACTTTGCAGGCTACCGTCGAAATAGCCGCCGAAAACGGTGACACCTGTCGCGGCCACCACGATGTCTGATTGTATTTTTGCCGCCTTCTTTGCTTTAGTTTCGTGTGAAGCCGGTTGGAGTGCTACGACGCGGAATGAGGCGGCATGAACCTGTGAACCTGAAAGGACAGTCGCTCGTCTACGGCAAGCACGTGGAACTGGGCGCCCAAGCCAGCAGCACAAGAAATCCGTTCTCGACCAGGGCAGTCAAAAGGCAGCGGCGATGAAGCGGTGAGTGGAGTTCAAGAACAATATTTGTGCGTAGATAAAGGTTTTAATGACATCGCGGTCGATGAATTTCATAGATTCGGAGCGTAATTGAGCCCAAGGTGATGGAATCGGTAATGTCAGGTTGTAACAGCGGAACCGTGGTAACCGGCATGGTGCCCGACATAACGAGCATTGAAGGTAATTGAAGATCGTGGTGAAAAAGTGTAGGCTAGCAAATTTCATAGCGTAGTCGAGGTGCGATGGCTGCGTGACTTGTTTTCACGCGACGGAAAGATGCGTTGCTTTGTTTAATGGCGTAAAGGTACACTCCAGGTAAAATTCTCGTAGCCTACTGCTGTGTTTCGTGGAGGGAAGGATTGGACGAGGGAACTACGGCGTGGAACAAGTTGGCTGGATTCATCTTAAATAACAGCGCAAACAACACAAGGAAAACCAAACGATTAACAAAAACTTAATGTTGGGCGAGTTGGTGAACACTTGACACCTTGATTTTATCGCTAAAAAAGACGAACACATGAGAGACGCCTGTCCTGTCGTCTCTCATTCGTTTATCCTTTTGGCACTAATATCAAGATGTCTTCAAGTAGTCACCAAATCGCCGTGTAACAAGTTCTTATTAACCGTTTGGTTTTCCTTCGTCCTTGTGTTCATTGTGCAGTTTTTAAGATGAATCCGAGCCCACTCGCCCAAGTGGATTGGAGAACGGTCACGCCAACTAAAGCCCTTAAATCTGTAATAGAACACATACGTTGCTCGCGTTCACGGACAGAAACTGCATTGCTTGTAATGCGTAGATGCTATATCTAAGCAGACCGTGGGAATGTCCGTAGGTAAGACGGGGCTTTGTATACCGATTGGAATTTTAGATGTGAAGCATCTTATAGCGGAGTTCAATCCGGTGGTGGTGGTGTGCGGCGTGACCACCCTTACTGCGCATGCACAAACCCACTCCACTTCATCTCTCCCTTCTCCCTCTCCACTTCCTCTCTCCTCAACTTCCTTTCTCCCCTCCCGCTCACCCCTTCCCTTCCCCTCCCTCTCCCCTACCCCTCTCCACTACCTCTCTCCCCTACCCATTCTCCTCTTTCCTTTCTTCTCCCTCTCCTCTCCCCCTCTCCACTTCACCACTCCCCCTCTGAAAGGCGGGCTCTACATGCCAAAACACTGCTTCGCATCGTCTCATGGTCCCCTTTAGCGGGAGATGGTGTGATTTTTTTGCTTGGCTTACGGTTCTTAGGCGCGTAGTAAAAGACGTTCATGATCCAGTGAGATCATGTACAGAGGTGAACACCTCTACAGAACGCCGAAGCGTCGGGCTCGGGGTTGCTCGGGCGACATCTAGGGATGACACGTGGTTTGAGATAGGCCACATCTAAGTATGCACGGAGCCTATAATCAACCTGCCTTCCATTTTCTTTCCTTGTTTGTCGCCGTGACTACATCAACGGTTTTGGCCGTATATGAAGCCACGGCGACGTTGATGTAGAAAGAGGTGAACAGGAAAGGCAGAGAGGTGAAGACCTCTGACGGCGAAACTTTTGTTCGTGACTTTATTTTACTGTAATTTGTAGCTTTATGTCTGGTAATCGCGAAATTCAATCGCAAGTGCTCTAACGTATCGCATAGTACTGACTTAATGCTAGCGTCGTTAATTGTGGCGAATTTTATGTCACAATTCGAGATCAAGGGCTTCGTCAAAGTTTGCAGCTTCATAAGCAACTCGGGTAGGCAGTTTCAGTCTGAAACTGTGCGCATAACTGTGCTCTGTTTGAAAACTTCTGTTTTGGTAAAGATTGGTTATAGAGAGTGTATGTTAGTGTTGCGTGTTGGTCTTCGTGTAATGTACTTTAAAAATGACAGCACTGTTTTATTTCCAGTGAAAATATTACCCCAGAATATTAGTCGACTGATTTTCCTCATGTCTTCTTTCTTGCGTTTGTCGTTTTATTCCTTGCACGTTGCACCGTTTTATTCCTTGCACATTGCACCGCCAGTTAGCTAATGTGGGGCTGTTATGCTCGATCATGATTTTAGTTGGTGAATCTAGCATCTTATATTTGTGAGATGTCGAGTCTACCGAAGGACGACTCCCAACATAAAAACGTAAAAACTGTTTATTCAATAAGCAGCAGGAGCGGGCGAGCATACCGACGCTACGCTCGCCTGGGTATCGAAGCAATAATCCTCTTCCAATCTGGGCAGCCTGTTTTTGTAGCCACCGCCGGTGACCCTGCGGTGGCGCTGTGTTTCGTTCGAACGCAGTGCAGCGTGTAGCTGTGCTACGCCGGATATGTATATGTGTGTGGTGAAGTGCGCGGAGTTCAAAGTGCGTGCCCGGTGAATTGCGCGGAGTTTGAAGTGCGCGCCGTGGAACCAAATCGAAGACAACGAAAAAGGAACTTGCACGGGCCTAGAAGAGCCAAAAGAATAAAGAAGTGAAATGCCAATGAGAAAGAGCCACAGCGATCGTTCGGAAGCACGCGGAGAGAGAGAAGGGAGAAGAGAATGAAGCAGTAGCTGGGAGGCAGCCAGGAAGACGGGTCACGCGTTTCGGCCGTCGGGTTTCGGACCCGAGCCAAGACCCCTAACCCTTTCGACCGGTGACCTGAGGGTAACCATGGCTACCTGCTGCTGTGCTTGGCGGGGCGTCGCTCGTGTGCTGCTCCTGGTCCGACGTTCCTGTGCCCGTGGACAGGTTTGAGCAGTCGGGCTTCGGGCTCGAGCTCGAACGAGGCTGTCCGGCCGGAACCCTTCTCGGAGCCGACGGGTCGTCATCGTCTCCTCAACAACGAGGCTGCCGATACAGCGGGCCATCGAGCGGCTCTGCTTCGACGGCGACGGCAGCGGCATCAGCTCCATACTTCGCTCCAAGGCATCGTCATCGCTAACCTTGGTGAGACCGGCACCGCGTCTTCTCTACTCTCCGCGACAAGCTGAAGGCTACAGACTAAGGGATTAGGAACTAAGCACGTAGTTTATTCGTTCTTAGTGACTTGGCCTCTGTCGGAGAGTCTGTAATTCCTGTAGGGTACTCTTCTGTCTTTGTTAGTGTCGTGTGTTCAGGTTTTAGTGTTGCTATTAAATGTTGGTTGCCAGCGGTCTCGTCCTTTTGGGGAGTGTCTTGAGGTGGCATCTCGGACATTCCGAGTAAGCAAAGAACCTGCACGTTGTGCGAAACCAAAAACCACAGCGTAAAAACCTGTCGCGGACGCCAATGTTACGCTGTGGTTTTTGGTTTCGCACAACGTGCAGGTTCTTTGCTTACTCGGAATGTCCGAGATGCCACCTCAAGACACTCCCCAAAAGGACGAGACCGCTGGCAACCAACATTTAATAGCAACACTAAAACCTGAACACACGACACTAACAAAGACAGAAGAGTACCCTACAGGAATTACAGACTCTCCGACAGAGGCCAAGTCACTAAGAACGAATAAACTACGTGCTTAGTTCCTAATCCCTTAGTCTGTAGCCTTCAGCTTGTCGCGGAGAGTAGAGAAGACGCGGTGCCGGTCTCACCAAGGTTAGCGATGACGATGCCTTGGAGCGAAGTATGGAGCTGATGCCGCTGCCGTCGCCGTCGAAGCAGAGCCGCTCGATGGCCCGCTGTATCGGCAGCCTCGTTGTTGAGGAGACGATGACGACCCGTCGGCTCCGAGAAGGGTTCCGGCCGGACAGCCTCGTTCGAGCTCGAGCCCGAAGCCCGACTGCTCAAACCTGTCCACGGGCACAGGAACGTCGGACCAGGAGCAGCACACGAGCGACGCCCCGCCAAGCACAGCAGCAGGTAGCCATGGTTACCCTCAGGTCACCGGTCGAAAGGGTTAGGGGTCTTGGCTCGGGTCCGAAACCCGACGGCCGAAACGCGTGACCCGTCTTCCTGGCTGCCTCCCAGCTACTGCTTCATTCTCTTCTCCCTTCTCTCTCTCCGCGTGCTTCCGAACGATCGCTGTGGCTCTTTCTCATTGGCATTTCACTTCTTTATTCTTTTGGCTCTTCTAGGCCCGTGCAAGTTCCTTTTTCGTTGTCTTCGATTTGGTTCCACGGCGCGCACTTCAAACTCCGCGCAATTCACCGGGCACGCACTTTGAACTCCGCGCACTTCACCACAGAGGCCCCCCTTTCATTTAAGTTTTTTTTCCAAGAAAAAAAAAAACTGCCGTTAAGTGCGCGTTTTACACCACAGCGCAAATGCATCACATATATGTCCCCCACACAGTTCACTACGTTGTCCATATATCCACCACTATGGGCACTATACAGTTTACTAACGCACTTGTTTACCATACTAGTTTCCTAAAACATCAATATCTGTATTACACACCAACAGTTCACTAAAAAGTCAAACAGCTGCACGAAATGTTCACCTCGCCACTTCACATGTAAGTCCATAAGCAGAATATGTACAAAAAAATATACATGTTAATCCTGCTGCCGATAGTCAAAATCCAGAAAAGCCACCGGTTATTCCCTTCGACGCTCAAGTGATTGCGTCCCAAATGAGACGAACGGCATTGGCCTTCGGTCTGCCACAAAGCACCGGAGACGCTTGGCAGCGTTTGCGCCCAGACATCTGGCTGTAAATCCCGATTACAGTCTGACCCCCTGCCGACCTGATCGCCCAAACCCAGCAAGCGTTGCAATCCAAGTGGACGCGTTTCTTCCACGCACTCAGAGCGAGGAGCGTTCGAACCACTGTTTTAGGCACGTCGACGTCTAGTTTGAGCCGCCCAGCTGGCTGAGGTTTCGAACTCTCTAAGCACCTGCCTTCTGCCTCCCAGGATGTCCCAAATGACGCCTCGATTTCTGTATTGCTTAAAGAGCACTGCTTTAGGACTCTACTACCACCCTCAACGTCAACATCCAATTTGGTGGTAGTTTCTTTGCTCTTTTTCACATTTCCAGTTAGGTCACCACATAAGGCCATGTCATCGTATATTGATGACATTAGTTGAGACCCTATTCGGTCAGCTTTGACCTGTGCCTCTGCACTCTCGTCTAGCTCTCTCGGATAAGTTCTCTTATCATTAACCAGACAAGTTGGCCTCGCTTTCTCATCATGTTCGTCATTTGCATGGTGCATGACCATGTCTGAATCAATTCTGGCCACATCTTGCAGCCCACATGAATCATCAGAACTTACCACATTAGAGTTCATTGTACGGCATTCGCCGTAATCACCCTGGAAAATCTCCAGTGTTCCTTCATTAGAGCTACTCTGAAACTCCTTAGCCTCTTGAAGGCCCGTGCTTTGCCTCCCAGAGGTTGTCAAGCACAACACATCGGTAACTGAACATTTTTCTGTGCTCCTGAAGCTATACGCTATTTCGTCGACCTCTACCTGACAATTCCTAGCTGCCTGGCTACACACCTTTGTGCCATCCTCTAGCTGTGCCCCTGACTCCAAAGAAAAGCTATTGCGAGGTTCCAGGACAACCGCACCGAAGGAGCGTAACCCGCGCCTATAGACACCGTTTTGAGAGCTCACCTCAAACTCCTGTTCCCTAGATCTAACCACCGACATATCGTGTGTCTCTTCTACCTGCGTCTTCGAAGTCCCTGCGAGCTTCAGCTTTAGCAGAAGCGTTTTCTGCTCTCGTTCTTCACGTTCTAACTGCTCGATCAGAGCTCTCCTTCGTTCTTCACGTTCTGCGACCCTCTCCTCACGCGCTCGAGCTTCTCGTTCCTCAATCCATGCTTTCAGTTCCGCGCCTTCCAAACCTATGCGTAACGCCAAGGCGGTAAACTCTGCCGTACTCATCTTTCAAAATAGCTTTGCCTCACGATGTTTACAAACGGCCTCGTCCTGTCGCGGACGCCAATTTGTGATGCAGGTTCTTTTTCTGTTTACGACAGCTCTCTAAGACTGAGCTTAGGAGAGCTTTATTGAGGACAAAGCCGTTGGTTTCAACACACACAAAGACATTTAATAAAGCATTAGCGCGAAAAACAATCTAAAGCCAAACGCTCAACAAAAAGTACACTGCACACGGTAACACACTCTTATCAACAAACAAAAGGCATGTTCAAAGCCTTAAACTGTACAGTCTACTTCTGACGCGGCTGAGCAGAGAAGCGTGGAATAAAACCAGTTCAGTCTCACCAAATCGCTGAGGCTTGACAGATGGAGTTGACGCGGGCTGGCTGGTGACGAAGAGGTAACGGTGGCTGCTGGCCGACGCACTGAGATGCCAGGGCAACCTGGCCAGGCAACTCGATGCACAGCTCGGGCCCGTAGCCCAACTGCTGCTGCTACGTTGCCTGCCGGCACTGGAGTCCGCAGGCCTTGGGCAGGAGTTCGCGTACCATGGCTGTGGTGCCCTCGCTCGGGAACGCGACGGCAGGAGGCTCCGGCCGGTTGAAGTCCTGGAGGCTCGGGTCCGAAACACGACGGCCTGTCTTCAGCGCCCGGTCCGGTTCCAACCTTCCGCTTGTCTGGTTCCCGTCGAACTCCCCCGGAACCCTCTGAGGCCAGGCTTTTTCTGCCCTCGGGCACTCTTGTCCACTCCTCATTGGAGATTGCTGGATCTCGGTGTTGGCAAGTGATTGGCCCCTGAATTCTCCGTGGTGACTTCCTATTGGGCCACTTGTCCGTCGAACCTTTGTGCCACGTGCTCTCGTGCTGGACGTTACTTCGACGTCGTCGTCGTCGTCGTCTTTCATGTGGCCACCGTTTTGGCGTGCTGTTCTTTTCATGTTGCGCACTTTTGAAAGGCGCACACTTCGAACGCGCACCACACATCACAATGTGCACACACACACACACACACACACACACACACACACACACACACACACACACACACACACACACACACACACACACACACACACACACACACACACACACACACACACACACACACACACACACACGTATGTATGTATAGTCACGAAATGAAGCAGCGAACTTATAAAAATTAGATATTCCGACTGGTTAACGATTCGGCCGTGCCACGGCATGAAACGTTAACCAGTAAATATACGCAATTTTCGTAAGTGTGCTGCTTCATTTTCTGACTATATGGGCACCGGACCTTTGTTTTGAATCGGTGAACCTCGCACGTTAAACCTCTCTCTCTCTCTACACACACACACACACACACACATATATATATATATATATATATATATATATATATATATATATATATATATAGTTCCACGTATTTATATTCGAGTTTAACATGAAACACCAGCAAAGGAACAAAGCGACAGTCAACTGGCCCAAACATCGACATCGTTGAAATATATATATATATATATATATATATATATATATATATATATATATATATATATATATATATATATATATATATATATATATATATATATACAATGTGAACCTCGCAACCTCGCACGTTAAACCTCTCTCTCTCTCTCTCTCTCTATATATATATATATATATATATATATATATATATATATCAACGATGTCGATGTTTGGGCCAGTTGACTGTCGCTTTTTTCCTTTGCTGGTGTTTCATGTTGAATTCGAATATAAATACGTGGAACTGAACGATATGACCGTTTTTATCGGAAATCCTACTGGAGGATTGGTTCGAACATTTTCTTTCACTTCCTCTCTCTATTTTTTGTGAATGTCAAAGAAAGAAATATCTCACCACTTCCCCGTAAAGGGAACCCTGAGTAGCATCGCAACAAAATAACAAACTTGACCTAATTAAACCTATCCTTGGTGAATGGAAGACGTGTTTTCATCAAGAACGTTTTACTGAAGTAGTTATGTGCCGACTTCGAATAGGCCATACACATCTCACACATAACTATCTACTGGCAGATGAAGAACCAGCAACATGCGATAAATGTCATGAGCACAGTAGTACACATTTTAATAGCTTGCCCACATATGGAACCGTTAACACAAAAACAATTTCATATTTTTTACAAGTTAAAGATTCTATATCGTCCAACGTTACTCTTAGATTATGAGCCTTTAATCCCCTTAGCTAATGTGATCAGCTCTTTAGATGAAGCAGAATTATTAAATAAACTTTAATTATGACAGACTCTGCTACCGTTACCATAATAGCAAAACCTAACTAATGCTACCTGTAGCACGACCTCCCCAGGAGGCCCTTGGTGGAGTAGGTATCTTTAAATGAGGCACTGGCCTCCCGGATCTCGGATATAAGGACACGGGCGGAGCAGTAGTGCTACGTGATCGCTGTTACGGTTTTACCATGATAACCTCGTGCGCCATCCATACACATTGACCATCCCACGCACCACGCCCAGAATTTTAGAGTATATATATATATATATATATATATATATATATATATATATATATATATATATATATATATATATATTTTACGCGCTTGTGCAGCGAGTAATCTTAGGCCTCTCTAGAGCCACGCTACCCTATTAACTATATCCCTTTGGTCGTCGCTGAGCACATATTTCATAGTTATGGCCGCAATGTAGTTTCACTATAGCATTTTCCTTTATTTCACCTTGTGTCTGGCGCAGCATAGCCTTCAGGGCTGGGCAAAGATACTTTGGAATTGTATCGCGATACGATACAAGACACTCAGCAAGAAGTATTTGAGATACAGATACAAGATACTGCAACACTGATTGTATCCGATACGATACATACCAATTGTATCTTAAAATACTTCGATACATTCTCAAATTTGTTATTATATATCTATATATTCCAGCATTAAACCCCTATGCACATCAATGTTCGCTTGCAAATTTATTAACTGCGACCACTTGTATTTCACTTGAATGGAAACTCTGTCAGTATCTCAAAAGTTTTGTAGTTCCTGCTCAAGGTATATCTGTTTCATTCCGAAACAACTTACTGGCGTTGTGCTAGCTGCTTAACGTGACTGCTCTTTATACAGTTCGCTGATCGCGCTTCTTGCTTCTAGCTTTTGTAATTCATGGGAGTCGCTGCTCTGCTTGTTGACCAGTAAGCGGGTTGTCAACTAACTATATGAACTTGGATAAGAAGCCTCCGCACAATGGCGCAAGTACCGCTGTGGAATTCTACTTAATAACGGATCACCGGACAGGTGTACGTCACGAAGAACATGTGCAGCCAGAAACGTTTCAGACGTATTGTACAGTTTCTCAAAGCGCTGCAGGACACCGCCGCTATGCACACTATAGGCCTCCAACGCTCAATAGAGTGCCTCGATGCGCTCGTTCGCCTCCGCAGCGGGGGCGCGCGCATCGAGGCACTCTAACGCTCAAGCTTGCGCAGCGCCGTCCGCCGCCCCAGCGGAGAGAGGGGAAAGCTCCGGTAGCTCGGACGGGTCGCTCTTGCTTGGTTTTCCCACTGCGCGCGCGGAGACCGTGCTCCCCGGGGGCTTCTTGTCCCGCGGTTACCAGTGCAGGCTGACACTGGGCTCCTTTGCGTAAGCGCGGCACTGCGGCACCGAGCGGTAGAGCCCCATATGTTCGTCGCCTTCGGAGGCAGCCACTCTATTACAATGGTTTCAATTGAGTAGAAAATGAGAGAAAACTTCCGAATTTGAACAGACCGCAGCGCATGTGACTTTAAAATCGTTTTCAAAGCACGCGGCTGTGCGCCACAAGCAGCCGACGCGGCCGCTGAGACCACGTGATCCTGCCAAGCACGTCACGCCGACGGTGGCGCCGGCGTTTCCAGTGGTGGGCCTCGAGGCCAATATTAACTCTATGTGTGAGACCCCATTCTTTAGCGCCATCTCAACGCGCGCCGCGAAAACTACTCGTGGCTCAAGGTCATCGGCGAACACAATGTGCTCGTGCCCTCTCCTCAAGCGGAGCGGCGGCACGAGTCTAAAAAGCCACCTAAACATCGCCCAATGTTAGCGGTGTAAGGACGTTTTATGTTGGCTACCTTGTGCTGCCAAACAAAACTGGCGCCGTGGTGTACCAAGAAATTCCCTAGTCAAGTTGACGAGAGCAACGAGAGGACGAGTTGAAACTTGAAGTTAGAGGTACTTGATGGCGTGTCTTTAAAGATTTTGTGTATCTGTGTCATGCTTTGTTGTGTTACCTCGCGAGTGTTCGCTTAGAAGTGACTGAGATTGCTAAGACTACCAGCAGCCTCAATTACGATGTCATCGACTCTGCGGTCAGTTTGGATGAAGCGCGAAAGACAGGGACAGAAAAGGCACACATACAACGACACATACTGCGCTACGTGTGGGTGTATGTGTGCCTTTTCTGTCCCCGTCTTTCGCGCTGCTCCCTTAAGTTATGTTGAACCAACTAGTTCACTCTTCGAGCCATCAGTGGTGTTCCGATGTAAGCGCCTGGTATAACTCAGTGCGCTCCAGAATGAAGGATTTGCCTTGTTAAGCTTCACCGCTGCACAGTGGCGTTATGCGAAGAAAACTAAACGTCACGCTGTGAAGCTCTAGCCCTTCGTGGCCGAGAAAGGTTCGCTGCCGCAAAGTGGTGGATAAAACGTTTACGGCTTCGAAGCAACTTAAAGGAATCAGTCATCTCATGAGACTATCCGAGACGTGTGAATATTAAAGCTTACAGGCGTATTTTCCATTTGTAAAAATGGATATATCGAACTATTTCGCGATCCCCTTCGAATCCGGTGTGGCCGACGGTCGTCGAGTGAGGTGAAACTTGAGGCACTCGAGAGCGTGCGTTGCGTTAAAATGTCTGTGTATTCCCTGCTTTATGTTACCTCGCGAGTGTTCGCTTGAATTTATACAGATTGTTAATATCAGCAGCAGCTAAGAAATCCGTCATCTGCGCATTTATTTGACCTGAAATGTAGCAGCTGGCGCTTGAAGTAGGCATCCGTAGCGGCGCCTCGTCGCAATTGTGCAGCAAGTTCACTATGCGATGTGCTTCAGGCCACCTGTTTCATTGGTATCTTGTAATAATCTCTGTTGGCATAATTAAGTTTCTCCATGACACTATTCCAAGAAGTGGCTTGGTCTGTTCTCTAATGGAGAGGGTTGCTGCTAATTCGTTAATACGTCTAATAAATGCACTTGCGCATTTATTAAACATATGGGTGCTCGTACGGTGACTGCAGTGGACGCCTATTTTGTAATTAAAGAAGACAAAGCGTCAGGTAACGTATGTGGCAGTTACGATTTCCCTGCTGGTGGGCTTCGCTGCACAACGAATCGTCGATGCACAGTACATGCTTTGTGACATAACACAGCTGCAATGCCATAAAGCTGACTACAGTGAATCTGTCATCTTGTAGCACGTATATATAATGTAAATATATAGTGCATTGAATCCAAGGGGCAGTGCAAGCATGGCGTAAACAAGCAGGGTACGAGTCAAAATATGGGCGGTGCGCGCAGCACAGATTTTGCGCTCCACAATGAACGAATTGCTTAGTAAGTTCTACCGCTACACAGGGGTGTAATGCGACGAAAACTAAATGCCACGCTGTGAAGCTAGCTACCTGTGGCTGCAATTAGTTGCCGTAAAGAGTCGCCAGGTTGCTTCAGTGGCGCAAAGTGCTGTCTGGTCCGATATGTACAGGTTTCACACGAGCAGGTTGATGAAAAATAACTAATGGGAAAACTTTAACGGCTTCACAGCAGCTTTAGAACGAACAATTGTCTCGGGGACAGTCCGAGATGCATGAATATTCATTGATATATAGTGAGTATGTGCAGCACAATGAAACGAAGACAGGAGAAGACACATGAACGACATACACTGGCTATGTCGTTTATGTGTCTTCTCTTGTCTTCGTTTCATTGAGCTGCACATACTCAGTATATATCAAGACATGTACCAACTAGCCCATCAACGGATCTTTCTAGAATGAATAGTTAAGCTTCAGACAGGCATTCTTTGCATTTTTAAATACGGGTATATCGAACTGTTTAGCGATGCCCTTTGATTCCGATGTATGCGAGTTTTACAGCCGACAGTGTGCATTCGTAACACATTGGTCGGTTCAGCGAAGCATTATGTGGTGAGGAGCGTTGATTTTCCTGGCGTAAACAAATACTTTTTTTATTATATGATATTTAGGAGATACTCCTAAATATCATACACCGGCTACTCCTTTTCACTGATGATAGGATATGTGAAAAGCACAGCAATGAAAAAAAAATATTTCATAAGGAACAGCTAGGGAAAAAAGGTTATTCACAAGGGTGTTTCACATATCGGCTTGATAGCGCACGCATGCGATATGGGACCCATGCATGCATATGCGACATATCGGTTGAGGATGGCCTAGATCCATCACCATGATGTGCTCGGTAGGCACCGGGAACTCCACTGATCTGATGAGAAAATAAGCAATCTGCATCGCTGCGCCTCCTAGTACACACATACTGTGCTCCAAGTAGGGAGGCCGGCTTCGGCGTGACGCTCGTTCGCGTGGTGGCGCGATTGCCGCAAGCATTTGTTTAAAACAAGCAATAATATTGATTATTCGGTGACTATCACGGAGTATTGGAGCTAAACGTTTTTCCAAGGCACCTTTTGGGAAAAGCTGGCTTTTCTGGAATCACAAAACAGCAGCTCATATGAATATATAGCATGCTAGCTGTTCCGATCATGTATCAAACTTCGCCGTCCAAAAAGAACCAGCTTCGTAAACTAATGCGCTTGATACGCCAGCAAGGTTAACAGAGACATGAAACCTGTGCGGCTATGCCTCACTCGCAATGATCTCATTGAGCTGAAACAAAACTGATTCCCCCTCCTTGTGAACTGCGTGCCTCTTAGTCAAAAAGTGGCCCTTCCCAAAGAAAGCAGCAAGTATGCACCTTTATTCGTGCGTCCATGGAATCAAGCCACCTGCATTTCCATGATTAAATCGCACGATCAACGTTTCGCACGCAGCGCAGAGCCACGGGACTAGGCTAGGTACATCTCGCTTGGAATTTCCTAGGGACAGCACCAAAAAGTGGTCTGGCAACGCGGGCATGTTTTGGTGGCTTTTTAGTCGCTCCCGGAGCGGCGAGTGTCAATACCTATTCTTACGCCGTGGCCAACTCGTTAACGTTGGCCAACCCCCCTACCTCGACGCCTTCGTGCGCCCTATTCCAAGGAACGTTCACTGTCCATTTTTATGAAAGGGAACACGCGAGCTCGTGACCTGCATGCTCCGGCGGGACTTTATCCGGCGGCTGCTTGCAGCGCTTCCAAGCGAGAACGACAGCAACCACAGCCTCTTTTCGTGTCATCTAGTGGCGAGCAAAACAACCAGTCATGTGTGATATGCAACGGCTGCAAGATTGCAACCACCTCCCCCTTCAATTCAATTAAGCAAGAGACCGGGCCAGCGGCGTGTCGCTTGCGAATTGTGCTTGGTACGCAAGCGCGCTCGAAACGGGGAAGCTCTGCTGCTTGGCTTTCACGCGTTACCGCTTCGGCTGATTTAAAGCGCTTTTTTGTAGGTAGTTTGCTGTTTTGTTGGGGGTTTCCCGGGGACTTTTGAAAAGCGCACTGGCGGGCCGGTCTTTACACGGACTCTCAGCGGACGACCTTTGGGCTGTCATCAAGGAGGAGTGGGAGAAGCTAAGAAGATAGACGTCCCTAAATTCAGACGGGGGAGAAATGCTCGGGGGATACGGGGGGATTGCGGATCACGTGACCGCGACGTCACGGATTAGCGAGTGGGCGTGACACCCCCGCGCCTCCTCGGGGGAGACGGGGACCTTTTCCCCGAAAAGGGGTATTCAGACGGGGGGATTGCGTATTACGTGACCGCGACGTCACGGATTAGCGAGTGGGCGTGACACCCCCGCGCCTCCTCGGGGGAGACGGGGACCTTTTCCCCGAAAAGGGGTATTCAGACGGGGGGATTGCGTATTACGTGACCGCGACGTCACGGATTAGCGAGTG
Organism: Rhipicephalus sanguineus; assembly: GCF_013339695.2. Taxonomy (NCBI): domain Eukaryota; kingdom Metazoa; phylum Arthropoda; class Arachnida; order Ixodida; family Ixodidae; genus Rhipicephalus; species Rhipicephalus sanguineus. The sequence continues at coordinate 28,849,044 of NC_051184.2, read as the reverse complement.
GGCGTGACCCCCCCGCGCTTCCTCTGAGGAGACGGGGACGTTTTCCCCGAAAGGACAAACAATCCCCCGGCGGTGGGGGATATGGCGGAATTTCGGCTCTTGTTTGGCCACATTGTTGCACTTGCTCCTGCAGAGAGCGGCAGTGGGTGTCCAGTCTGCAGCTCGTCAAACGGGTGCTGCAAGCCACCAGAGTAGTCTAGTAACACTGGTCTCCCCCTCCGTTTGCCTCGTCCGTGTGAGTGGGGGGCATTTGTGGAGACTTCTCCTCCCGAGCTGACGTCACTAGGCTCCGCCTTTATCCCCCGAGCATTCCTCCCCAGTCTGAATACCCCTGAAAGGACGAACAATCCCCCGGCGGTGGGGGATATAGCGAAATTTCGGGCTCTTGTTTGGCCACATTGTTGTACTTGCTCCTGCAGAGAGCGGCAGCGGGTGTACAGTCTGCAGCTCGTCGTCAGCAGCTCGTCAAACGGGTGGTGCAAGCCACCAGAGTAGTCTATAACACTGGTCTCCCCGTCCGTTCGCCTCGTCCGTGTGAGTGGGGGGCATTTGTGGAGACTTCTCCTCGCGAGTTGACGTCACTAGGCTCCAACTGTACCCCCCGAGCATTTCTCCCCCGTCTGAATACCCCTGGAAGATCGAACAATCCCCCGGCGGTGGGGGATATAGCGAAATTTCGGGCTCTTGTTTGGCCACATTGTTGCACTTGCTCCTGCAGAGAGCGGCAGCGGGTGTACAGTCTGCAGCTCGTCGTCAGCAGCTCGTGAAACGGGTGGTGCAAGCCACCAGAGTAGTCTATAACACTGGTCTCCCCCTCCGTTCGCCTCGTCCGTGTGAGTGGGGGGCATTTGTGGAGACTTCTCCTCCCGAGCTGACGTCACTAGGCTCCGCCTTTATCCCCCGAGCATTCCTCCCCCGTCTGAATACCCCTTAACGGCAGCTCTGTATGAATCCCTACCAACTAGAGTGGCAGTTGTCGTGGCCGCAAATGGTGAAGCCACTAAGTATTGAGAAGTGTGGCAATGTGGCAGGGGCGTAGCCGGGGGGGGGGGGGGGGGGGGCTGAAATTCCCCTCTGAAATTTTTCGATTTTGCATGTATAGATATACACGAAGAAATACAAACGCGCGCACGAACATAAAAAAGGGATAATTGACCCCCCCCCCCCCCCCCGCCGAAAAAAATTTCTGGCTACGCTTCTGCAATGTGGTACCTTTTTTCTGTTGAATCAAAACCAAAACGACAATTGACGTATTTTTTCAATTTCAGTAAACGCAATTAAATTGTTTCTTTTCACGTTTCACACTCATGTCATTTATGTTACTAATAAATAACGATGAAAATCCTCACAACCACCACGACACTGTTTTTCCTTTTGTTTGTTATGCAGCATCAACTCGCGCTATCATCACGAACACAGCGGCAGTCGCAGTGCATGACTTTAGAGCATCCAGCGCGGACATACAAATGATTTTTGTATTGGCAGGTGATACGTTCTCGATTAAGTGGGATTCCACGCAGAAGAATGTTTTCCACGGCATTCGATGAGAGATTTCAAAACGGGAAACCACTAACAAAAGTTCACCTGACTGGACCGCTGTCGCTTAAAGGGCTCTAAATCAGCCGAAGCGGTGACGCGTGAAAGCCAAGCAGCAGAGCTTCCCGCTTTTCGAATGCGCTCGCGTGCCAAGCACAATTCACAAGCAGCAGACGACACGCCGCTGGCCCGGTCTCTTGCTTATTCGCCTTGTAGGGGGAGGCGGTTGCAATCTTGCAGCCGGTTGCATATCACACATGACCGGTTGTTTTGCTGGCCACTAGATGACACGAAAAGAGGCTGTGGTTGCTGTCGTTTTCGCTTGGAAGCGCTGCAAGCAGCCGCCGGAGCGTGCAGGCCACGTGCTCGCGTGTTCCCTTCCATAAAAACTGACAGTGTACATCCAACTTTCAACGCTGGCAGGAGGAAGGCTCGGGCCTCCGCGCTTCTGCGGTACGCGCATGCGCATGACGCAGAGTCGTGTTTTGTAGACGCTGCCCAGTACGAAGGCGACTCCAATCGCTTTGTTGCTAACGTTGTGGACATGAAGGGACGCGTATTATCAGCCGCGTCAATCAGCACGTCGTCGGCTTGTAAGGCAGAGCAGCTGGCCATTGCAGTGGCAATCCTTAGGTCGGACAGGAAAGAAGAGATTTTTACGGACTCGAGATCAGCCCTTCGAGCTTTCTCAACTGGGGCTGTTTGTGAGGAGGTTGCTAGGGCATTTGGGAGAAAGGTGCTGACTCATCACGTCATTACATGGTTATCTTTGTGTAATGTACTTTAAAAATGACGGCACAGTTGAATATTAGTCGGCTGATTTTTCTGAGTGTACCTATGTCTTCTTTCTTGTGTTTGTCGTTTTATTCCTTGCGCCAATATGTCTCAGCCAGTTACCTAATGTGGGGATGTTATGTTCGATCATTGTTTTGGTTGGCGAATCTGGTCTTTTATATTTGTGGGGTGTCGAGTCCCAACATAAAAACGTAGAAACTGTTTATTCAATTAGCAGCAGCGAGCGAGCATACGGAGCTACGCTCGCCTGGGTAGCGAAACAATAATCCTCGTTCAGGCTGGGCAGCCTATTTTAAGGCACTGGCGTTAAAGATCTCGTTTGACAGAAATTCCGGTGTATGCGTCGGCGTCTTTGGATGTGAGCGAAAAATCATCATCTTGTCCGTGACCGAAAACTCGGGAAAGAGTCACATAAAATAAGTAAAAATTCGGCAGATCCGACGTACTGTGGGAATCGATGTTATGCTAAGCGTGCGGCGGGAAGGTGACTGTGGCGTAATTTTTACATTGAGCGGAACATTACGAAATGACGCTTGAGATATGTGCATATGGTATACGCACGCACATATGTTGAAGAGTCGCGCATGTGATATATGTTATATAAGCAGCTGTTTACAGTTGCGTAACGATGCCCACAGCGACATGGGTATTAGCAACACCAGACGCGGTAAGCTGACATGTAGTGCTTGTATTTGACCGTTATCATGGAAAACGCACGCACGTGTGGAAGGGGTTCTTGAGAGTTCTCAGGTAGATGCGGCGAGTGGAATGTTATTGTAATTGATGTGCGCAACGCAGACCTCGCCGACTTCGCTGCTTGTCTGTGTGTGTTCTGTGTCTGGCGGCCGGCGAAGTGGGATGCGGCCTACGTCGAAGTTGCGCATCGTCATGTTCTTATATTTGCCCATGCCTACGCACCTGCAATGAAGCCGACACAGTGGGCTCATCGCTCCAGGTGTCGGAAAGTGCTAACACGGCAGTTTCTGTGAGCAGAACGTGCACAGACTGTAGGTTGAGAGCGGCGAGCGGGAGGTGATTGTGGCATCGAATGAAGGTGGTAGCCCGGTTCAAGACAACGTCTAGAGGCCTGTTTGTTAGCCGAGTCATGTCGTCGAGAGACTGTCTGCCGATAGAGCCGGCGACATATCGGAACCTGAAGTCACCTTTTGCGTTGGTGAGGTATAGGCCGTCGAGGCTGGTAGCCCTGGAAAGTGCTACGTATAGACCAACTTCAGTGGTTGGCAATTATCGTATCCGTAGACTACCTGCGTGTATGTGGCCCTTTGTGACTTCTATATAGTTATAGTGTTTGCTTGCGCAAGGTTAAACTGCGTTCTCTTACACGACATATTTTTCTGGCGTATATCGCGGTTGTTGTGGTTCGCATTACCACGGACACCCATTTGAATTCTATGGAGGGGTGTGCGGTAGTGATGTGCTTCGTCCTGGCTAGGACGACAATGCCCACCGTGCCTGAAACTTCATGATGCGACAGATATCGGTCATAGGATTGCACCAGAGCACTGTATAGAAGTATTTGGCTAGTTGTCTAACATAGCTAAACTGAATGTCTTGTTATTTCAATTATGCTTGCATAGTGTAAGTTAGTGCATATACAAAAAAACTGAACAGGAATGAAATAGTCTTTGCAAATACGTACAAGGATTTGGCATTTGAAACCATCACATAATTACTTCAGCTGAAATCAATCTGGAGGAAGAGAGGTGTGTAGCAGAATGAACTTCTATAAAACGTTATTTCAAGTGAATCAGAGTGACTTATAGTGAATTAAAGAGCGCATTAACGTGTACAATAGAAGATGGAATATCTCTATTTTATGAAGCATTAGTAACTCATATCTGAACGTTAATCCACGTCCTAATCCACCTGAGCCACATTTATCCACTTAAGATAACAATTATGCAATACTTCATTTTGTAAGTGAATCAGGGTCGCTTCGGGGGGAATAAAGTGTGTATCAACTTGCTGAATAGCTTAGCGAAGAGGGATCAAATTGGATCAAGGTGTGAAAGTACTACATCGATGTTATTTGGAGTGAATCAAGTGGCTTAGGGCGGATTAACTTGCTACATAGTATAGCGAATATGACTTAATTTAGATTAGGTTGGGAGCAGAATGGACTTCTACAAAACTGTTACTTCAAGTGAATCAAAGTGGCTTAAGGTAGATTAAGAAGTAGATGAACCTGTGAAATGGCATCAAGAAGACGGATTAAGGTACTAATAAGAATGAACTGCCGCATAAATAATATTATAAGTGAATAAGGGTGGAATAAAGTGTGGTTAACGTTTAGAGTGGTTTAGCGAAGATGGATTAAGGTGTAATGCAGGATTAAGTACTACATCAATGTTATTTGAAGGGAATCAGGATGGAATAAAGTATGGAATAATGTGAAAAATAGTGCAGAAAAGGTGGATTATTTTGTGGAGAAGAAAGGGGCAGTGCTAAAATGGTATTCGACTTGAATCAGGATGGCCTATGCTGAAAAAAAAGCGTGAATTAATCAGAAGAGCAACCCACCCCCCAAGAGGACACAATGTTTAATTTCCTGACTTGTGGTTGCGCCATGTTCAGGCAAAATCAAAACAAACAATGCATATCCGATTTCGCCGTTCTTGATTTGGAAGCCGACTGTCATTATGTTATTACTGTAAATAGTGATCGTGTTCTTATTGTATTAGTGATTATGTTCTTGTTAATTGATCACGTTCTAGAGAAATTGGAACTTTCGACTCCGCTGTCTCTGCTGCCCCAGCGAGGTAAGGCCTAGTCAGGGGGTTTAAGTCCTCCTTTTGCCTTGCCTCGCGGGCAAACGCTGTATGTGTTATGCCCAAATAAAGTTTACTTACTTACTTACTAGGTCAAGCCTGCTGCTTTTTTCCTGCCAAACACGTTAGTTCAGCAATTGCATAGTAAAACCGTAACACACTCAATCTGCGGGCGATCACTAGGACTGATAGTATGCTGATGCGGTCTTTACAAAAAAATACCATTATACTTAATTAAAACGGCAAGCTGGGCGACCTGGTAATTGAACATGTTCTTTGCTAGAAGGGCAGCGCGGACGGGGTACTACAGTGTAACCTCGGTGATACGAACTTTTCGTTGGTCCCGGCCAAGGACAATTGGCCTGCAGTGTAATGGAGTATGGTTGTTGCGAACCGATTTTCACCCAGAGACGTTTGATACGAACGTACGCTACCGCCCAGGTACGAAGAGGTGTTGTCCGCGCTCTCGCGGAAGACGCGCCAAGCACGTGCAAGCGCGGGAACGCAAGCGTGGGCATGCGCGCCACGCTGGCGAATCGTCAGAATCACATTGTAAGAAAAACACTTTTCTTACGGTCAGAATAAACCTTGAAAGACGCCTCACGGCCTCAGAGATTGTGTGCGCGAATCTTTGAGGCTCTTATGTGCCTCCGTGTGCCTTCGCGTTTACATTACAGAGGACATTAGCCCCATGCTTATCTTGGCGAAGGAGTCTAGCCTCACAACGTCAACATGCGCGACCGTTGAGGCCGCACTTGTGCGGGCACGGCCGTAATCTCCCCAAAAAACATCCCCAACACTTCCGCGATAACAAAATCATAACATGGGACCGTGGTTCTGTAATTTTGTGGCCTTTATCCATCGCGTCAAAGCGCTTCTTTTGTTACTTTCGCTGCAGTACTCCAGTGCTATGCAAAAAAGCATACTAAAAATTTGGAAGGGGCTACTGCTGTCGCGGGTCACAATTAACGCACCTGGTTCATTAATTGAATACGCGCGTACAGGCCGTATATTTACGAGTGCTGGTATGATTGCCGACATCTAAAAACTTAACTGGCAATTATTCAGGGTTCCTCCTGACGTTGCTTCTGAAAAACAATATATGAAAATGTACGCCAGCTTTCTTTTGTCGCATGCCAATTTTCCATGCTTTCTGGTGACACGAATATTTTTGGTGGTCCCGCGAGATTCGTATCACCGAGGTTTCACTGTATAAGGAACGGACACACATGGGCCCTGACTTAAAACTGATCTTATTTCTTTCACGCAGTGGGTTATCAACACAAAAAGGAATCACATAGCGCATGCATCTCGTGACTTTGTCATAAAGGGATAGAGGTCTGGCCACTTTGCTTCGCATGCATGTGGCAAGCTTCCACATAGAGCACAGCACAGGCCGATTTTTTCGGCCCGGGCCCGGCCCGGCCCGAAAACGCCATGTTCCGGCCCGCCCGAGCCCGGCCCGGTGTTCTTAAATGTGGCCCGTACCCGGCCCGGGCCCGAAAGGTTTGGGCCCGGCCTGGCCCGTTTCAGCTACTTATACCTTGAGCATAGAGACTGTCCAACCTTCGGTGATTGTGAAGATACCTGCCGCACACCAGATAGTATCTAGAGATTGTTTAAGGAACTTCTTTCAGTGTCACGACTTTCACTGGTACTGTGTATACTTTCGGTTAATTACGCCCGTAACACTCTTGCGAAATAATTGCTGGGCAATATAAAATATAATTGGAGTCATAGCTGGCTGTTTCATGTAGGCACGCAGTGCTAACCACGCAATCTTATTTTTGAATTTCAAAGAACGACTACAAAATACCTCCATAAAGTGGGAGAAATAAACATGTCAGACATTTTTAGTTTGAGTCTACATCAACTGCGTACGAGCTAGGGCTGTTGAGTAAAAGTAGCAAGTCTCCTGCAAACTTCATCTATTGCACAATGCAATGAAAAAAAAAAGAAAAACGTGCTCTAGCTGCTTCTGGGAGGAATACACCAGGCTGGGCAGCGTTACATAAATTAAAGCTGTCGTGTTGACTCCTCGGCAGGAAACGGCACCCAACGTACACTACGTTTTCGTGTTCAAAACAAGAAGGTTCTTTGTCCCACCCTTCTTCCCCGAGTCACCGCCACCGCAGTGCCATAGATCTGTCAAAGCGAGGCACACCCGTTAGAGAGCGAGCCACCGTCCTCGCTGTTCCCTAAAGGTGGCTTTCTCGTCGTCTTCGCGTGACCGCCTTCGATCTTTGAAAATGTTACGCCTTAAAGCAAGACCGGACTAAGGGCTTCCAAAACAACGGTCTATTAGAGCGCCGAAGTGAACACATCTTATATACACTAATCTAGGCACTTTACCGTTTCCTTACACGGTACCCAAGAACGTCTTTCACTCACTATAATGGAAACTTATATTAGGCGTTTCTTGAAATTACGTGTAGCATACCGATGGAGCAAAATTGTAGACGTCTTATACTGTGAAATTTCTGTGCACGCCAATGTACTCCAGGTGGTTTAAATTACCCGGAGACCTCAACGACGGCGTCTCATATAGCCTGGGTCACTTCGGAGAGTTAAACCCCACAAAACAACAAAAACAAAGCCAAACAACGTACACACGCAATTATACAGATACGTATGAGACCCGGGCCTAATACGGGCCTGGCTCAGGCCCGAGCCCGACCCGAGCCCGGCCCCGATCCAACAATCCCTTACCCGGCCCGGCCCGCGGGCCGGGTCGGGCCCGGGCTATCGGGCCGGCCCGGGCCCGTGCAGTGCTCTACTCCACAATCTCGCGATTGATTTGGCTATACATTATCTCTGTTTTATGAAGCATTAGTAACTCATCTGAACGTTAATCCATGTCCTAATCCACATTTATCCACTTAAGATAGCAATTATGCAATACTTCATTTTGTTCTATACCTTAATCCACCATAATCTTCCCTCTCTATAGTACCCCACACTTTAATCCACTCTCACCCACTTCAGGTAACATTGATATAGCACTATATATCGCATTACGCCTTAGTCCACCTGTTTACAGTATTCCACACCTTAAGCCACTCTGGCTTGCTTCAAATAATATTGATGTAGTATTCCATGTCACATCGCACCACAATCTACCTTTTCTGTAATATTCTACATCTTAATCCGCACCCCAACCCACTTTAATCCATCCTCTCTATATTACGCCGCTCTTATTTGCTTCAAATAATCATTATTCAACGCTACATTCTTTTCCATAACTTAATCCATCTTTGTTAAACTAGTCTGCACCCTAATCCACTTTGACCCACTCAAGGTAATAAATATGCAATACTCAGTTGTGTTCCATACCATAATCCACATTGTATGTGGATTACATTCCATAGTAATCCACATTGTAATCCACTCTGACTCACTTCAAATAACATTGGTATAGTACTCCATATCGTATCGCACCTTAATCCACCTTTTTCAAAGGCATCTACACCTTAATCCGTACCTCAACCCATCCTCCCTATACCCCTTCACACTTTAATCTACCTTAATCCACTCTGACTTCAAATAACATTGATATAGTACTCGATGTCGTATTGCAATGGCAGAACAACACATGTTGTGCCATTGCAATACCAACGCGAACCGTTTTTAATCGTTTTACAGTTCTACCTTCTCTGGGAAGATGTTGAACGAGAACACCCCGTGAGTGTGGCTTCACCGCATGGTCTCACAAGATGTCGCTGTAACTCAGTAACGACGAAGTTCCGTTTCTGCGCATCTCATTCAAAGACAACCCTCTCTAATCGGTGTTGAAACTCGGTGGATATATTGAGATATAGTGTTTTTAAAACACCACCCATTCAGTGAAGGTGGTGTACTGCAGTGAAGCTCCAGAAAGAGCTGAAGGGGCAATGTACAAAATTTCTGGGTATGTAATCCCGTTGCGCTGTTGAGCCTTCTCGGAAACCGGTCGAACGGCAGTTGCGAGTTCATTACACAACTCAGCCTGGGTATAGTGAACGCGGGTACTCACTAAAACAGTCGTCAGAAAAGCTGAATTAGAAATAAGCAGTGCAATATGAGTAATGACCACGTGAGAGGTTTTATATATCCTTTGACATTTTCAGAGGGTCAAAAAAGAGAGAGAGAGAGCGGCTCTTACACGCTCTGCAAAGTTTTTAAGGAATTCTGGCTACTTTATGAGGAACACATATGCCAGAGCCACGCATTTGAGGCGTTCTTTACCCATTGTGCTACGCGGTCATGTCTTCCGTCTTCTCAGCGCACTGAACGATCGCTCCGCTTGACAGGGGAAAAAAAAAGAAATACTGCGGATGAACGCGTGCATGTTGTTCCCAAGTGCCGTTGTCACGTCGCCAACAAATTTCATGTTGCAGTGCTCACGTAACAAACGCATGCGAGAGACGAGCAATTCGACTCATACTTCCTAGTCAAAACTCTGAGGGTCCATTATGCATTCACCTAGCATGACTCGAAGGCGAACGCCATCTTCTGATAGCTTTCTGCACCTAACGTGGTTTGTACTGCCTCCGTGATCGGCCCACCTTTGACCAAGCAAGGATATCATGTTATGACGCCACCATGTGACGTCACGGGAAGTCATGATAACGTCACAGTTTGACGACCTGTGACGATTTTTGCATCACTCGTGTTGATGCCACCGACGCGGGACGCCGGCCAATTTCCGGGTTTTAAGTAGGCACCTAAGGCTTTCGCCTCAAAACTTCCAAATAGTCAACATAAGTAACGGTAGATTATCGGGGATTCTCTAGATAATGGGCATTTTAAATCCCAGCGTAATGGACGTTTGTGACGCGTGAGACGTTAGGAAGCCTTTCAGAAAGCTCGTCTTCTACATTGCCTTTTGAAACGAAAAGCAGCTTTCAATATTGCATTACTATACCGCTCTTTGGAAGGGCTTCAGGTTGGGTTTACGGAGAGCGCCCTATACTGAACTGTGAAGCGATTCAAATTTGATGTTCAAAGAACACAAGGGGGTCGTCAGGGCCTACCTTATGTTTAACGTTATTGACGGCTGGCAAGCGTCAGAGCAAAAAAAAAAAATGCGGCAGATCCCACGCACTGTGGGAATCGATGTAATGCGAAGCAGCCGGCAGAGAGCTGCTACATCGCCTTGTTTGTCTTGGAGACAAGTGAAGTCATGCATCTAGTTCACTATATATCGCATGTTTGACATGCATTCATGCATGTACACTCCGGTATATGCCATGCTAATGAAACGCATATTCTGGAATATACAATGCATGACCTATCATTTATGTTCAAGACGCACTAGTGGCATGCCATACCAATGTCGGTATATATGAAATTAACAAAACGGCCGGATGCGCACCATGACAGTGTCATGTAAATCATGTACATGAGATGCATGTCATGATATTAATGTTGCCACCTCTCATTTATGTTGGCCATACAGTCGCGTCGCGCAATACTAATATTTGTATATATCAAGCTAGCCAAACGCCGCGAGTGCACCATGAGTGTGTCATGGTTTTGATGTTACCACCTGTAATTTATGTTCGCCATATAGTCGCGTCACGCAATACCGATTTCGGTGTGTATCAAGCGAGCGAAATGGCCGCGAGGGCACCATGAGCGTGGCATGTAAATCATGTCGTACATGACGCATGTCATGATTTTCCCGTTACCACCTCTGATTTACGTTTATCATACAGTCCTGTCCTGCTATATCACTTCTGGTGTATATCACGCGAACGAAACGGCAGCGATCGAACAATGAGCGTGGCATGTAAATCATGTCGCACATGACTTGCATGTCATGACTTTCCCGTTATCACCTCTGATTTACGTTCATCATACAGTCTCGTCGTGCTATACCAATTTTAGTGTATACCAAGCGGGTGAAATGGCGGCAGCGATCGGACAATGAGCGTGGAATGTAAGTCATGTCGTACATGACTTGCATGTCACGACTGTCACGTTCCCACCTCTGATTTACGTTCATCATACAGTCTTGTCGTGATATACCAATTTTGGTGTATATCATGCGAGCGAAACGGCAGCGATCGGACAATCAGCGTGGCATGTAAATCATGTCGTACATGACTTGCATATCATGATTTTCCCGTTACCACCTCTGATTTACGTTCATCATACAGTATCGGTGCGCAAAACCAATTTTGAATTATGGTGTACATATATTCAGCGATACGGCCATGAGCGTGGCATGTAAATCATGTCGTACATGACTTGCATAATATGATTTTCCCGTTACCACCTCTGATTTATGTTCATCATACAGTATCGGTGCGCAATACCAATTTTGGTGTACATATATCCAGCGATACGGCCGCGAGAGCACTATGAGCGCGGCATGTAAATCATGTACATGACATGCATGTCAGGATTTTCAGATTCAGGTTACGTGGGTTAGTTATGTTCGTCATAAATAAATGTCTCACCATACCAGTTTTGGTATGTATACATTCATTTAAACGACTACGAGCGACCCGAGACCATGTAATCTAAATCATGCTGTAGATGACATGCGTGTCATGATTTGCACATTAGCACTTGTCAGTTGTGTTCGTCATACACTATTATCACGCCACACCAATTTTGATATACATCAAGTTAACGAAACGGTCGCAAGAACTCCAAGACCGTCATGCTGTTCATGACATGCATGTCATGACCTGTCATTTATGTTCGTAATACGGTCATGTTATGTCACACCAATTTTGGTATACATCCCATTAACAAAACGGCCAGGAGAGCTCAAAGTCGCAGAAGTTCGCTAAGAAATGCTTCGCATTTAAAAAAAGAACAAACGTGTGTTTGCTGACATAAATGACATTTTATCCATTGTACTTGCGCCTTATTGACGATAACGTAACCTACGAATTTCTGCCTACCGCATCCCAAGGAATGGTGACTTGCGAAAGGCACTTTTTGGGGACAAAGGCATGGTTTCTCTCGCATTGCGAATGAGTGCGCTTAGTAGAACAAAAAGTACGTGACAGAACCGCCGCTATGTGCGATTGGAAGTTGGTGTTCGCTATGGTGTTCGCTTCTTCCTCGAGAGATGTAATGAATTTCTTGCAGAATTATGCTGTACGCGGGGGTGAATAGTTGAGAAGGCCAATTTGTTCGCGCTGCGGCAGATTGCGTGACTTATTTTACCAGCGTCCATGGTTGGAAAAGTCATCACAAGCGTCGCAGAAGGTCCCCGCGCAGTTGCGTTCGTGAGTGTCTCGTCGTTTGCCGAACAGACCTACATTCGTCAGTGTTACGACCGAAAGTATTGCATGGCAGACCCCCGTCGGATGTTCAGAAGCATTTTAGGGGCGAAGCACCTTAAGGCGGCACCCGTTCGTCCCTCGTAGTCGTAGTAGTGCGTAACCAGTCGTAACGCTAGTACCAGATCTTGACCTCCAAGGTGGTGCCGGTGGGAGATTTTTCCTGTGCGTTGTTGAACAATAAAAAATTCGCAGCGTGCGCGTTAACTAAAAGGCGAATTCTTCTGTCTCTCATTCCCCATTAGCAGCCATTGGCATGTTCCAGTAGGAAACGTTAGTAGAAGTAGAAGTGTAAGTGTTAGCTAAAAGCCGACTTCTTCTGTCTCTCATTCCCATTAGCAGCCATTGTTTACCTCCAAGGTAGTGCCTGGTGAGATTTCTCCTGTGCGTGATTAAACAATGAAAATTTTGTTCAAAACGCCGTTGATTGATGAGATAAACCAACGAAAGACGCCAGAAGTTTTCTAAAGCAATGGTTTTTTAAACAATGAAAATTCAGAGTACATGTAAAATTAAAGTGAGCTGCAAGTCGTCATAACTCTCATCGAACCTTTAGTATAAACACGCCCGATCTCACGTCGGTGATGATGTACTGGGCAGAATTCACGGAAGATTCACGGTTTACCGATGAACCTCCGCAGCTTCGCCCACTCATCATCATTCACTCCGTGGATATGCTGTGATTTTTTTTTCCATCACCCGCCGAGGTGGTCTACTGGTTATATGGTGTTCCATTGCTGACCCGCAGGTCGCGGGATCGAATCCCGGCTGCGGCAGCAGCATTTTCGACGGAGGTGGAAATGCTAGACGCCTGCTTACTTAAATTTAGGTGGACGTTATAGGCGTTCTTATTTGAAACATGAACAGAAGCCGCGCGTGCGAACCTGTCCTTCGTTTGGATCGCTCGGCACGCCATAGGAGCATAGGCGTGCGCAAAATCTGTCCCGTACATTGACCCTTCTAGTCACCTTTGCCCTTGATGGGGAACCTTGCGCACGTTTATGTATGCGCCTGGCCCACGGATGAAGAATAATTCTCCACGGCCCGGGCAGTGATATTGATGAGTACATGTATTCCATTCTATTCTACGCTCGAAAATGAGGTGTCGATATGTCGTGTTGCTGCTGCTACGGGGAGGCGGCAGTCTCGTTCAGCGCGTTGAGTTGCCGCCATTAGTAATGTCGCCGATAGATAAGCGCTCATACGAATGTTTAAGTAGGCCTAGTTCCTTCCCCCGTTTCAGAGAATTATTCGTAAAAAATTAAAATTTCTACGGTACATTGATATCACTGCAGAGGTACGTAAACGAATTCGAGCTGTGTTTAGCGCGCGAAATGTACTTACGTCTAAAGAATAGTAGGGCTAGAGCCATCGAGCACAGCGCTAGCGGTCCGCGAAGAAAAAAAAAAAAAAAGTTCGTCGCTTCACTGTTAACATTCGCATGTGTTGTGTGCCATGTTTCTATACAACGTTTCAGGGGCAGCTTGCACGACGGACACCGCCAACGTACGTGTAATTTCACCCACGGCTGCAAAGCTTTGCGAAAAAAAAAAAAAAAAGAAAACGGGACGAAGCGTTGTAGTCATGGGTGAATTTTACACGGCTGGCGGAAGTCCTTCGTGCAAGCTGCGCCTGCTTCAACATCTAGTAGGGGAAGCAAAAATATTAAAGAAGTTAGCGACAGGCACCTGCCAGATGCCTGGAGGGCCAGCGAGATTGGACGGTGTGCCGAGAAAGGGCACGGCGTCGTCCAATCTTGTCCCCCACACTCCAGCGGCCCAGTGCTGCCTCAGCCCGCATCCTTCGACGGGGATCGAACCTCGGCCCGCAGAGTGTGAGCTCGACACCCTGCACACTAGGCCACCGTAGTGGCACGGCTATCTTCGTTCTCGGCTGCTACACACGCACGATATCGGCGTGTGATTGTGGCTTCTGCTTATCGCGTGGAAATTGACGCCGGTCATCGCATGCTTCTGTTCGCCCTTTCCCTCCTTGCGGCGCTGACTGTTCTCGCATGACGAACCGTCTGCGGTCGATTCCTCCTTTCCCTTCGGTGTTTCGCCTTGTCTGGGTTACAACAGGCTTCTTTCGTAGAGAACGGCTGCCACTATAGTCTGGGCCAAGTTTCGCGGACTTCATTACGTTGGTCTTTCTTAATGAGACGATTGTCCCTACAGAGGTGTGGGTCTAGTATGACTGCCAGTTATTGAAGCGGTGGGGAAGTGACAAATCGTACACGCATGCAAGTCAGCGATGGAAAATTGCTCGGGAGTGAAGAGCATGTCAGTATCATAATTTAGCGAGGGAAGGCCACTGTGAAGTTGGGACATGAACTTTGCATTTACTTCCACACGCGGCTGTTTGGGCAGTCCACCGCGGTGCGTAGCAGGTACGACTTTACGGCGGATAAGGTGGAGTGCGGCATTTATACCGTAGTCGTAAAACATTAGCCCCACGTAGAAGACTGCACATATCGCTTTCTACAATATTTACTAGAGGGAAGGATGGCTAGTGCACGGATTAGCCGAATATTCGTGCTTTCGGCTGCGAATGAAAGAATGGCTCATTGTGAATCTCGTGAGCTGACCTCAAATTGGTGAAAGTGTAACTGCTTAACTTCTCTTCATAATGCACAGTCTGGAGCCGAAAGAACGAAGGTCAGGTAAAACCATGTACTATCAGTCCCATAGCTCCCATAGACACTTGCGTCAGGTTTCCCTTGAGTGTATCATCATGACACTCTGCCGACTGGTGCTTCGATGCTACGTAACGTGTACAGCTTATTCTTCGATCGGTGCTGTACGTACCGTGACGTGAAGCACACCGAAGTACGAGCGGAAGGTAGTAACGCTGTGGCCCCTAGTGTCCTCGCTTGGAATTCGTTCAAGTGAAACGTAGTGCTGTGTACAGTGCGCTGTGTTTTCACGACAACAACGCATTTGTAGAATGTGTGAAGCTATACCCCCCAAAACGAATAAGTTCTAGGCCATGCAAATGTGTGCAGTTGACCAGGGAAGCCGCACTGGGGCGACAAGGAACATCCCTCAACAATGGCACTGTCGGATTTAGCAGCAGGGTACTCCTATGTTTTGTGTCGTATACGCATGGGTATTTACTGGCGGTCCATAGGACATACACTCTGCATGTTCCGCAATAGGTGCCGCTTGCGTGTATGACGGTGTTTGCGAAGCGAAACTACGCTGTCGAATCCGTAGCTTGAGAGTACGAGATTTCGTGAACGGGTTGTACAGGGGTTCGCGCGAACAGTGGTCATATTACTGGCGTCTACGCTGCATTTGGAAGAGTGCGGTTGTATTGCTGTGCTCATGAACTCGGAATACGTGATGATGGTATTGGCGTAACAACTGCATTACAGTGGCTTCTCTTCCGGACCCTGGAAATCAAGCGACGGTTTGGAGAAACCGCGGCTGTAGGTTAACGCACAGTGCTAGCGGTCCACGGAAGAAAAAAAAAAACCGTCGCTTTACTTTTCACATTCGTATCTGCCCGTGTTTTGTAGCATGTTTCTATACAACGTTTCAGGGGCAGCTTGCACGGCGGACACTGCCAACGTACGTGTAATTTCACCCATGGCTGCAGAGGTTATAAAAAAAAAAAGAAAAGACGGTACGAAGCTTTGTAGTCATGGGTGAATTTTACACGTCTAGCGGAAGTCCTTCGTGCAAGCTGCGCCTGCTTGGACATCGTGTAGGGGAAGCAAAAATATTACAGAAATTAGCGACAGGCACCTGCCACTAGATGCCCGGAGGGCCAGCGAGATTGGATGGTGTGCCGAAAAAGGGCACGACGTCGTCCAATCTTGTCCCCCACACTCCAGCGGCCCAGTGCTGCCTCAGCCCGCATCCTTCGACGGGGATCGAACCTCGGCCCGCAGAGTGTGAGCTCGACACCCTGCACACTAGGCCACCGTAGTGACACGGCTATATCGGTTCGCAGCAGCTACACATAGGCACGATATCGCTCACAGGGGCCGATTGTTATCGCGTGGGAAAGGATCCCGTAGTTCGCCTGCGCCCGGCAACCCGCTAGCACCGTCTCCCTCTTTCCGGCGTTACGCGGGATTGCCACGGTGGCCAACTGCATAGTGTGCCGGACAACCGCTGTCTGTTGTTCTAGCAGTGGGGAAGTTTCAGATCATATGCACATTGAGAGCAACGCCGAAAATGTATTGCCGAGCGAAGTACGTGGCACATCAACCCGCAGATGATTGAGAAGTCGGCCCAGCTGCTTCTTTATTCGAGTGAAGTATATACGTATGAGAAACGTAAGTGTTTGTAGTACAGAGAGCACCACGTATAAGATTCGCAAATCGCAGTGCTAGGGTCGTCCAGCTGAAGGGTGTAGCACAGCGCTAGCGGTCCGCGAGAAAAAAAAAAACTAAGTTCGTCGCTTCACTGTTAACAATCGCTTCTGCATGTGTTGTGTGCCATGTTTCTACACAACGTTTCAGGGGCAGCTTGCACGACGGACACTGCCAACGTGGAATTTCACCCATGGCTGCAAAGCTTAAAAAAAAAACAAAAAAAAACGGGACGAAGCTTCGTAGTCATGGGTGAACTTTACACGGCCGGCGGAAGTCCTTCGTGCAAGCTTCGCCTGCTTCAACATCTAGTAGGGGAAGCAAAAATATTACAGAAATTAGCGACAGGCACCTGCCACTAGATGCCTGGAGGGCCAGCGAGATTGGACGGTGTGCCGAAAAAGGGCACGGCGTCGTCCAATCTTGTCCCCCACACTCCAGCGGCCCAGTGCTGCCTCAGCCCGCATCCTTCGACAGGGATCGAACCTCGGCCCGCAGAGTGTGAGCTCGACACCCTGCACACTAGGCCACCGTAGTGGCACGGCTGTCTCCGTTCTCGGCTGCTACACACGCACGATATCGGCGTGCGATTGTCCCGATATCACAGAGATGGCGGGGACTGTGGCTTACGCTTATCGCATCCTTCTCTTCGCCCTTTCCCTCATTCCGGCGCTCAGTGACCGGTGACGGAGCGTAGTGCGGCTGCCGTCGATACCTTCTTTCCTTTCGCTGTTTCTTTAGTAGAGAACCGCTGCCACCGCAGTCCGCACCAATATCGCAAATCGTCACAAATCGTGCAAGGCAGCGCTGAAAATTTGTTTGTGAGTGAATAGCATGTCACTATCTTGTCACGTCATTGTTAAATATGCATTTACTTCCACACGCGGCGCGTGTGGTAGGTACGACTTTGCGGCGGGTTAATCGGATAAGGTGGAGTGCGACATTCTTACCGCAGTCCTGAAACAGCCGCAGGTAGAAGACTGCACACATTGCCACAGCCGTTCGCCACGTGTCGCCCCCATGGAGCTTTCTACAATATTTACTAGAGGGAGTGCTCGGATTTGCCGAATGTTCGTGCTTGCGGTTTCGAATGAAAGAATCGCGTGAGCCTTAAAGGGTGAAACTGCTGAACTTTTCGTAATGAACAGTCTGGAGCCGAACGAACGAAGGTCAGGCAAAATAATGTACCACCAGTCCAATGCAGCTCTCATACACACTTGCGTCAGGCTTCCCTCGAGTGACACTCCGCCGACCGTATTGTTCGATTGGTGCTGTACCGTAACTTGCAGACACACCGAAGTACGAGCGGAACGTAGTAACGCTGTGGTGTCCTCGCTTCGAATTTTTTGAGGTGAAACGTAGTGCTGTGTTTTCACGAGAACAACGCATTTGTGGAATGCGTGAAGCTATACCTCTCAGAACGAAACAGTTCTGGGCCATTCAGATGTGTAGTGGGGCGACAAGGAACGTCCGTCAACAATTGCACTGTCGGATTTATTTAGCAGCAGGGTACTCGTATATGCACGGGGTTTCTTAGATGATTTTTATGGGTGTGTACTGGCGGTCCATGGCACATACACTCTGGATGTTCCGGAATTAATGCCGCTTAATGAGCAGCTACATTGCGGAGTGTGCACCTGGGTTTTTGCGAAGCGAAACTACGCTGTCGAATCCGTAGAGTATGAGACTTCGCGAATGGGTTGGCGCTAACAGTGGTCATACTATTGGCGTTGAAGCTGCATTTGGAAGAGTACGGTTGCATTGCTGCGCTCGTGAAGGTCAGACTATGTGATGATGATATTGGCGTAACATCTGCATTGTACAGTGGCTTCCGAGTCGTGGCATACTCTTCCCGACCCTGGACTTCAAACGACGGTTTGGAGAAATCGCGGCTGTACGAGGGCCTGCCCTGGAACACACCGCACGTCGACGACATCCGGATCGTTCAGGCAGTTGGCAACAGCATTCGTGAGTACGCACATTCTGTCCGCCATTACTACGTTCGCGCACCGGTAAGCAAAGGAACACACACAGGATGGACACATCGTTTATTGAGAACATCTGGACCCTCCACGTTCCTTGGCAGTAGTGATCACATCGAGAGGCCACCAGCAGCTTAACGGGTGTACCGGCGCTATAGATCACACAGCTGTGTTGCTTCGTTGTCTGTGAGGGCTCGTGGAATGCTGCGAGATATAGGGCATGTGCGTTACCAATCACTGCAGTGACATACCGGACACGCTGTTGCGTATGCAGTAGGTATTAGGCAAGCGATGGGACATGCACAGCAGGCCAGGGGCGTAGCCAGAAATTTCTTTCGGGGGGGGGGGGGGGTTCAACCATACTTTATGTATGTTCGTGCGTGTATATATGAGCAAGCAAAATTTAAAAATTTCGGGGGGGGGTTTGAACCCCCCCTTGGCTACGCCCCTGCAGCAGGCACATTAACAATGATATATCTTGGTACCCGATACGGGCAATACTACCCCCAATGCATGCTGTCCCCGCATAGAGATTCCAATATCAGGTATGTATTCGCGTTAGTACAGGCGTCGTGGTAGCGGCAACAGTTACACTCAAGTTCGATCAGCGAAGCCGGATCGCCGGTCCCATTCCTTTGACATCACGGGAATAGTTCCTACTATGTTCATTGCATGAAGGGTTGGATAACGTAAGTAAATGCTTGCTATATGGCCACACAAATGGTTACGCTGATGTGGCGTTCGGATGAAGCATGCAACAGGAGGAGACGGCAATAACGGAACACATCACCACTCCGCAGGTCTTCGCAAATGCGCTCGTTCGCGCTACAAATGCAGTGCTGTATTACGT
Organism: Rhipicephalus sanguineus; assembly: GCF_013339695.2. Lineage (NCBI taxonomy): Eukaryota > Metazoa > Arthropoda > Arachnida > Ixodida > Ixodidae > Rhipicephalus > Rhipicephalus sanguineus. The sequence continues at coordinate 28,829,491 of NC_051184.2, read as the reverse complement.
TCGTTGTACGAGAGACCGGTTGAACTGGTGTTAGGTTGTGATTGTTATCGTGCACAGTAGAGATGGTCTGTGTTCTGCTCTTCCGCATCGGCTTCACAGAGCGAACGAGGAATCACGGCCGTAATTACTAAAACTCTTGTGGACAGTTCCGTTAGGTTATTGATATGATGCGGCTGTATGCTAACCAATCGAGTAATCACGCACTAATCACTCTTCCTATTCTGCAGGTTTCACGGATGCAGGAAGTGATGACATTGCGACACCGGAAGTTCAATAAAAACCAGCGAAAGTTCAGCGGAGAGTTGTCCCATTCCTCATGTATTGTCGGTGGATTCGCATGAAAGAGGCTCTCGCGGAGTCCCAAGTAAAACGGCCGAGCAGGGCGCGTGCACGAAACCAGTCAGCCCCCACACAAGGGAACAGAATCTATCGTGTGTATGAAACATGGTGAACACAGCACGCTAATGTGTCGAATGTCGCAGTGCCTTTGGCACTGCGACATTTGACACATTAGCGTGTCATCCGAGAGTCTGCAGAGGAGAAACACTAATAACGGAATAGACTCTGCTGGTGTTCATTGTAGATCAGGAATAGTAGTGAACAGAGAGAGGTAATGAAATGCCGTACAGCAACGATAAACACTGCCACGGAAGTGGTAGACTAGTAACACTAAGGCAAGATTAGCAATAACGACCACTATAAATAGGGGATACTAATCAAAGAGCGAACAGTTGGAACTTCGCACTGTAGAGCAAGAACACTAATGAAAGAGCCTACAACTGCAGTCACTGAAGCTGTAAATCAGCAACGCTAATGAAGGAGACACGAGAGTACACTTGCAACTGTTTGCACAGTAATGAAAGAGCCTACAATTGAAGACACTGAAGCTGTAAATCAGGAATGCTAAGGAAAGAGACAGGACAGTACACTTGCAACTGTCAGATCAGCAACACTAATAAAAGAGCCTACAATTGCTGCTACACTGAAGCTGTAAATCAGCAACACTAATGAAGGAGACACGAGAGTACAATTACAAGCACTGTCAATCATGAATGCTAACGAAACAGACACTGGAGTACAGCTGTACTCATGACAGGGGTTACAAGCACGGTCACCAAAACTGTATATCAGGAACGCCAATGTAAGAGATGGAGTACATTTGCAACTGCGGAACACGAACGGCGAAACAGCAAGCGCCCCACACCTCGCGATATCCTGCGAAGGATGGAGCGTTAGGTGAACAGCTAATGCAGCAACAGTTTAACCCAAGGAACTATAGACGAACTTCGCAGCTACGTAGTGGTTGCCCACCGGGAGAGCCTCACATCGCACGATGTCATGTACCGCGTTGCGTAGAACGGTTCTGGCAGACAGTATTCTTGCAGCACGGTACGCGGAATTACATGTGAGCAGTGTCCCTCAATATGTGGAGAAAGCATGCGAAAACAGTAACTACTTCAGGAAAAACTGCAATGGCACAATAAAGACCGGGACGAAGCGTAGACACGAACCACTGTACACCACGAAGCAAGGTCTCACGAATCTACAACATTGAAGGCAAGTAGACGCTATGAATTACGAAGATACTGGATGCACTTGCGGAACTGCTTGGCTGTGACGAATACGTTACTCACAAATACGGAACCTCGCGAAACGTACCACCATCGTTACGCGGCCTTCGCGCATTATTCGTCAATACGTTACGTATTCCAAAGCGGAACGATCGCTCACCTTCGCCGGCTCGCCAGAAAGGATTCCGGTGGTACACCTGCACGAAAAGAAGGTTTTTAATTGTATGTGTTCCTGCAGTGGGCCCACGAATCGCGCATACGTATCTGCAGGCCCACATCGATATACTCATTGAAGATTTTGCTTGCACTTTGAAACGCGATCTAGGTAATCATTAATGAACGCGTAACGCTTTGAAACTTAGAAGGGTCATACACCGGATTTCATTCCTGGACTCGAAATTCGTCGTCGCCATTTCTTTTTTCTCTTTGTTCCGCACACGCACGACGAATGTGTGATAGCGCACCATCCCCATATTTGACCTCTCACAATCTGTAAGTGACGACAGTACGATGCAGCGAAAAGGCATTCCGCTCCTGCATCAGCCTGCCTGCAGGTTGTTGTACCGTAGGACGTTACCGTAACTTCGGGATAGGGTCCCGAAGTCTACGGCTACTATTGGCCTCGAGGCCCACCACTGGAAACGCCGGCGCCACCGTCGGCGTGACGTGCTTGGCAGGATCACGTGGTCTCAGCGGCCGCGTCGGCTGCTTGTGGAGCGCAGCCGCGTGCTTTGGAAACGAGTTTGAAGTACCGCATGCGCTGCGGTCTGTTCAAATACGGAAGTTTTCGCTCATTTTCTACTCAATTGACACCATTGTAATAGCGTGGCTGCCTCCGAAGGCGACGAACAGCTCGGTGCTGCAGTGCCGCGCTTACGCAAAGGAGCCCAGTGGTCTGCTGGACTGCAGCCTGCACTGGAAACAGCGTGCAGCATGGGTTGTAAAGCTAGGAACCGGCAAGTAGCCATCCGCTACTAGTCTTCTGTGCAACAAGCACTTCCGCGACGAAGGCTTTTGTTACTGCGTCGGGCCTGCGATGTTCGGTGAGTAGCAGACAGCGCGCACTGAGACGATTAGTTACTGTATATGCTACCTTTACCTAAAGGTAGCGTATACAGTAACTCCAGAGACGATGACTCGCGCGCGCATTGTGCGTTTCTTAATTCAGCGCGATGACTCGCGCGCATTGTTTAGATACGTTGAATTAAAAAACGCACAGGGTCCCTTATGCATTCGTTAAAGATGATTCGACGGCGAAAGCCATCTTCTTGTCAGTCGATGTACTGATTCTCCCGCGCCCCCCTCCTAAAGCGTTCTGTCCTAACGCGGTTTTGCACGGCCTTCGTGACCGATCACGGAGGCAATGCAAAGCGACCATGACGTGTGAATACATCATGTGACACCATCACGTGACGATTATTTTTTGCATCACTCGTGTTGACGCTGCAGACGCGGGACGCCGACGGGCAACCTTCCCATTTGATGAGGCATGCATTGCTTCATAAGCAACATAAATTTTGCATTGCCTCCGTGATCGGCCCACCAGTCAACCCCATGTATTTTCTTGGAGCCTCATTTATTTACGTGGGAAAGATGCCACCCTACACGACACTGCTGCCAAAATTGCTGAGGTACACGCCAAATCATTACTATCCTGTTTTGCGGCTGCTGGTTGCTGCAATACCTTCTATTTTATTCACCGCTATTTCAAGTTCATGTGGGTCCTAGTTCACAGCCGACGTTTGCAGAACAAGTCCGGCAAACGTTACTGTATTTTCATTCTTTTCCTAGGCGTCGCATGCTACTACATGCTCGGTCTCGTAGACTGGTTCTCCTTCCACCTGCAATCTCGAAGTGGTGAAGCTTTGGTCTATGAATTTGTTGATGACAGAGTGCGGCAAGTTCACTGGAATGCAAACGGAACGATAATTAAGGAGCATTAAAAAAAAGGCGTCGCATTTGTTCACGTTTTGTGTGAGCACCAAACGAAACGAATGCGCTGAATAAACAAACAGAAGCAGCGGCATTTGCCCGCTGAGAAGACCGATCAATACGTGCGAGACAACTTGTCGAATGACATACCCGAAACGAACCCGAATTTAGACCGCAAAAGAAAAAAAAAACACTGAATCGTCGGGACGGCAGATCACAAAGTTGACATGCGCACCGAAGCCGCAGTTGTAAGGAAATTGTTTTTGAACTGCTCTGATAGCGTCCACGCAACAGTAGTTGTTTGTTTACTCACAAATTCTCATATTTTTCGGCCTAAAGTTCACAGCGCGGTGCCAAAACGCGCTCGTAGCAAGAGCGAAACCATCAGTACGAACATACATGCAGAGGCACCGTGTCGTCGCGAACCCGGGCGATCGCCATGGCTTGAGGCTTCCTTCTGTTATGCTCCGTTTGGTTGTACAGGCAGTCTACTCTAACGAGATATTTCACATAGTTTGCACTCAGCGAGTGACTACCTAACCACGCAAGAAGCCGGTTCAGGGGTCTACAACGCGGTGACAGCCTGAAGCGGGTGCTCGGTTTTGTGCAAAGAGACAGCGACTGTATACTATCTTGTGCTTTCAGTTCGTCGAAAATGATTATTTTGACAGTGAAGAACACAGTTCATTTCGAAAGTATTCACAGAAATGCCCTGGAGGGCTTCCGCGAGGTGTTTCTGTAGAGCGCCGACAGCAAAACCTATGGGGAGCGCGCCGGCGGTATCCTGCCTAGCACGCAATCGAAGCGCGTCCGATAGAGGGCGACTCCTCGAGGCCAATATGCCCCAGGGGCGTAGCCAGAAATTTTTTGCGGGGGGGGGGGGGGGGGGGGTTCAACCATACTTTGTGTATGTGCGCGTGTATATATACGCAAGCAAAACTGAAAAATATGGGGGGATTTTGACCCCCCCCCCCTTGGCTACGCCCAGTCATGGGCACGTTACCAGTAAAAAGTAACAGTGTTACAGTTACCTAAGCCAAAAAAGTAACTCTGTTACAGTTACAATGTTTCCGAGAGTTACAGTTACTGTGCAAAAGTAACGTCGTTACTTTTCCGTTACTGTATAAAATAATAGATCAAATTATAGAATTTATTTAATAAGGGTTGCACGTCGTAAAACCCTAGACGAAGGAAACATAAAAGGGGGCCCAACACCAGCAATCACTTTGAACGCCTCTTACTTGAAGTGGAAAACGTGGTTGATGACTGGAACGACGGCAGTATATCCTAAGACGTTTATTAACTATACCCAGAAGCGCATGCGAAGAGCAGCGGGGAGTGCATCACGAGTGGTTACGACGTCTATTGTGTCTGCTCCATATGTTTAAGGTGTGTCAGACTCTGTTCGGAGAGCTTCGGGTCGGCTGGTCATACAAACCGTTTTTAAGTCCCGTTATTATACCTTGGAACATGACAACGTGTGTTCAGGAAATCCTAAGACTGCACACCTGCGGATGATCATGGCGGTATCTAAAAGTGCGATGCGGGGATCGGCGAAACGGGCAGGAAATGATCAACGAGGCCTAAAGAACTCAAGCGGAATGTCGCTAAAGCAACCCATGCAACGCGTTCTAAGACCGAGCTTGTTGAGCACTGCTGGATGACAGGTCATAGCTTTGACCTAAACAATGCGACGACGCCGGTTTGTGAACGAAGGTGGGGGAAAAGCAACTCCTGGAATCGTGGTTCATTCGCCGCGGCTTGCAAAAACAGCCGCTGCCCCCCACTGGACATTTACAAGGACATGTGTTACTAGTGGACTGGTTGACCTCGGCTCATTTTGTTTTCTTTTTTAGGATGCCACCTGCATTGGGGGTGAAACGTCTGTCATTTTGTTAATAATTGTTGCATTAAGTCGGAGTAAACATTTTACAGCCAGTTACAAAGAAGTTTTACAATATCGCTTCGCTAGTTCACGGAATTTCTGGCCTTAGCCGTTTCGCGTTCTGCTGTTTTCTAGCCACCTGTCAAACACGATTAGCTCGGAGCCTCAGACGAGGGAGACTATAAACATGGCATCCTAATGCTCCTCCACCTGTACACCAAGAACATAGCTAGATGCTCAAGTGACGAAAAGGATATATATGCTGAAAAAAAAAAAAAACCGGACGCGAACTTAGCAGGCTGTTCACTTGAACCACGATTGATTTACATGTTGCGTTAATGACAGACCTCCAACCTCGGTCTTCTGCAGGGAAGATAATACGCTTAGTCACCTCCTCTCCTAAACTGCGAGGGGAGCCCTATTCTGGAAAGTTGAGGGGTGGAGAGGATATATGGTAAAGAAGAAAGTTCGAAAAAGTGTTGCTGTTGGATAGTTTTTCATAAAGACAGAAGTAACTGTAACGGTATTTTCCGTTACAGTTACTGCGAAAAAAGTAACAGTGTTACAAGTTCCTCTAACTTAAAAGTAACTAGTTACAGTTACAAGTTACTGAAAAAAGTAACTAGTTACCGGTAACGCGTTACTAGTAACTAGTTACTGCCCAAGACTGGCTACGCCCCTGATATGCCCAGTCGTCAACCGTTTCGGGGCTGAGCGTTGCATTCGACCTAATATGGTGGTAATGGACTGCCCGAACGCCTATACCTGGCATCCGCTCGTAAAATCGAGAGGGTGATGTGCCACGTACTTCGCTCGGGAATACATTTTCGGCGTTGCTCTCAACGTGCATATGATCTGACACTTCCCCACAGCTTTATTCACTGCTAGAACAACCGACAGCGGTTGTGCGGCACACTATGCAGTTGGCCACCGTGGCAATCCCGCGTAACGCCGGAAAGAGGGAGAGGGTGCTAGCGGGTTGCCGGGCGCAGGCGAACTACGGCATTCTTTCCCATGCGATAACAATCGGCCCCTGTGATATGAGCGCTGGAAGGAGGGAAAGGGCGCAAAGATCACCGGCGTCAATTTCAACGCGATAAGCCATGACATCGTGCGTGTGTAGCAGCCGAGAAGGGAGACAGCCGTGCCACTACGGTGGCCTAGTGTGCAGGGTGCCGAGCTCACACTCTGCGGGCCGAGGTTCGATCCCTGTCGAAGGATGCGGGCTGAGGCAGCACTGGGCCGCTGGAGTGTGGGGGACAAGATTGGACGACGCCGTGCCCTTTTTCGGCACACCGTCCAATCTCGCTGGCCCTCCAGGCATCTAGTGGCAGGTGCCTGTCGCTAATTTCTGTAATATTTTTGCTTCCCCTACTAGATGTTGAAGCAGGCGCAGCTTGCACGAAGGACTTCCGCCAGCCGTGTAAAATTCACCCATGACTACAATGCTTCGTCCCGTTTTTTTTTTTTTTAAGCTTTGCAGCCATGGGTGAAATTCCACGTTGGCAGTGTCCGTCGTGCAAGCTGCCCCTGAAACGTTATATAGAAACATGGCACACAACACATGCAGAAGCGAATGTTAACAGTGAAGCGACGAACTTCGATTTTCTTGTTTCTCGCGGACCGCTAGCGCTGTTCACCCTTCAGCTGGACGACCCTAGCACTGCGATTTGCGAATCTTATCCGTGGTGCTCTCCGTACTACAAACACTTACGTTTCTCATACGTACATAATTCACTCCAATAGGGAAGCAGCTGGGACGACTTCTCGATCATCTGCGACAGTTCTACTGGCGGGCAGCTCGACCGATTCAACGGGATTGGCAGAACACCGCATACCGACGCCTCACACATTTTTACCACACAACGGGAAGCAAAATGTGTGATTATCAATAGATCTGCCAGCACCAAAGTTGCGAGATTGGCGTATACAGAAACTATGGCTACCAGGCCTCTGAACATTCGAAAGAGCATCACTCATCTGAGACTTTCGGTCTCCCACAAGTACATGGTACTATCGGTGCCAGCCATAACGTTTACGAATGCAAGTCTTTCCTTTATCATAACTTACACATCAGGGTGGGGGGGTACAACTACTCTTTATCTATTTTTACACGCCAGCATAGGAAGTCGTGTAAACAGTGAGAGGTAACAGAATAACAGTGGACAGATCAGCATTGCGAGTGCATCCACGAACACCACAGATGCTGCAGTAAACGTCGGGCCTCTTTTGAAGTGTGAAATGTCCGAACCGAAATGCATGTATCCCTAAAGCCATGGTCACTGACAAGAGGAAGCCGTGAATGCAACTACCGACGAAGTGCGAAGCAGCTGGATGTGAAGGACCGACTTGCGATAAGTGATCACCAAATCAATACACCGCAGTGAGTATTCCGTGGAGCTCGGTGAACACGCATTTCTTTCCAGACTCAATTCTGCCGTCTTGTTGTCCCTTACGACTATCACTGCATTTTACTATGACTCGATGCGTCGTTCTGAATTTAACCCTTTTCGTAAACCTCCAGGCTTCTGCCCGTACCGGAAAGATGCCACTGTAACGTACTTTTGTTGTGAGGTATACTGGCGAACTCCGTGATCTGAGAATACCTGCCAAATGCACGTCCTCACGAGTTACCTTCGTCTCGTGGTTCGGATCTACAGTAACGTTCTGCCCCAAGTGGGTGCATTCCATCGTTACCTATCGGGAAACGTTCTTCTTCCACGCTACTTAGTTTTCTGCATGACAATTTCTGGACCCACCGTTATGTTTTGCCGGTCTACTTTAGTGATCATGCTTTCCAATTCGTCCCCTGAGTTACTTGTCCTTACGTGTAAAATAAATAATCCTTCAACGATGAAGTTTCGTGCTCGCTATCACAGGGCTTCCCGGCCATTAGCGTAGCGACCACAACCACGTGTCCACGGACTGTCCTGTCCCACGAGACATTTTGTATGAATATGGACTGCAGGCTTAGCTCCAGTGCGATGACCCACATATCGTTACGGTCTTCGATAGGGGTGTGCGAATATTCGAAAGTTTCGAATATTCGTCGAATATTACATTCGGAATATTCGTATTCGATTCGAAAATTGTGTATTCGAAAAGTTTCGAATATTCGATAACTTCGAATATTCGATTCGATTATCGTGCATAAAATAACTCGTCTTCCACATTTCTGCTGCGTTCGTATAGCTAAAAACGTTGCCGAGAGGAGCGATAAACATCGTAAGTACACGAAGGCATGATATCTGCCTGCGACGAGCGCCCCAATACGTATGATTTATTGCTGGTGCATCTCCGACGTGCAGCGCTGTTGGCGATCATGTAACCGTACATTTTCAATATTATGCGGCCGTAACGTGCCGCACTACCACTCGTTCACTATGCGGGACCACTTCTGAAGACAGTGACCCATGTGACTGGTGGCGGACTGTATGCACTTTCAGATACCCCAGTCTGGCAAAGCTTTGCCCCATGTACCTTCCTATACCAGCCACTTCTGTTCCAAGTGAGCGTGCCTTTTCAGTGGCAAGGAAGGGGGGGGGGGGTTGTCTCTGGTAGAAGGGAGCGCCTGCTGCGTGATCATATGGAGCAACTCATATTTCTTCATGATAACATGATGTAGTCATTACTTTCATTGTGCGTGATATTTGCTTGCGTTGTGATGTGCATTGTGCTAGCCTGGACATTGTGTTCTTGAGATAGCAGTGTATGTTATGTTGCCAGTCAGGCTGTTAATGTTTCTTTTTTTCAAATAGGTACATGTTAAATAAAATATTGTTACTGTGGAGGCATTTTTCCTTTGATATTCCATATTCGAAGGTGGATATTCGTATTCGATTCGTATTCGAAAAATTTGATATTCGCACACCCCTAGTCTTCGATCTATTCGCATGATAGGAGTCGTATTAGTTTTTTGCAGTGCGACTTCGAAGACGCAATCATCCTCTGAACACCGGGGCACGAGTGTCAAGCAGGGAACCCAGCAGCGCATGCACACCGGGCTATTCCGGAAATGCAGAGGATCGAATACCCAGCAAATACTGACGCACCACGGGAAGCCATGATGCCACTATCTACCTGTTCACAAAATGCAGACCAAGCAGTGACTTGGAGAATGATCCAGGCAGGCGCCTATCCGTACGGTACGCTACTACGCAATGTGCCCAGGAGACAGCGTGCACTGGTATATGGTATGGTATGGGAATGCCGGAAACAATCCGAGTTTCCCGCCCATAGACGAACAGAGCGTACAAAGAAATCCGGAAGACTAGTGGGAGGCATTGCTGACGTCACTAAACCCTGTGGACCAGCTCGGACTGCAAGCCGGGGCTAGCTGGCATAAGGACGTAACCCGCACTTAGTGCGAACGCGAAATTTACTTTCCTCTCTTCCGCGGATAGTATGAACCCTCCAGTGACGTGCAAGGATAGACAGAAATTTACGCTCATGCATCTGCTACCTCGTATGAATTTGAACGTAACCTCGATGGAATACGCAATTGCCCAACATAACATGGGAAGGCATCGAATTAGCTCGCCCAATAAAACACGTTCATTGGGAACATTGTATGTTTGACAGAGACACGATGAACTACGCTGTCAGGTCCTTGCTGGGCCTACCTGTTCGTGAGCGACGAATGCATTCAAAACACGAACAAATTGGAACGCAGTGCGGCTGCTCACGCCTATACTGGCTGCACCACACAGTTCTTTTCACGGGCGAGCGTCTGCGAAACGGAAAGTCGGAGCGCAGGTCAACGCCATCTACCCATTCTGCGACGAAGATGGATGTATGCTATGAGCGTCCCCTATAGTGAACTAGATGTTCTAGTTCACTATAGCTATAGCGTCCCCTTTATAACGGGGCGGTGACATGTCTGCCAACAGGCTCGAAGAAAAAAAAAAGATACCGCCGGTGTCACTGCCATCTGCGTTCTGCCCAGCGAAACTAGCATGGATGCTGACCATCCATCCATCATCAGTAGGTTTTCCTACAAAGCGTGTAGTGTATACTGTTTTGTGTGACCGTACATGCAGCTGCCGGTGCCTTAATGTGCTGCGTGTGGAGCTCGCGGGATGTGAACCACTGGAGTGTGGAGTACAATATTAGACGGTTGTGCTTTTTCGCACAAGGTCTCATCTCGCTGGTCTCCTAGGCACCAGGGGAGGGGCTGCCTCTTGCTTGTTATGTGATTTTTTTGCTTCCCGTACGCTATATGAAAGCAGGGGCGGCTTCCACGAAAGACTTCACCGGCGAAGCAAATTCTCCCGTCATTGGGAAGCTTGCTCGTGGAAAGTCCTCGCGCTTTTTATTCGGCAAGTCATGAGTCACTTACGAACACCACTGCGCGGGGACATTCCGCGACGTTTGAAATTCAGCTTGCACACCATGGGTGAACTTAAAAGCTGGTAAAATCAGTCGTGCAAGCTGCCCCTGCCGCGTTGCTTTCCCACCAGGCGTGAACAAAGTGGGTGGCCTTCTCACCTCTATCACCCCTGCTTTCAGTAAAGCATACAGCACAATTCTACAACAAATTAATGCCGATCACCGCACGAAAAAGACGTAACGTGCACCAACTTCCGAATGTACTGGTATTTTCAGGACACACTGCGACGGTTCTATTCCTTAGCTCTTGGCAGTGGCGTACCAACTTGTTCGCGACTGGGGGGGGGGGGGGGGGGGGGGGGGGGCTGGCCTCCCTCACTCTGTCTGCCACATATATATATATATATATATATATATATATATATATATATATATATATATATATATATATATATGTGTGTGTGTGTATATAGCGAGAGAGAGAGAACTGCATTCGCTCTCAATGTGATGTGATCTAATTAAAATTTGGTTAGCAGTGTTTGATAAGATTACAGAAAAACTATAGTCAGTCCTACGTAGCATACACTGGGACAACCATATATATACGGGTTTTCGAATTGAGGAGCACTTTTTTCTTTTCGGTGTTTCGAGCATGAAAATTTACTACTTCGAAAATTATTAGAGAAATACAAATGCAGAGGTTCATTGTTCACGTAAAGGCCTATTCATACTGCAATTATGAACAAGCTAAGATGTTCACAGAATTAGCCATAGCGTCCCAAATTTGACTGATTTTCAAAAACGCAGCGTTTTTCGTGAATTTTTAAAAATACATAATTTGCTCAGAATTCCATGAAATGATAAGAGCTATTCCCTCTTTACTACTACTTCCGCCAAAAAAGAAAGATATTTGTAATATATAGCTTCAGTGGCTGCCAGCATGATTGCGAATTTACGAAAACGCACTCTTCGTAAAATGGTCGTCGCCAACCGGCGACACTTGTCGAATTTTGCTGTGTTGAAAAAAATTTTTATTTGAAAACGAACTGCGATTTCGTGCTGTGCAGTCATATGTGCACAACATAAAAAATTATCAGGAAAATCGGAAACATCAAATATACACCGTTTTTTGACCTTTCGTGGAATCGACCTGCACTTCTTTTTCGTAATTAGTACAACACTTTCTTGCAGATATTCAGGTTGGCGTATCCTATATTTCGTCTTGGTTTCTCCTAGTCGAGATAGTGTTTCTAGCGCATTGTTAATATTATTGTTATATTACGATTACTGTTAACTTATCAACCAAAAGTTCTTTTTAAGTAAGAATTTGTGGTATTAGAGGTGTAGTACATTTTTATACTTATCATATTTGTATTTGCCATTTCGCTTGGAGCGTGCGAATTTCATAGTGGAAAACAACGCAATACAACGAAGACATGAAACAAACAGGACCAGCGCTGGTCCTGTTTGGTCTATCTTGTCTTCGTTGTATTGCGCTGTTTTCTACTTTTCTTGGAAGGTCTCCGGTCCTCCAAGTAAGTACGCATATGCAAACGGTGTAAGCACAAAATTTTTTTTTTACAAATAAATGTGGGCGATTATAAAGTTAAACTACCCCGCATTGGCCGTTAACTGTTTATGATTGGTCGAAATTTTCTGGGTCATGCACACTGCACATGCTCGTTACGCGATGCCACAAATGACCCCTAAATGATCGATTGCATAATGACCACTCATGCACGACTACATAAAAAATAAGAGAAAACACTATTTTCAATACGGCATATTTTTGGTCATTGGTTCTTCGCGATTCGTCAAAAATTTTCGGTGTACCTAGTGCTTGTTATGCGACGTCACAAATCTATTAAATCTCGCGGTGTTAAAATTACGGGTGCACACTAAACAGCGCATTACTATGCTGAACAATACCTACACATTTTTTTGGAATAGCCGGACAGTGTCTCATTCTGAATGTAATTCAAGAAGGCTGCCCGCCGATCACATTGGCAGCGGGTACTTATAGCAGCTGGCGAGATTTTCACTTGTAGTATAACGATGTTGAGCTGTTTGTGCGCGTGTAGAATTCTGTGAACTCATTCTTGCTGAGAGGGAGGGAGGGAGGGAGGGAGGGAGGGAGGGAGGGAGAGAAACAAACAGCGCTGCGCATGTGTGCTTCTTTGCCATCCGAGTTGTATTTTGCCCTGTACAAGTCAATTCGAGATGACTCAAAACCAACTAGCCCGATTGTCAGTTCTTTCTCCTTAGTCGAGAAAACCCAGGTCGCGGGGTCCAATCCCGGCCGCTACACTTTCCATCGAGGCGAAAAGGCGTGAGGTCCGCGTGCTTAGATTTAGGTGAATGTTAAAGAACCCCAGGTGGTCAACATTACTGGAGCCATCGTCTCTCATAATCATATCGTGGTTCTGGGACGTTAAACCCCAACAATTATTAGTCGAGAAAACTGCGGACCTTGACCACTTCCCTGGTCCGGCAGATCCAGTGGCGGGACAGGCTTGAAAGCTGGGCTTCCCAATGTACTCGAGTCCACTACCTTGTTCCAAGCCGCCGCGATCGCTGCAAGCTACCATATGATAAGCAAGGCCAACTTTTTTAGATTAACGTGAAAACGTTGGAAAGGCAACGTAGGTAATCGGAAACTCAAGCGGAAACATTCTTTAGCTCCCCCAATGCGGCCTAACTGAAACACTCAACAGTTATGCGCACTCATCGACTCACAGCAAATTGGATATATACAGCAGCGGTGATGCTATTCCTTTCCGATGAAAGAAAATGAATTTCCTGAAACAGGTCGGTCCATGAAACGTTTACTGCTGCCCGTATTTGCGTCGTCGATTATGTAAATTTTAGGGCAGGCAGAGCAGTATAAAATGATGACAGAGTGCTCTAACATTAAGATCCCCTTCTCTGCAATGCTGTAGCGCAAAGCGCGAAAGCGTCGCATAGACGGTGCACACCGCAGTGAACCTACAGTGCGTGGTCATGAGACACGGGAGACAATCTCCACAGCAGAAGTGCAGAATAAATTTCATTAAATAAATAAGTGTTTAATGTGTAGAAGTAAAACTTCGCCCCAGTTGATGGTTTCCCAGTGTGCAGCTGACAATGACCACCATTGAAAGTAGAGGGGCTCCGCCCCCCTAACTTTTCTCAGTGGGGGGCTAGCGCCCACATTGCCCCCCCCCCCCCCCGTAGATACGCCTATGGATCTTGGTCTACAAGCGCACTCCGTGACAATGCGAGAAACACCTCATTCAAGAATAGCCTTTTTGTTTTGCGCAAAAAATATGGCGTTCTTTTTTTGTCTTCTCCGTCCATTGCATCGAAATTGCTTGAAGTGAATAGCGTAACCTTTTTCGATGCTTGTACTCACGCTCATAACTCATGCTTCCTTGCGAAGCTATGGGCTGACATTTATAGCTTACCATAAAGCATTAGTGAAATGGACGAAATATTTACCAATCATTCACGTCACCAGCTAGAAGACTCCCCTTTTCGCTGTTTTACTCTGACAATTCAAACACTTCGACCAAAAGGCGGAACCAGTGGCGCCATTTTTCTTTCAATACAGCTAAGCAAGGAATGAAACTAGTTTTTTCATTAAAGCACAGATATTGCAGCATAAAAGTAAAGAAACCACCAATACTCAGCGACGGGAAATTATACAGACTACTGTCAAGACGAGTCTGAAGGCGCAGATGTGCATCGGGGTTACAAGAGAACGACAACATTCCAGTTCGACAGATAAGGCGTTGACCGTGGCGTAGCGACTCGGTCACTGAAAGATTGCTGATAACTATTTGGTTGGGAGAGTGTGTGAAGTCACGTTAGTGTGTTAGTTTGACAGACAGAAGCTAGTGAAGTAAATTGTTGAGTGCGCTTATTGAGCGTTGATATGGAAGTTGTGCTGTGGGAAATTGCTCGCACCTATTCATTTCTTGAACATCTCGCAGACATGGTTACAACAAGAGCCTTTCATTCTTTCTGAACGGTTTTTCTGCGCGTAGTTGACTGCATCGCTTCTAGGTTAAACGGCACCTGTAAACATCTTATGAAAAATTATTATTATTCTCCTATTCCAACGGTCTGAAACTCAGCTCAGCTAGCGGGCCGCAGTCACGGAATTTAATCCCGCGAGGGCTGAGAATGTCCGAGCGGGGGGGACGGGACGCTTTAGGCCAGTCACGTCTGCGTAGCATTCCCAAACAGAGCGTCATTAATCACAATAGGCGAGAAAAGAATGCGAGTACAATTTATCGAAGTCACGAAAATTCAGTCATGTGCGGGCGCGGGCCGCATGTTTGAGACCCCTGTCACATTCGATTTGTTTACGCTGCGCCCCTCCTCCTCATTCTTGGCAGTCGGTCGTCTCGCATATCGTTTTTTCATCTTTTGTTGTTTTTTCCTCCGAACATTCATTTGGGTTTATTTGGCAGCATCATACTTTGCATGCTTTCGCATTTCATCTCATGCGATATTAACGGAAACTGAATTATTAAATCGGCTGCGAGAAACAAATAATGTAACCAGTTGTTAGAGCTCTTGAAATTCTTGCGTAGAGAAGCACATATCCGTAAGATTAGTCCTTAATGGAGTGCTACACCATCGGTACCCGAGAGTGTTCTGCAACTGATTACTATAGTTTTCCAGATCATGTTTACTACTACTCAGTAATTCAAACTTACGACCTCCTACGGCAGCTTGTATGTGTAAGCGGTGGGGTGCTACATGAAGACAGTTCCAGATATAGAATGTTGGAAGACCAAGGAAATGCCTCGTTCCTTCTGACCTCACTGTTAGGTCTGTCTGTAAGATATGGCGTTCTTATTTTCGTCTATTCCGTCCAGTGCATTGAAATTACTTGAAGTGTATAGCGTAACCTTTTTCGATGCTTGTACTCATTCTCAAACTGAGCTCCGCTATAGCAAAACGACATTATAATGCACCAACTCGCCCAATTGTGCACTACTTTACATCTCACAGTTGGTTGTAAAACAGTTCCATTCATTCCTCAGCAGCTTCCGAAGTTACTTGAAGAAATGCCAGCCAAACCACAGTACACGAGGAAGAAGGAAGACGTACACAACGCTGGAACTAACTGCGCATTATTGAAGGGAAGCTTTCTAGCACGTAACCTCACAACGCATGCGCAGTACACCAGTATTGCCTACCACGTCACCAGGTACACAAGCTGTACTGCGCATGCGTTGTGAGGTTACATGCTAGAAATCTTTCCTTCAATAAAGCGTAGTTGTTACTTCCAACGTTGCGTGCGTCTGCCGTCTTTTTCGTGCCCCGTGGTTTGGCTGGCGTTTAAGTAACATGAACCAACTCGTTCAGATATCGACTTTTCAGCCTCTGAAGCTTGAGCAAATATTTGAATGTCGGTGTAGCTTATTGGGTTACCTTCTGGCGAGAGGCAAATAACACAGGCACTCGCAGGCTTACAGCCTGGCACTGGTTTCTCCACTACCTCGCGTGCAGTATACGGTGGGCAATCAGTAAGTTGTTTGAAATTGTCATCTGCCTTTGAGCTCGTTCATCCCTACAACACAGTACAAGACTCTTCCTTCACTCGTATTTCCCTAGCACCTACTGCTTAACCTCTCGAACTGGCCTTCCAGGAGGCTTTGAGCCAGGAACGTCACAAGCCACATATCTGCTCAATACAGCTCCGAACAGCTCTTACCGTGAGATGTGGAGTCTGAAGCAAAAGTTTGTGGCCTGTCCAGTTTTTTTTTTCTTTCTTTTCAATACATTGGATAACGTTTATAAATAGCACAACCGCAAGAAGTGATCCAGCCAAAAGCGGGCCCATATGGAACAATTCATATCCTTTCGTTTGTGACTGCTCAAGTAACTTGTTGTATCGTTCGATTAATTTGCAAGCAGTTAACTTATTAAACAAGACGCGCTGACTATCGACTGAAAGTTTGTATGAAAAAGATGGCATTGGCAGAATAAACATGTATACATCAGTAAAAATCCTTCATTCAAAAAGCTCCTAATTTTCTTCGTATATTACAAGACAGGGAGCACTGGAACATGTGTCTTCATTCCGAATATTGGGCTCTATAATTTCCGATACACCTTAGATTTTTTTATTTTGATATAATCTCTCATCCCATCAGCATGCGAAAGCAAAGGAAAACTGCAAATCAAGGTTCAGTGCATACGCTATAGAAAAATCTGAACAAATTAAGTTTTGCTACACAACATGCAGTGTACTATTTCTGTGTGTGTGTGTGTGTGTGTGTGTGTGTGTGTGTGTGTGTGTGTGTGTGTGTGTGTGTGTGTGTGTGTGTGTGTGTGTGTGTGTGTGTGTGTGTGTGTGTGTGTGTGTGTGTGTGTGTGTGTGTGTGTGTGTGTGTGTGTGTGTGTGTGTGTGTGTGTGTGTGTGTGTGTGTGTGTGTGTGTGTGTGTGTGTGTGTGTGTGTGTGTGTGTGTGTGTGTGTGTGTGTGTGTGTGAACAAACATAAAATCCTCCTGAGTATAGCATGCTTCAGATAGGATCCGACGATATTAGCTTCATAAGCTCACAATGGACAGCTTCGCACTCCTCATTCCATTGGAAGGGTGCATCTTTTTTAGTTAAACGTGTGAGGCACCGTGTCTTCAGTGCGTAGTCTTTGAAAAATGCCCTGAAGTGTCCTGCGAGGCCAAGAAAAACGCGCAGAGAGTGCACCTCGTAAGGTTTTGCCAACTGAGAAATTCTTTCTACTGATTCCCGTTTCGTGCTTTTAATCTGTCTATCTATCTGCCTACGTCTGGGTGCTCTCATGATCGCCTCCCTAACTTGGTGTAGAACAAAATCGGCATGGGAGGGCAAGAGGATTTGAAGAATATGACTGTCGGGTCATGACTTGAATAACATTAAATTCCTGTCGAGTACGTCGTCAAACCCTTTCTTCCAGACACGTGAGGCACATACCCGTTTAGCACGGGCCGCGGTGTACGGGTATGCGCAACAGGTGATTGACAGTTTATATCTACCAAGGAACGGCGGGAACAGACATTGATCATTTAAATGCGAGAGTGTTAAGAAAAACCGACATCGGCAGCGTTGACCCGACGAATGGAAAGAATAAAGATTAGGATCGCAGCAGGAATCGAGCCCAAGCATCCTGCGTGACAATCAGGTATTCTACCATAGAGCCACGCCTGGTCTATGAACTGGTTTGGAAAAACAGCCTATGCAGGCGTAATGTCGGTGCAACGGCGACTGTGGTGCTGGCTAATTTTACAAGAAAGCAATAAGCACTACATATATACTCCAACGATACAGGCATCATATCAGATTAACATCGGTGGTTCCAGTGATGACTCCGCTTTTGTAGCAGTCTTAAAAACATTACATATTCCTATATTTCAGCAAGCTGCAGTGAAGCATTGCTCGAACCCAGAGGAATGCATCAACGAATGTTATGTATGATTCCCATGATTGCACCATAAAGTGCACTTAGTTTCGATAATACTGACTGACGTATGTACTCTAACGTGAGGGTGGACGTTACATCGTACCATATGTTGCCCTTTAAACGCCAGTGTTGTCGACGTGCCTGGTAAGCCCACATGTGCACACAGCTCCTACACTTACAAAAACACGTCGATCGACCTCGTAACGCTTTTCTCAAAGCCATAAAATACCGAATAGAAGTATTCGCTGACTGCTTCGCATGAAACCGATTCCCGCAACGCGTGGGATGTGCCGAATTTTTACGTTGAGTAAATTTTATTTATCTGCGTCATTTTTTGTCGAAAAGTGCTCAAAATGGGCACTGTTATGTTGATAACCAAACAGGTTACCAAGACGACGCCAGCATTACAGGATGGCAGTAAGAAATCCAGCGGAAGTTTCGAAAACGCGTTGTTTAGACCACGCGTTTTTTTTTTTTTTTAAGTATGGATAACTGCGGTAACTTTAAACACACCACTGTAATATTTGGAACGCGGAGTGACTCTAGAGATATGCATTAAAGGGACTGTCTACCGCTCGGAAAAAATTTTCCAATTCTGGTGAAAATGAGAAGATCGTTCGTCACATCGGCGGCAACAAGCATGCTTTTGCCCCATAAAAAAGGATTTATATTTTGATGTTGAAAATTGTCAAAGAATGACCGCTAGCGTCATCCAACAGCGATGTGGTCAATCTACTGGTAGGACAAGAAATCCTCGCAGATAGATTCGTTTTGCTTAAAAACAAACATGTATAGCTTGAAATTGTATCTTACGCTCTTGAGGCAGCTTTCGTTTGCGTCAGAGAGTAATTTTTCGCTTTTTTTTCTCACGCATCCAAAAAGGCGCCCGGTGGCGCTGCTTGCGGCACCGTCTCCGATTTCGTCTGCTTCAACTCATGCGCTATGCCAAGCGGCCCTCCGCGCTGGTCCTACTGTGCCGCTGTATTGTTGTTTGGATGTCTTGCATGTGCTGCGCTGCGAAGACGTGCATTTATCGTCTCTTTTTGACGAATCAACTTGGCTTGGATAGCGGCAGCAGCGCTAAAATAAACGCATAGACTGCGATTACAGCAACACAAGTGTTCTGCAATCGTATAGTAAGGCTTCATTTAACCGATAGCGCGCTGAAAACGACTGTTACATTCATTACATTAGTGTTCAGCGAAAATAAAGTAATCCTACAGAAATCAGATGTGCTTTCGGTTTTAATTTTTACCGACACTACAATCGGTGGCGCGTCATCGCGTCCACCAACCAGTGTTGTGGGCATGTTTCACGCCAATGGAAGGAGACCGAACGCAGATCGAAAAATTCTGTTTTAAAAATTTCTACTCACTTTCCAGAGAAACCGCTGCAAGGTTGCTACCACAGAGCCACGCCTGGTCTATACTTCTATACTTCAGGCGGTACGCTTTCTATTGCGGTACAAAACAGAAAAGCGATAAAGGACGGTAGACAGTCCCTTAATGGAAAACATCATATAATAATAATAATAAAACATCATAGTTGCGGGTTGATTGAATAGAGTTATTAAGTGTTATAAGTAAACCTAATTGGTAAAGAGATATTTCTGGTCTGTTTAGTATAAATAAAGGGTAATTTTTGTCCGCTTTCGATATTAGTAAATGCCAGGTAGAGGTCTATCATTACATGTTAATAATCTTGATCTTTCTTGTAAACTGAACAAACAGAACATGAGAAACTGAAATGAGCATTAACTTTTTATAAATTTAGCGAATTGAGCTAGAGAAAGGTGTTTGGTACAGATTTTTTAGAACGCATATACGTGCTCATTTTGGTGAACAAATCGTTGTGATATGATAAGTGGTATCCGAGATATTAATATAGAAATGTATTTGACACTTCCGAGGATGTGGTCCGTCCATAACAAGAAAGGGAGAGAGGGGGTGACCCACCAGTGTGTGGGTGACGGGGAATGCGAAAGGAAGGCAGGAGTCGCACGGCACAAAAACGGGTTGTGGGGCACTTGGCGTTTCGTTCGAAGCGGGGTTATTGTAGTAGTAATGGTTTGAGGATAAGAAAAAAACGCTTATTTCTGCGACCCATTAGGGAGCACAGCTCAGCTTCGTTGGGGGGAGGGGAAAATGAATGAGAAAGAGTTTGCGCGTTGCTGAGCGGGGAGGGTACAATTGCGCTGCGGTCTTTCTTTTTTCTCTCTTTTTCGTCCTGCTGCCAAGGCCATGTATGTAGTTATTTTGGGGAGGAGGGTGATAAACTGATTAAATATCAGTTTATATACCCGACCAAATCGTTAAAACTGTCGAGATGTTCACCTTCAAGTAGAGTGTCTCTGTGAATAAAACATTTCTCTCTCTCTCTCTCTCTCTCTCTCTCTCTCTCTCTGGCGAACAGTGCTCGAAGACGGGACATAGTTTGGACCTGGACAATGCAACGACGCTGGCCTGTGGACAAAAGAGGGAAATAGGAAATTCCTCCAATCTTGGTGTGCAAGTCGTGACGCCTCGTCGTGCAACACCATCCGTGGCCTCCTGCCGGACGTTTGCAAGGGCCTATGTGTTGAGTAGACTGGTCGACATTCCCTCATTTCTGTATGTACTGACGATGCAATTGGTATAGGTGGCGAAATGTTTGTACCTTTTATTGTTAATTTGTTTTGTTAGGTGGGAGTACATTTTTTAAAATTTGTGCTCGAGGCTGTACGTTTGGAAACCATACATGCTCACGCAATAAATGTTTTGAAAAATGTCCATTACGAAAAGTATCATGACAGAGCGGGCGCAGCAAATTAAGAAAGAAAGGTGCAACGCCAACGTGCCCCGAAGCCTCTTTTGCAAAGCAGAATAGAGGTACGCTTTTCTTATGGACCCGTCGTAAGCGTCTAATATGCGGGAAGTAGGGCGATAAGCACAGATTAAAATGCAACTGTCATAATCAGTAATAATATTTTATAAAATTAGCAGGTTAATCGGGAGACGTATTCTTGATACTGTCATCGAGAGTACCGAAATTCGCTCATTTTAGTCAAAAATGGTTTTGAAAGATTGAGCAGAAGTAGAGGTGTAGATTTAGAAATGTATGGAAATGTTTCGCGCGTTTTCCACTTTGTTCGCGGCGCGGAGGTGTGTTTTATTGCGATAGCAATTATATGGGCAGTCTCGACGGGTTTTTGCCGTCGCCGTCATGTCCTTCCGGTATGAAGTCCAAATTGATAAGATCCCCCCGCGCATTGTATGTTCTACCGCGGGTAAAAGCGCGCGAGCGGGGGCGACGAACGAAACCGAAGCAGAGACCAAACGAGCCGGCCCATTACCGTTGCTCGGAGGGTGCATGCGATAACATCACCCCGCCTGCCGGGAGGCCTGCCGTCGAAGCAGACAGCAAACGCCCCGCCCGTCTTTAACGATAATGAAAAAAGACGCGAGGTGGGGGGCGGGGGCAGCAGCCACTTTGAACTTTAGATCTAAGGGCGCTGGCGCGCGCGCTATCTCGAAAGCCATCACAGCGGGCGGCTCATATACCCTTCTACGTGCAGCGCTCTCAACGCGAAGTGACCATGCGGAGAGCATCTCTCCCTGGAGCGGCCGTATTCTCTTACACCAACGTTTTGTAGTTACGCGAGATCGGATACAAAACAGTTAGCTGCCAGCCTCACTTCGTGTAACACTACAATTTGTTGCTATCGCATTCATTGTTTCGCCCTTGCGGTGAAACTGTGACTTTTTTTTATCACAGAGCGGCTGGCTGACACCAGAGTACATGAGATCTGCTTCTTGATATTGAATTCTTTGTGTGTTCTGTTTAATTAGCGCTGCTCTGTCAAGCTTTGTCGTTGACTATGCTGTAAGAACCTGGGTGTTCTCATGCACTGGCACCCTGTATGGAATTTAATGAGTATCTGTGACTTCAGTGTCCTCAGTTTTCGTGTCTGTGGCATGATTTACAGTTCTCGCGTACTACTTTTTTTTTGCTAAATTATGCAGGAAGCAATCAGCTGAACCCTTGCGTCGTCAATGGATCTGATGGATGGTTCCCGGCGACTATGCTTCCTTCTTTCGTTATGCATTCTTTTACAGCATTCTGAGCTTCATTTCGACACGGTGCGCATAAAACTTGAGTGCTATTGATGTCACGTGATCTGTATTCTGCTGTGTTTTTTTTTTTTTTGTGGCTATTGGATCTTTGTTTTCTCTTATATTGCTTTCCCAAATGCTGGATCACGAATCGAAAACTGCAGCTTATTGTGAATGAGTGAAATAATAACTCTACAGTTTTCTTGAATTTCATCTGCTAGAGCTCTGTGAAAAAAAAAATACACAGTGACTCTGCAGTGTTTGCATGATAATTCCTTCATGTAACCAACGCGTGACAAGATCAGCATAGAGTAAAGGAACTGTAACAGCACAGCAAAGAAAAAAAAAATACTCCCGATGCATCTCACTGAAATTCCGTCCGGATGGAGTAAGAAAATTTGTAAAATACTCCGGAGGTGCCACGAAAAAACTTCGGATAGCCGGAGTGAAAGAACAGCGAAAAATACTCCGATGCCACGCAAGAACTCCGGCCCGCCGGAGTGAAAGAACAGCAAAAAGTACTCCACAGGCGCCACGCAATAACTCCGGCCAGCCGGAGTAAAAGCTTTACTCCGGAAGTTCGGAGTATAAAAAAATTCCCAATGGGGGGGGGGGGCAGTTTTTTTTACAGTTTAGTAATATTGCAGCATGCGGGAAAACAGGCTAGCATTTTCAGTTTTTTTCTTTCTTTTCACTTTTTTAACGCATTCATCCTCCGCTAGGTGACGCCGCAGTCACAGCTTTGGCCCGTAAACGCTATTCCGCTCTGCTAAAACGCGCTGTCGAAACGAACGTTTGCGGCACGGTAACGCTATTCCCTTACCCCTCGCTATGACGCTAACGCTAAACTAAAATTGTCTTGTACCCGCTTCCTCTCTCTTCTTCCTTCGCCCCCCCCCCCCCTCTTTTTTTGAAGTCTATGACGAGTGAGCAAAGTATACAGATCCACACACACAGGTAAGCAAGTCAGTTGCTTCCCTGAAGAAGCCAAGTCCGCTTGCCAAAACATTGGCTCCAGCGACAATATTTCAAGGACTTTTCGTCTGTTTGGTGTTTG
The DNA here is from genome assembly GCF_013339695.2 of Rhipicephalus sanguineus. Classification (NCBI taxonomy): domain Eukaryota; kingdom Metazoa; phylum Arthropoda; class Arachnida; order Ixodida; family Ixodidae; genus Rhipicephalus; species Rhipicephalus sanguineus. The sequence goes on along the minus strand of NC_051184.2, from coordinate 28,806,191 downwards.
TGATCTGATTATGAGAAGCATCCACTGTAATATTTAGCGACAGGTAGTCGTCAATTTCTCGTGGATACATAACGTGGGAGGCGAGGTCAGGATGTGCCATACGTACTAAGTTGAGAGTGTTAGCTGCATTACTCGAAATCCCGGGGGTACAAGACACTGATCGCGCGAAAACAAAACATAACGTAAAATAAGAAAGTCGCTAGCGTGGAGCGAAAATTGAGGCGCATCGGCATGGTGTCCCGCGTTATGTTTAGAAAGAGAAAATCTCGCATCAAAAACAAACGTAAAGAAGGAAAACGAGTGGTAACATCTTGATAATGTTATGCTGTTTGTTAGCAGACATGGCAATATACCTATACCATGCACCTAGAATCAATTTGGAGTCATCCAGGATTGATGTAAACTTGGCTGAAGCGAAACCTGGGACAAAGTCAGTTCATCACTAAAGAAAAAAAAAAACACCACGAAACAATGTTATGCACTTGCACTCAACGTGAAAGCTGCAAGAAGTGCGGAGCGCTGATTCCTTCAGCGACGAACTCATGGAGCGTGTATTGATGGGATAGTTGGTAGACATTATTATGCGAACTCAAAACTGCGCTTGGGACGAGAGACCAGATAGAAGCATCCTATAGAAACGTTCCGTATGCCATTCTAATAATTCCATATGTTCCATAAGGAGTCCATATGTTTTCCGTATATTTTCCATATATCTTCCATATATGTTTCCGTAAGATTCTTACGGAAACCTACGCAGAAGATCCTTCAACGACGCTCACGTTCCCGGACAAGCGTGCCCTGGCGTTCCAACCGCGCTGCCTGCTAGGCCTCCATGATGGGAAAGGAAACATTCATTTGGGATGCAGTGATGCCCTCTCCCATCCTCCTTTCACTTTTCCTCTCCCACATCCTCGTCCTTACACTCATTTTACTTTTTCCGTCCAAGTGCTATACAATGCTATACTCTCTCTCCTCACCCTCACTTCACTTTCCCACCCCCTCGCTGTAATTGGCTATGCTATACATGATTTTGCGTGAGTGACACCAAGCGACGACATCAGACGACAGCATACGATGACAGCATACTCCCTTCGTCTCTTCCATCCTCCTTACACTCACTTCCCTTTCCCGCCCCTTGGTACACACAGCTGTGCTATACTTGGTTCTGCCTGCCTAACGCCATACAAGACTATGCTATGATTTGCCCTCTCCCTTCCTCCTTTGCATCGTCCCCACCTTCACATCACTTCCCTTTCCTGCCTCCTTGTATGTACGGCTATGCTATACATTGGTTTGTTCGCGTGACGCCAAGCGGCGACATAACATGACTGTATACGATGCACATTACCTTCCTCCTTTTTCTCCTCCTCGCCTACCTTCAATTTCCCGACCCCTCGCTATACATGGCTATGCTAGGTGGTTTTGCCTGCCTTAAGTGAAGCGACATCAGTTGACGACAGCGTACGATGACAGCATACGACAGCCCCAGCCCCTAAAGTGCTCCGCACTTAAAAACGAACCACGACGGGAGGTATCTGATTATCTTGCCTTCTGCGCGTTCCGTCGTTTTGCGCAGATTTTTTGTTCTTTGGTTAATACCACAGCCGCTACATCAAAAAAAGCACGGCCACTACTGTGGCCGTGTTAATACAATCCATGTTATTTCTACAGTCCTCTTAACTTGGATAGGTGATGAGGTATGACCTTCAAAACCGGAAAAAGTATAACTCCTTCTCTGCGCTAGAGCAGACCAGTGCGTTTCAAGAAATATGTCAGACTATGCGCGGTCAACCAGAGAGCATTGTTTTTATTAACCGCACTTCTGGCGTTAGTAAATAAAATAGATATTTCGAGTGACTGTGTTTTGAAAGATATGCAACTACCCTTCTTTTTTTTTCTAGAATGCGACTTTGAAGGTGTTCATACTTTCATCGACAAAATTCAGTATGTTTCACAATATCTACTGTTTTGTGACAGCAGGGGCAAATTCAATGCCGTTGGAGGAACACTTATTATAACGCTTCTTAAAGTTCTCATGCTTAATATAACGTTCGATAACACTCCCACCTTTTCTGGTAAAGATACTGTGCCTCTTAAGTGCACCAGAATGTTTTTCCAGTATTAAACTTACGTACGAAAAACACAGGTTCTCGCTAAATATTAGCAAAACTAATAAATATGCTAAAACAAATACTGCTTTTAACCCTTTAGCTACCGAGTTTATACAAGGACGATAAAAAAATACGTACCGATTTTTTATTTGCCCATTTGATTCTACGTGTCTTGAAGTACGTAAAAAATTATTCAAAATGCTTTTATTCGCAAGATCCACGCAGAACATTTTTTTTAATGTGCATAGGATGGGCTTCACCGCGCTGCACCATGAAAAGTGCCTTAAGATCTTGATTCCTTCGGTGCAGAAAATGTCTCTTTGAAATTAAAAAAAAATAAAGCGCAGGGATGCGAGTCCGTGAAAACAAACCTTGGACTTGCCGATGGGTGTTTCCTTACATCTAAGGGCGTCCACTGCGGACATTTAGAGAAACTATGCTGCTACGTGCAGTCGCCGCCATGCACATAGGACAAGTGAAATTCTTCATTTCTCGAAACTTCGGGAGAAAAAGAACATTTTTTTTTCTGAACGGAGCTGTTCCGGCACGCGCACAGAGGAGGACGCCATTTTCTAATTCCGTTTACAAGAATCAAGCCCTTTCTCGACGAAAATGCATGCTTTGAGCACGTTTTAAAATATTTCACTGCGTTATATGTTGAAGTGAAAGCATAACACAGCAAAATGAATCAGGGTGGCTTAACTGCGGCGCCCCCAAATGCTCGTTTCATGGGGGACGAGCCCACCTCGTCTTCGGTAGGAGCGGTGCGAACTATGTGATCGAGCTCAGCTCGTCGTCGGCGGGGAAAGAGTTAACGCTTATATCTGAGTTAGAAACGAACAACTACGCTTTCCCCTAGCGCGTCGGAGTGAAGCGAAAACCACAAAACAAAAAAACGATGTTTTTGATCGCGACGAAAACGTAACCGTACTGCTATCTATGTTTTCGTTTCGGAGTGAAAATGAAATATCTTTCATCAATTTTCGGTTCAAGAGAAAAAGTTTGCAATCAGGAACGACTGACGTCATGGAACGTCAGCAGTAACGGGTATCTCAGGCAGGGATTCCGAAGGTAAGATGGGGAGCCACAAGATGGAAACAGAGTGTACAATAGAGGACACAAAAACAGAGAGATAAGACACGTCACACAGGTCGGTCTACGTTTCGATATGAGGATTCATCTTCTTTAGGGTGTATCCACACGACGGATCGAATCCGTGTTTTCCGCCGCGGACGGCGCATCACGTGACCCCGCGTCACGGATTTGTGCCATCCGTGCCTCGTCCGCGGACGTCGCGGACGGAAAATGCCAAGCTCTTTTTCGCAATCGGATTCGCGCGGAATACCACAACAGATTTAGCCGAGGGTGCCATTATAGGTCTAGCAACAAGCGCTGCTTTTCCTTTTTCTCGTATGGTTTCGTAAATTTAGCCGATGAAGATGTATTTTACTATTGCCAGATATCTATCTATTCAAGACTTTGTAGGCGTTTTCCAACACACTACGTAATGGCTGCTCTAAAAGCGAGGATCTCCAAGTCTGCGCGTAGGTTAAACTGAGCAGTCTCGGATGCAACAAATAGGAGCTATGTTTCGAGTAGAAATGCACAGACGTGCAACACTTGCCCGAAGCAAGGTACCGTAGCGTGACCTGCAGCCTTGTTTCCGCTGATATGGCTCGCCGCATCACGGGGCCCTGTCGTTCTACGCGAGGTCCCACGAGCGACAGCAACTGAACAAACTGCTCTCTTGACACTCGCAGCAGCCTCCTGTATTCTTCGGTGTCGCTAACCAAAAGCTCACCGTACAGTTGGTGTTGTATACCCAGATGCTTGTAGTCCTTTTGCCAACAAGATCTTTTTGCAGGAAAGAACAGCGCTTCACCGTCTAATTCTGGTAATGCAACAGCCATTGCAGCTAATCGTCGCTTTCTTTCGAACTCTATCTTCAACTTAAAAGAAACTCTGCGCCATAGACGGAAACATAAAAACCTTCAATACTTTTGCTAGCGATGAATGTGTTTTCGACTTTCAGACTGCTCGCGCCATCTAGAGAAAAAAAGAACAAGCAAGCATTCGCACATTATTATGACCTCTGAGATTTGGTAGCTATCGCAGATCACCGAGCTCATGTTCTGCCAATAGAGGTACTCGCTAAGCCTACAGCTCTCAGAAAACGAGTACGCGCTTGGAAACAGTACCGAATTGTCATGAATACGTTGCCGGCGAAGCTTGAGGACACAAACCTAAAGCCGACACAATCGTCAGTTTGGGACTAACAGCCCACGCAATGCTTAAAAGAGCTTAAAGATTCGAAGCGGGCAGCTCTCGCATCAGACAGTGCCGCCATGTTTTTTTGCTACGGCGCGTCCGTCTAATCGCTTTGTCCGTCGTCTGGATGTGCTTTCCAGCCGGACGGGCGGCGGAACGATCGTCCGCGGACGAGATGTCCGCGGATAAGTCCGTCGTGTGGATACACGCTTAAAGGCACCTGGTCATTCTCGGTTGTCAGTTGTATAGGGGTTCATGGGGGGGGGGGGGAGGATTCTACAAGCCCATTACTTATATCACTGCAGAGACAAACATAACAAATACCTGCCGCAGGCACGTAGCCAGGATTTCTTTTTTCTCGGGGGGGGGGGGGGGGGGGGGGGGGGGGGGCGTGCCAAGGCCTAATTGTTCGAAAGAAAGTCTATTCATGGCAAAAAGCAAAAAAGTTGCCGGCGAATATAGAAGGCTGGACGAATTTCGGGGGGGGGGGTGGTAGGGGGGCTGGCCTTCCTCTTGCCTACACGCCTGACCTGCCGCATATAGGCTACATATTTATAATGTCGTGACTCACTCAGCAGAACTTAGCTCAATTTTTAACGTTGCTCCGCTCCTTTCACCCCCCCCCCTCCCCACAAATAAAATTCACATTGGAATCTTCAACTGAGCGCATGAACTTCTGGAGGCAACAATATATGTTCAGAACGGCGCACTCAACACGACTTTGTACGAAAAAAACCTCGTAATTCACCTATGAGGAAAGAGAAGTACCATGTTTTCATAGTTAATTTGCCTCGAAATATGTTGCATGCAGATAAAGACCGTTACGAACCGTTACAGATCATTATTATTTTTTTCGTTACGCAACAGAAACGGAAAGGAACTTTTTCTTTCAGTGGAACGAAACTAAAACCAGAACGAAAACCTTTTCGTTTCGACACCGTGCTTTCCACTAAGCATGACCACATTACGTCAAAATGCCAATTGAGCGCGATGACCATGTCTGTAGGAACACTAAGAGAAAAATTACACCATCTCCCGCTAAAGGGGACCATGAGGCGATGCGAAGCCGGAGCACTTGCACGATCGCGTTCCGTTGGCGTTCGTTGGGCATGCTACCAACCTCGCGTCGTGGAACGCGAAGAGGGACGCTACGCGCGTCGTATCTTCCATCTAGCCTGGCCGTTAATTCTCACAGGGCGAGCGGGGAACGCGGTCGACAGGCGGGCGAGAGGGGGCAGCGTGGGAGAGGAGAGAGAAGCGGAGGGGACGCGCATGCGCTCGAGCTCATCGCGGCGTTGCGCAGGAGAGAATTTCGGCATGTCTAGCCCGCGTTAAAGAGGAAGAGTGGAAAGGGGAAGGGGAGAGGGGAAGGGGAGAGGGGGTGGGAGAGGGTATGCGCATGCGCAGTTAGGGTGGTCACGCCGCACACCACCACCACCGGATTGAGCTCCGCCTTAAGATACTTCGCATCTAATAGTGAAATACAATTCCCTCTAAAACCTCTCACAGAATTCTTCACAAATGTCCCGTTTCACACATGGACCATCTATATGGGCCGATTCGTCCACCGAGCAGTGGGTCATGCCTCCGATCCGGAGAACCCGAATCGGGAACCGCTCACCTCGTAAAACGGCATCACCGCCTGCTGCCGAATCTCGAGAAGAACGACGCAAGCATCGCACCCCAAGCTGACCGTGCGACAGAAGATCACCCGGCGCCGACTCCAGACGCATTCCTTTCCCACCCCGTATATTTGCCCACATGCCCACCGTGACGTCATCAGTCCACCTTGTCCGTTATGCGGAAAGTTAGCCACAATATATCTCCCATTTTTTTCTGGAACTGCAGGAAAGACATGTGCCCACCTAATCTCCTGGCCATTCCCTCACATGTGCGTGGGGAAAAGAAAAAAACTCACTGGGCTCCTTACGCATTCGCCTAAGACGACTCGAACACGAAAGCCACGTTCTTTTGTAGCGTTAGCTACATTGGCCTAGCCGAGCCAGTTTCGCGTGGCTCCTCAAGAGCCGTGCTGCGCATGCGCGAGGATCAATAATGTCACACAGCTGGCGCATCGGAGCCGGCACCTCCCGCGCACTCCGCCGCTGCCGCCGGTCTGCGCTTTCCAGAGGAGTGACGTCGTAGCCGAGGTAGACGTACTGGCGCCGGCGCGCGCGCAGCTATTCGCCTTCGCTGTGCAGTCGCCGTCCGACACTGCGCTGGAGCCGCTTGATAGCGCCTCTGACTGGCGTTTGCCAGTGTGTTTTAGCCATGGAGAAGGAGAGCGCAAATGCTGCTCAACGGCGCAGAAGAGCGGAGAAACTTAACTCATCGGATCCCGAAGTAGCTGAATCGCAAAATAAATATACATGTGCCACATAATATGTATACCGTGTGTGTGTGTGTGTCATTGGAGCAGCAGTAAGCATGATAATCAAGCTAATTCTAGACAATCAGCGGAACTTTGCTAACGCTACGTTATCCTGGCATAGCCGAGCTAAGCCACTGCAACATTTGTTTTTTCTTCTAAGTCGATGTATTGACCTTCCCCCGCCCCCTTTTGAAAGCTTCCTCCACCTAAAGTGGATTTGCAGTACCTCCAGCATTGGAGCCATTGCAAGCTTTCTGCAGGTCGCATTTCGAGACATATATTATATCTCGGAATGTTGTGACGTCATCATGACGTCATCATAAGATATCACTTGGGCAAAGGTAGGCCGATCACGGAGGCAGATATATATATATATATATATATATATATATATATATATATATATATATATATATATATATATATGACGTCATATAGTGACGTCATCACGTGAGCATTTTTTGCATCCTTCGTGTTGACACCACACACAGTTTTCGCGTCTGATGCGTCATACAAGGCTTTCGCCTTATTAATAATTTTTCCAGAAAACTCGGGCGTCCAGCTTCCGGCCACAAAAATAGCCGCGGAGGTGACTTACAGGCATGGCCTGGCAGGCTACCTCCCCTTATCGATGACTCCATGGTCAATAAAAGTTTTGTATTACCACTACCACATGTTAAGATATATTTTTGCCGTGAGCATTATTAGTAACATCGTCATTTTCACAAGAATTCGTCTCGTTACGAGCTATTCCTCGACCGCGCGATGAGGCTAAATTATGCTGCGTTTATGAAAATATACTTGTGTAACCCGGAGTTTCCTACCGCAATAATTTTCACCGCTATATTCGCGTTAGCCACAATGAAGTACCCCCCACATACTCATCTTCACTAATTATAAATAGCGTAAAGTTCTCTGCATTTGTGCAAAGGGCCGCAAATGAAAACAAAAATGGCACCCACCTGGATGGAGCGCGTAAGAGGGCTTGCGATGGCGCCAGGTTCAACAGCGCAGATGGCTCGAGGACACAACTCCACGCACATCTGCAGGATTTCGTAAATTTAAAATACATTCTTCACAATGCTTCAAATTACGTATATCACCAAACTGAGTGACCGCGTAAAACATAGGACTGTTTTATTTTCTTTGCGTTTTTCGGCCGGCTATGAGTTCTTAACGCGTGGTATCCCGCGCCAAAAGCAAACAACAATAGTGTACAGACTCAAAAATATCTAGCACGTGTTACACCTAATGTGACCTGAAATTCGCGTGAGGTTAACGTTTTTAATAACGTAGACGTTCCGCACGCAGCGCTTTGCGAGATCCCTTGTCTCATTATAAGTGATATAATAATAATATCTCGGGTTTAACGTCCCAAAACCACAGTATGATTATGAGGGACGCCGTAGTGGAGGGTTCCAGAAATTTCGACCACCTGGGGTTCTTTAACGTGCGCCTAAATCTAAGTACACGGGCTTCGAACATTTTCGCCTCCATCGAAAATGCAGCCGCCGCGGCAGCTTATCAGCTTATCTATGTTCTACGATCGGCTTATTTAAAAAACAATTGTATTCTTATTTGCTTAACTACTAGATGTGTATTTTTTCCTTCTATAATAATGTTTCTCGTACCATTTTTGTTTATGTATAACTGATTTATTATTGTAGTATCAAACCTCACATTTTCCTTGTTATATTGCTGTTTCTGCAAATTAGGCAATTCTTATTTTTCAATCTTGGACAGGAGGTCCCCCTGCAGCCTAGTGCTTTCGGACCTCCTTCTGTATATTTATCCTGTACGATGTTCTGTTTCTGTACTAATATCTGAAATAAACTTGAAACTTGAGCAGTCGAGCGCCATAACCACTTGACCACCGTGGCGGGGCCTCATTATAAGTGACTCGATATCAGCACGCGTGTGCATTGCATTAAGTGAACGACTGGCGCCTGTTTTAATGTGGATCGAAATTGTTAATGCCGCATCAATCATTTCGTGGAACATTCAGTTATTCGAAGAAACGCACCGACAGGAACATTTATAGAACTCTGTTATATTGACCCTCACGATGAAAGCAAAATCATACTGCTCCTTTCCATCAAGTAAAGTAGCATTTGAGATTCAGAACGAGCGATATACCGGGTGTTCAAAGTTAAGCTTTGTGGTTTTCTTAAAACTCAGCACTGGGAGGTACATGAAAACCACCTGTGCAGATAAGTTTTTATTCAGGGGGACACAAAGTGAGACAATAATTATCGCTGTTAGCCGCCCAATTACCTAAGATTGAATAATGAACTTTTTTAATGAGTGCAGCAAGCGGGCATCTTTGTATTGAAAAGTTGGAGGCAGTCACGTTTCCATTCAATTCCGCTTAAAAGAATTCTTCTAGCATGTCTGTGCCTCGAGATATCCCGCTGCAAAATTTAATTGCGGTTTGCGCGACTTACGCATGCAAGACACCGAGCACTGGCGCAAAGCTCCTCCCCGATGTGCCGCGGCAGTTGCGCGCGGCGTTGATGATAACGGTTACCCTTGTACTACCGGCTGGCGATAGCAAGCAATGGCTGCTTGTCACATCGGGGAGGAGCATTGCGCCGATCCTCGCCGTCTTGCAAGCGTAAATCACGCAAACCGTAACGTCTCAGCGAAATAAAAAAAATTATCAGTAGTGAGTTGCGGCTGTTGCGGAAAAATCTCTGCACGCCGCGGTGCTGTTCTATAGCGCGCCGATAGCGAAAGTGCTAAGCGCATTCGATTTGCTGAAGCAGAGGTGGCCGGGAGAAAGCGACACATCTTAAATCTCGTCCGTTATGTGACATTTTACGCTTTACTTTACGGCAGAATGATAGCCTACCGTGGCTGCGCGTATGAACCCGTTTCCTGTGTTGTTGTTGTTGTTTTTTCTGTGTTTTTTTTTTTGGGGGGGGGGGGTCTGCTTTGTTTGCGCTGGCTTTGTGAGCGTCTGTGTTCATATCACTTTTCTCTGAAGCCAACAATTCTCTGAGCGATCCAGCATCAAAGGCCATCAGCGGTAGCCCTTCTGACGGCCACCCCTGCTTTGGAAAATGAAACGTTGCTTGCACACTCGTCATAGTGGTCAGCGGCACAGTCGGTGCGGAAAACGACGGACGGACAGAACCACTGGTCAAATCTGGGCGCGTTGCAGCTCGTGTGAAAGGGGTGCTGACACGAAAACGTTCAGTTGTCTTCTTCTTGCGTCAAATGAAAGGCTAAGCACTCAAGAAGGCTAGAAAATGTACCGCTAAGCGTCATCGCACCCTGAAAAGGTACTTAGTGTGTTTTTAAAAGCTAGTTTCGGTTCTTACTGTACCGTTACGTCACCACACGGTATCAGCTTCTCGTCACGTGCTCGCGCAAGATGTCGTGACGTTTCCACCGCCGCTCCGCGGCTCTGTTGGTGACACACAAGCGGCCATATTGGAAGCTTTTGGTACCTGACGTCATCACAACTATCCAGACTTCTGCGGCAAGTCACCAGAATTGGTACTCTAGCCTGACGTCAAGCTAGTGTCGATGTCAGTAGGTGCGTAATGGGAAAATTGATTTTAATATCAAAATAAAATACCTTATCAGCACTTACTGACCACAGTTGCCAAGAGCCGTCTCTGTATACAGGAGATTTGTATGGCAGAGTAACCTCGCCTTACAATAACCGCGAAGTTTCGTAGTATGGTAGTCCGTGTTAATGCCAGCCACCTGGCGTTCTTTAACGCAAACCTAAATTTCGAGTATTTCGCCTCCCATAGCAACCTGGCTGCCGTGTACTCGAACCTATAGCAGCGCAACACGCTATACTTGCTAAGTTATAGCGATGATCACGTTAATTTGGCTCGCCATCCTAATGCGGAACGGGAGTACAGTGGAAACATCAATTAGGTCGGCCAGGGTATTCTCAGCTAACAATGAAGAACAGCATGGTGTTCACACACACACACACACACACACACACACACACACACACACACACACACACACACACACACACACACACACACACATATATATATATATATATATATATATATATATATATATATATATATAAAAGCCAAGGTGATCAACTTTGCTAAAACTGTTGCTTGGGCGAGTTGGTTCATGATTAAGATAGATTTACCAGCGCAAAAAGACGAAGCATTTAAGAAGCAACACACACAGACTGCGGTGATCGTTTTAGGATCAATCACCCTTTTCACTTCTTTCATATATGTTGGGCGTACTTTCTGGTTTAAGAATTTTCGACTGCACTGTCTGCTTTGGTTGATTGTCTTTTTCGGCAAGCAGGTGTCACGTGGTTTTTCATCACTTCTTTTCATCATGTTATCTTTCTGTTGCTTCGACGCGTGCCATGAAAAAGGCCTTGCGTTCGAAGTAATAAATCAGTTGTGAGTCAGCGCTGTGTGTGTGTGTTCCTTCTTAAGTGTTTCGTCTTTTTGCGCTGGTAAATCTATCTTAATCAAGGTGGTCAAGTAGAGTTGCTCGCTGTAGAGGCGTTATTAAGTCAGTCGATATCGTTTCGGATAGCACGCTTGAATGATAATAATTCAAAATTGCTGAAGCTTCATTTGTCAAAACCACGATATGACCACGATATGATCACGAGACGCGTCGTATAGTGGTAGACTACGGATTAATTTGGACCATTCGTGGTTCTTTAACGTGCATAACACCACCCAAGCACACCGGTGGTATTTACATCTCGCCCCGAAATGAAGCCGCCGTGGCCGGGAAGCGAACCCGCGCCCTCGAGCTAGTGCGCTTGAAGGCGCTAGATTAACTCCTAGGTATAGTAACACTCGCACCGAACGAAAAGTTATCTCGCTTTCTCTCGCTTTCTCTAACACAACCACAATAGCAAAGCAGAAGTATTGTGGCGAGATTTAAGACCTCATCTTTTTGGAATACCAGACATCGAGGCGTAGAAACGATCTGTCTCACGGGATGCTACAAATATATTCGCAACTGCCCGAGCAAAGAGCGGCTACTCCCAAACGAGTAGACCGTGTTGTTGCTCGGCACAAAGCATTGCATGTGTAGCCATTCGAGACATCGATTTCATTCCTCCTGCTAACTGCACCATTGAGTTAGTGCAACGACTTCGCGCTTGTGCTAGAAAAATACGCGCATCAGACACGCGGCAAGAACCTACCGTGCCCCCCAATTCAGTAGTGAACGTGTTAAACAATGTCTCAATCGCGCGATCATCCCTCGGCAAACCTAAGCGTATTCGATCGTCCTGTGCGTCAAAGAGCATTACTTTTTATGAACTAATTACGCAAAACGGATATTTCTTCAGCTAGTCGTAGCAAAAAAAAAATTGTAATTTCCGCTCACCGTTCTCGCAGCCGTGGCGTCCTCGACCAGCTCTCGGCACGTTCTGACGTTTCACGACCGCAACGCGCATGCGCCGAGTTTGCGAGGACTACCATTTCGAACCGCGGTGCGCATCGACAGTCTTATCGCTCTTCTTTGTCGCTCCTAACGTTATCACTATCGCGTTCGCTCGATCGCCCGCGACGCTAGCAAGCTCGTCGACGGGTTTTGTATAATGTTCAAGTTTCGGTGGTGTGCCCGAATTGTGCTGCGGTACACAAATGGGCGAAAACCCTGAAGCCTCTCGTCATCTCTTTCATTATCGAGTGACGCTTTCCGGCACGCCATGTGTGCGATGTCGTGACACTATAATTAAAGTGAACGAGTACCGTAATGAGTCCAAAGAAAAGCGTTAAGTTTCTCGTCACTTTTCGCTTTGCCAGTTTTAAATTAATGACCCACGGTTATAGACGCCGACAGAAGCAGGCATGTAAGCGTTTACAAAAATTAAAGGCAGTTGCACGCCTATGCAATCTGTGTGAACAGTGGAGCAAGCGCCACCACCTGGCTAAAAGAGGCTCGGCTTAATTAGACCTGACTTAATTAGAATAGACTTCATTAGTCTTGACTAAGCTTATCTTGGCATCTCTCAGTGACGCCATAGCTAGGCGCAGTTACCTGTACGCGACACACGGTCTAACAGAAGGCTTAAGCAGATTCCCTGTTAATAAACTGTTCTATCGTTTCCTTAGAAGAAAGACTAATGGCAAACCACGTATACACGACGATGTAATTTCGCTCGCTACATTGTGCGTGTCCTTAATTTTCTTGCATTCTCGGTCTTCGCGGGGTTTTTTTTTTTTGTTTGTTTCTGCGGGCACAACAGAATAGATGAAGGTAGCATTATTTTATCCGGGCGAATGTTTACAATAGAAATATATTTGGATACAGTTCCGCACGCATATAAACCTGTGACCTTACATATAAACAAGACGACTACCCGCCGCAGTGGTCGGTGGCCATGCTTCCTCGCTGCTGACCCGAAGGTCGCGTAATGGAATCGCAGCCGCGGCGCCCGCATTTCGATGTAGGTAAAATACTAGTGGCCCGTGTGCATATATTTAGGTGCACGTTAAAGAAGCCCAGCAGGTCGAAATTTGCGGAGCCTTCCACTACGGTGTGCCTCTTAAACCAAAGTTCTCGAAGCAGCGGTTCCTCGGCAAGCTAAGCACAGCTGAAAGGGGATCAGTCCATGGGCCGGGCCAAACCACGCGTCGTGGAAGATAATACCGCTCTTTCATTGATGACTGTTGGTGTTTAACGTCCAGAAACCGCGGTATGATTACGAGAGACGCCGTAGTGAAGGGCTCCGGAAATTTCGACCACCTGGTGTTCTCTAACGCGCACCCAAATCTATAAGTACACGAGTTTCAAGCATTTTGGCCTTGATGCCTCTCTTTGACTTTGTCAGCTGATGGGCATGCGAAATGTTGGACAGCTATAGCTCTGATGGAACCACAGGCTTTCATTAAGCTTTCTAAACGCCTGAGTGGTACAGTGATATTTACATTGCTATGTCATCAGCAGCATGCAGAAACGTGCAAATAGCGCTGAAACGCAATGTCAGGCTGGTCCGATCACTGCCAGTACAACATCATCGTCTTCGTCGCGTACTTGTCCTCATCTTCTCTCCCACAGCGGCACGTATAGGCTCCATGCAGACGTAACTCCGCTCGGCGTCCCTAGCGGCAAGAAGCGCAGATTTGGCGGGATGCTCTGACGCGCTCGCAATGTGGTGAAGTCGAGGTACTATGCCTTTTACGATGACTACATTTTTCGTGCTTCTTGCGCTTGGCTAGTGACCAGAGCGACGGTACGTCCGCGTTATCAACGCGATCAGTCAGCAGCAGGTGGTGGACGATAAGAATAATATAGCACACAACATTGCTCCGCGATTGCACCCCTGCTCGCTCCACGCTCCCGCTGTGACAGCGCGAGGTATTTTCGCGGGCAGTTCGTTTTGTGCCGGTTCCGCTGTTCGTAGGAGTGTTGAACTCCATGGATAACTGCTGCATTGTTGGTTGCAATAACCCCTAAAGGAATTCTCTGGGCACGCGTTTTTACCGGTTTCCATTTAGAGAATATGAACGGAATCGGCGTGAACGGTGGATCGCACTCGTTCGACGCCAAAAGTGAGTTTTGTAAATAGATGTTTTTTTTTTTTTCTGGGGTTGCATTTGCCCGTGATTGTTGATCTGCCGAGCAACACCTCTTCCACGACGCCGTGAACGTGCCCCGCTTCGAGGAGGTCCCTGCCCTTCTTCAGGTTACCTCCACGGAGGAAACTATATCACGTAGCTCTCTGTATCCAAACGTAATAATAATTGGCAGGCTTTGCAGTGCCATGGCAGCAAAACACGAGCCACGACGACGAACTCGGCTGCACTGATTACGTCGGCGCGGTGAATGCAGCGCCATGGCCGTTCGATGGAAAGCGTTTTTTTTATTCAGTGGCCGTGACAGTGCAATTGCTGGTATCGCCAGTTTCAAGCTGCCGCTGAGTTCGCTGCCGCGTTAGCCCGAGGGTGATAAGCTGTGATTGTTTAGTGAGCGAGGCGGCCCGCGTTATACGTGCGCAGTTTCGCTCAACGGGTTCGTCACCTCCGTTGTCTTCCGCCAGCTCATGCATTTAATGTTGCCGCGTTCGCCCTAGGATACACGAGGTCTGGCGAAAAGAAGCACCCGCGCTAACGCTACGTTCTCGGACAGCTGCTAACAATTTGACGTCTTTTGGAAGCGAACGGGAAAGGAAACGCCTCAAGCGAAGCACCAAAGCACGGCGCAGGGGCTTGCCGCCGCCTGCGTTGTCTGCTCCCTTATCCCGCCAGATCTGCTGCCGTGGCCGCTTTGGCGCTGGAGGCAGCGCGCGACTGTGGCGGTTCCTAACGTATGCACGGTGCCCATACAAGCCTGCCAGCATACTGCGTAATGCAAGCTGATATTATGATCGTGGCATTACCCTCCTCCCAGAGAGCATCGCCATGGCGATTAAGAGAAAAACGAAAGCACACGCGACGCATTCTAAATGCCTCCCCGGTACCGTGATATTGATATAGTCGTACAAGTCATGTTTTGAAGATGCGCTACAAACAGTGACGGATCACGCGCAGTTCACGACGCAACAGGAAGGGCTCTTGCGGCCGGGGAAACCAACGGACTCGTCTGCGTTAGAACCGAATTATCTGGCAGCGCGTCTAACCTTTTGACGAATCTAATGCGAATCGAATGCGACTCGTGTACGAAACGGCGCAATTTTTCAAGCTGTTTGGCTGCCTTGGCTTTGTCTCACTGCTTCGTTGTGTTTTACATTTCTCAAGCCTCCCTGATAGACAAAATCAGTAAGTGGATAAATACGCACACAATTTGTTCCCTGTAGGTGGTCCAACAAGAAACGGTGATAAGGAGCGTTGTGTACTGAAATGGTGCCCTGGGCCAATTTCCGTTGCACGAAGGCGGCGAAAACGGGCTCCAAGTCCGAGACAAGTGCACAGCAGGTGCGCTTTGTTTATGACTTCAATACGGACGTCGCAGAGTGGACGGTAATATGACCGCAGTATTGTTGCGTACAGAAGTGACACTGTCACGTATGCCTTGGCGTGCGCACAGGGGGGGAGGGGGGTCGGCCGCCCCCCTAATCATCTAAGAGGGGGGGGGCGCAAAAGCTGCCCCGTACATTGACCCTTCTAGTCACCTAAGAGGGGGGGGGGGCGCGAAATCTGCCCCATACATGGACTTAGTAGGGTGGGTGGGCGCTGCGATGAACTTTCGCCCTCCCCCCCTAATGAGGAACCCTGCGCACGCCTATGCACGTATGCAACTCGGTACGTGGCAGCATCCGCAATTCGTTTAACTGCGCTCGCGCAACGAAAACTACGTAGCAGGCGCCACTATAGCCGCCATTATTTCCAAGATCGCGATTTTTTTTAGCCATGGGACACTAAACAGAAAAAATGATTTCAGCTGCACCGTCCCTGATATGGCTGATAAGTGACAATGTGTACCTTATAAGCATACTTTCTGGGTAGTCAGCCCAGATTGTCTTTCTTCGTTCGAACCGTAATATAGAAGTCAGTACAAAGTGCAGTCCAATGCAGAAAAAAAGCTGATTTTATGTGTGTTACGACGTTATCCTGTTTCAGTGATAGTGCATTATTTGCAAGTTTCCACGTAATGAAATTAATTTATTATGTTTTCTTTTTTTGGTCTATGCTTTCCCTTCTTTGCGGCATTTTTGCGGCAGCACTTAGGGTACGGTTTTTTATTACGTCGATGAGGTTTCTTCTTTTTATTTTTCTTCCCGGGACATCTGTAGGCAGAGAAAGACAATGTGCGAACATTGAATAATGCCTCGCGTACGCTAGTTTTCATCGCTTATGCTCGCGAAAAGATTACCGAAGAGCTCGTATTCATTGGCGCGTACCCGAAACCAAAAATACAAGCGCGGTTTTGACCCATTCAACACGTCACATTCTCTGTTCTTGTTCTCTGCACATCTTGACAGGGGCGTAGCCAGGGGGGGGGTGATTGGGGGGGTTCAACACCCCCCCCCCCCAATTTTTCAATTTTGCATGTGTATATATACACGCACACATACACACGCACGCACGAACATACATAAAGTATGGTTGAACCCCCCCGAAAAAAATTTCTGGCTACGCCCCTGCATCTTGACGTCTACTACACTAAGCAGGCTCTCATACAAATAGTGCTAATTGTGAAAACTGTTTTTTTTTTCTTTTAAGTACACACGAAGACAGCAGACACCGAGAGAACCACGCGCGAAGCACTTACGTCTCGGATGCTTAGTAAAATTGTTACATCTATATGGATTCGTGAATTGTGCCATATTCTACAAAAATAGCTGAGTAGTGCAAGTCGTATATATACATCCCTGCAGTGAATTCTACTGCCCCGAAGGCTACAGCCGGACTCGCTAGCTTTGTGCGCTGAGGCTTCGTTTCGTACTTTGTCAGGTAGTGAGCAGCGACTGATTCATGGTCGCCGCAGCGTGACTAAAGCGGTCGAAGAAGGGGACACACGACACAACGCCGTCCCAACTCTTCGTGCGCGTTATTATAGTCGCGCTGTTGCCACGATAAAGCTGTACCAACTCGCCTCACTTGTTGGTAGGTAAGTTGAATTGGTACAGACATAAATCAATACCAACTCATCTTACTTGTGCAGCGACTGCCACAGCAGGATAGCCTTTTTTGTTTTGTTTTAGCTCACCGCAGAACGTGGCACAGCGAACATGCTACATGCTAAAGAAGTGATTTCCCCTTCGCGCACTCCGTTGTGTTCTCCGCGCAGGCTAGTCTGCTGTCCCGAAGAAGTTTAGAAGGACAACGATTGAGGCAAAAAATTTAAAAAAACACATTTTTAACAAAGAAGAATGAACACAACCTCTGTTCATTTTCCTGTATTAAAAACGTGTACGAGGTGCGCAGAACATCGGCAAAAGTATGTGGTTTCGCCCGTGTGTCGCGCATCGTCGCGTAACGCATTACGCAGTCGACTTACGTCTCGGCGATGACACTTCCTCCAGCACAGGTGTAGCGCGCGCATGACACATTGGAGTCTATGGAGTCTCCGTCCTCCATCCAGTCTCCGTCCGGCGATATGCAGAAACCTGCGCAATGTGCAATTCCGTTTGTGTAGGTTCTTGTATACGCGATCCCAGAATAATAAATAAATAAACATTATTATAAAGAACGCAATGATGCACATGTTAGCTCGCATATCCCCCGCTCTTTAGTGAGTAATACACATTATTAGTCAAAACTTTTCACGCGCCTCTAGCACAGGGCAGTGTTAGGTCTCTTCAGGAATGCAGATTCAGGAATTCAGGAATGCATGGGACATGTAACATGCTCACGTAGTTAATGGTTAGCTTATACCCACGTTTCTTATGACGAATTTATTGTGTAACCAGCTACAGATACTGCGAAAACCATAGGATATATTTTGTTAGCGCATCACTGATAGAGAAGTTTGTGGTCACGTAGCAAACTCGTCCGAAGCCTTGGCTTTTAAGGATAAGGAAACTTCAGGAGCTCCGGTGGATAATGTCACAATACGGCTTAAAATTTTTTAGCCCAGGAGAAAGAACCGTCAATAAATTTGAGGTCGATAAATTTCCGTCAGTTTCAACCGACTGTGTTCCACGTTACCGATATACCGGCCTTGGTAGCTTAGCACGTAGGGTGTCACGCTGCTAAGCTCGAGGGCGCGGGTTCGCATCCCGGCCACGGCGGCCGCATTTCGATGGGAGAGGAGTGCAAAGAACACTTGTGTGCTTACATATAGGTACACATTAAAAACCCCAGGTGGTCAAAATTGATCCGTAGTCCCCAACTACGGCGTGCTTCGTAATCATATCATGGTTCTGGCACGTAAAACCTCAGCAACTATTATTAATACGTTACCGATATGCACGGTGGCTTACGTATGTGAAGCGTGCGTAGGCGGATGAGATAGAAATCGGCGTTTTTTTGTTTTTTTTGGAGTTGACGGCGCAGTATGAAGGCATTGCAAGCGACACAGGGAAAGGGTTACCAGAGATAGTGAAGAGGAAAATCATGTGCGCGGGATGGCTTCAGCTGACCCTCGAAATAACAGACACAAAAGAGTTAGTTACAACGCGGCCTTTAACAACTCCAGGAGAAATTGTAAATGTAAACTTGGTGATATAAGCGACCACCCAGTTTCGAGTACGATTCTCACAATACGCATTAAACCATTCATGTGGCAAGGACTGCCATGGCCCTAAATCTTTTGGTTCTTTCTCAAAGTATTAGCAAATTTATTAACAGTGTTAACTACACATTAATCCTGAGTGAGTTTTACATTTTGCATTATTAGAAAAAAAGACCTGCTTCTCACGTCTAATGGGAAGCTAATATGATATCTACAGAACCGAAACTCACGTTTCAGTGTAGGACACGTTGTCTCGCAGCACTTCGGAAACTCAGCGGAAGCATTGGTAAATCTGCAAGGTGGTAAAGGTTCTCTGCATCTGTAATTTAAAGAAAAATGATTTCTTAGCTTCGAACGGGTAATCTGCACGCATAAGCCGCAATGTTTTGCAGAACGTTAATTAAATCCCTGCAAAATTTTCAGCGCAGTTAACTTGAGCTTAAGTTAAGTGCGTGTTACAGTTAACAGCCTCCTGTGAGCTACACTAACGTCGATGCAGTGCATTTCTGCTTAACGAGGCAAACAAAAACTCCCGAGAGCGCGCGGTTGTTACTGTTACTTGTGAAAAACAGCAGTTATAATAAAACTCACAGGGTCCATTATGCATTCGCTTAAAAAGGGGTACTGGCACCTTTTTTCGAAGGCGAGTTTACTCTGCCATACAAATCTCCTGTACGCAGAGACGGCTCTGAGCAAGTGTGAGGCTCAGCAAATACTGATATTTTATTTTAATATTAAAGTCAAATTTTCCAAGGTGCACCTATCGACATCGACACTAGCTTGACGTCAGGCTACAGTACTAATTCTGCTGACTTCACGCAGCAGTCTGGCTAGTTGTGATGGCGTCGGGTCAGTACCCTTTCAAGACGACTCGAAGGCGAAAGCCATCTTTTTCTACTCAATCGTTGCATTGATCTTGCCTCGCCGCCCTTCGAACGCTTTCGGCACCTTACGTGGTTTTGCACTGCCTCCAAGATCGGAGGCAACTCGCCTAGTTTCGCATTGCCTCCGTGATCGGGCTACCTTTGACCAATGTACGACGGCATGTGGTGACATATATGGGATCTGTGACGTCATCACGTGATGACAATTTTTTGCATCACTGGTCCTCGACGCCGCGGGACGCCGACGGTCAAATTTCGCGTTTGATAAGGCATTTAAGGCTTTCGCCTTAATAATCTGCACTTTTGTAAGAGTTAACGTGAAGAGAATGTATGCTAGTGAGGTTATCTGAAATTCTTGGAAATAAAAGCGAATTGGTTTTCAGTTTTTACTACGACGGTGTCCCTTACGAAATACTACATGCCACCTGATAACTTATAATTAGGGCTCCGTCTTTTCGGATAAATCCGGAAAAGTCCGATAAACACTCGCCGGTAAAATTTTTTACTATTCGGATTTGTCCGATAAACTTTGATTTTAACGGTCAATATGACCTGTTCCGTTCTTTATCGAAAGGGCATTTTCTAAGCGGTCATTGATACATCTGCCGGTCCGGCCGGTATAAACTTTATCTAAAACACCAGTTTTGCCGTGCATTCTGTGATGCTGGAATTCCACTGCACCATGCTGACGGACTTCTTCTTGGCAGCCTCTTTCTAAGCATGTGTCCGGCGGGGGCAACGATGCCAGGTAGTGATCAAATATGTCGGATATACCTACACGAAGTCAGTGCGATGGACATTGTGGCGATAAGCTGTTCGATGAAACACCGCCACATTTCCAACACCATCGACGAGTTGCCGGAACTCTGAGGACGTTCGGCAGGGGCGGTGCTTGCAACCTTCTATACGACGACGAGCTTTCTGGTCGAAAAACTCTCATGACACGCTTGCAGGTTGTGTAGCAGTGTAACGTATTATCAGTTAGCATGCTGCATGATACAAGCCGCTCTTAAGAAGGTTGGTAAGGCCTTAGCCGACGTAGCTGTGCTGTGCGCTGATTCAAAGCTGAGAATCATAATCGAAAGGGGCGAGCTTCCATCCGTGACAGCTACCTAGTAAAATAACTTAACAGAAGTTGTTGCTGGGCTAGTTTGTACATAACTTCGAGAAAAACCTAGAAGCCTAAGCACCACGCCCTTTTCTTGTGCTTCTTCTTTCTGCTGGTGGTGCTTAGGAGTCAAGGTTTTTCTCGAAGCTAGTAAAGTACGCTTGCGTCTTTTCCAAGAAGCTTTAAGGTTCTAATAAGTACAAACATAGGTGTTTTGTATTCAAGTATATGTGCTTGTGTGTATATGTGTTCGAACGTTTAAACCTTCCAGATAACTAAAATACGCTTCGTATGTTCTGATGTTTTTGTGTTCAGGTATCATTTCATTTTGGAATATTGAGAATAATACAAAATTAAGCTCCGAATTTCGGAGAATTGGGGATTTACTAGACATAAACTCCGATAAACGCCGAATTACCGCCAGGAAAAATAAACTCCGAAGAACACCCTCCGAATTTCATTAAAAATAAACTCCGAAAACACGGAGCCCTACTGATAATGTGGCAACACGATACTGAGGTACGCACAGAGTCTTCTCGATTGTATTTTTTCTTGCATAGCAGGTCCAGCTCTCGCATGTCGCTTCCGGGTAATATGTGGAAGTAAAACTTTTTCCATTGTATTGGCAAGATTCTGGAGAGGAGAATGGGGGGAAGGGGGGAATGATAAATACATAAATATAACAAATGCATAAACTTTTGCGTTTTTTTTTTGTGTGTGAATACAGTGCGTTAGGACGCTGCGAAGCAAAGCAGCGCAACGCCCGGTAATAGGCCACGAAACTGACCCATATGTATGTAACAGGTAAGCGTTTGTTAATGTTAAGGACCGGTGATTCATACAAAGGGAGGTAAAAATCTCAGTGTACTCACAGATTTATCTTTTTTTACAAATTATTCACAATTTTACAAATTTTACAAATTACAAATGTCAGTCTACTGCGCCAGCCTATCCGACACCGTTGCACTCCTCTCGCCATATGACCGTGTTTGCACGAGGAAAGGCTTGCTGGTGCCTTTCGCGACCGTTCAAGTCACCCAGGGCAGCACCTCTATTTATGTAATCAACCCCTCCCCGTACAGTGTTACGTTGGTGCGAGGGGAATGTCTGGGCAGCGTAGAACCCCTCGAAGACGCACAAGTTATGGACGAGCCCGATGATTCGCACGGCCGAAGTTCGAGCACGCTCAGTGCTGTTTCGACGTCTGGTTCATCACACGCTGACGTATTTGGTTCCTCCATAGCTGACAACCTTACGCAGGTCCAGCGTTCCCAGCTTTTGGACCTGTTGGAAGAATTTCGCCCTTCTTTCGATGTCGCTCAAACTTCTCTCGGCCGCACGTCGGCCGTTACGCATGGCATCGACACTGGCGACCACCTGCCACTGCGGCAGCGTCCATATCGCGTATCTCCTGCCGAACGCCGTGTAATCACCGAGCAAGTCGACGACATGCTTCGACGTGATGTCATTCGACCCTCTAACAGCCCCTGGGCGTCTCCTGTCGTTCTTGTTGCGAAGAAGGACGGTTCTGTGCGGTTCTGTGTGGACTACAGACGACTCAACAAGATCACTCGTAAGGACGTGTATCCACTGCCGCGAATAGACGACGCGATTGACAGCTTGCAAGGCGCCGAATTCTTTTCATCTCTCGATTTGCGCTCAGGGTACTGGCAAGTACCTATGGCTGATGACGCTCGACCGAAGACCGCCTTTGTCACGCCCGACGGCCTGTACGAATTTAACGTCATGCCGTTTGGGCTGTGTAATGCGCCCGCCACCTTTGAGCGCATGATGGATACCGTTCTGCGCAACCTGAAATGGCACACGTGCTTGTGCTACCTCGACGACGTCGTCGTGTTTGCTCCGGACTTCTCCACGCATCTTCAACGCCTACGGCATGTTTTGACGCGTTTGAGCGACGCCGGTCTGCAACTGAATCTAAAGAAGTGCCGGTTTGCAGCACGGCAGCTGACAATCCTCGGCTACGTCGTGTCCAAGGACGGAATTCTTCCTGATCCCGCCAAGCTTCGGGCCGTGACTGAGTTCCCCAAACCTACGTCCGTCAAAGAACTGCGCAGTTTCGTAGGACTGTGTTCCTACTTTCGGCGCTTCATTCGAAATTTCGCGACTATCATATCGCCACTGACGAAGCTTCTCGGAAGTAACGGGCCCCTCCATTCGTGGTCGTCGGAGTGCGACGACGCTTTCGCAAAGCTCCGTCGTTTGTTGACGTCGCCTCCCATACTACGCCACTACGACCCTGCGGCCCCTACAGAGGTACACACAGACGCTAGCGGTGTTGGCCTTGGCGCTGTCCTTGCGCAGCGCAAACCAGGGTTCCCTGAATATGTCGTGGCATATGCAAGTCGTACGCTTACTAAAGCCGAGACCAATTACACCGTCACTGAAAAGGAATGCCTGGCGATCATCTGGGCCCTTACGAAATTCCGACCTTATTTGTATGGTCGCCCATTTGATGTCATCACCGACCATCATGCACTATGCTGGTTGTCGTCATTGAAGGATCCCTCAGGCCGCCTCGCCCGCTGGGCACTTCGCCTACAGGACTACGATATCCGCGTGCTGTACCGCAACGGACGCCAGCATGCTGACGCCGACGCACTCTCGCGCTCCCCCTTGCCTGACGACAATACTTCCAGCTCAGTGTCTCCCAATGCCGTTTCGTCTATCGACATTCAAACCATCGCCACTGAACAGCGCAAGGATCACTGGATTGCCTCACTGATAGCCTTGCTGAGTGATCCATCGGCGACACCATCCACTCGCGCATTGCGTCGTCAAGCGCACCATTTCGCCGTTCGCGACGACCTCCTCCACCGACGCAATTACGGCGACGGCCGCCAGTGGCTACTCGTAATACCCCGCAGTCTGCGTTCTGACATATGCGAGTCGTTCCACTCTGACCCGCAGTGTGCACACTCTGGGGTATCGAAAACCTACCACCGCATTCGCCAACGGTACTTTTGGCGAGGGATGTACCGCTACGTGCAGAAGTTCGTCCGCTCCTGCATCGATTGTCAGCGCCGCAAAACTTCAACGCACCTGTCGCCGGCAGGTCTGCAACCTCTACCTTGCCCTGACCGGCCGTTTGGGCGCGTTGGCATCGATTTGTATGGACCACTTCCTCTAACGTCGGCTGGTAACCGCTGGGCCATCGTCGCTGTTGACCACCTTACGCGATACGCCGAAACTGCCGCCCTCCCAGCGGCTACAGCGCGCGATGTTGCCTCCTTCCTGCTGCACCGATTCATGCTGCGCCACGGTCCACCCCAGGAGCTGCTCAGCGATCGAGGTCGTGTCTTCTTGTCCGAAGTCGTCGAAGCCATTCTCAAAGAGTGCAACGTTGTTCACCGGAAAACTACTGCTTACCACCCGCAGACGAATGGCCTCACCGAACGCTTTAACCGCACGCTCGGCGACATGCTCTCGATGTACGTCGCCGCCGATCACACAAATTGGGATGCCATTCTGCCTTTTGTCACCTACGCCTATAATACCGCCCCGCAGAGCACTACTGGTTTCTCGCCCTTTTTCTTATTGTACGGCAGGCACCCGTCGCACACGATCGACACAATCCTTCCCTACAAGCCGGACCCGTCTGAGTGTGCGCCTATTTCTGCCACAGCAAGACTCGCTGAGGAGTGTCGGGAGCTTGCCAAGACATTTACTACGAATGACCAAGAGCGGCAGAAGAGCATTCGCGGTGACACCACCACTTCTGCGCCCACGTTCCTCCCTGGAGCACTCGTATGGCTCTCGGTCCCTACCACTGCACCTGGCCTCTCTTCAAAACTACTGCCGAAATACGACGGCCCCTACCGTGTCGTCGAACGCACGTCCCCGGTCAACTACGTGATCGAACCCCTTGAACCATCTTCGGACATGCGCCGTCGAGGGCGCGACATTGTCAACGTGGAGCGCCTGAAACCCTACCATGACCCGCTCATAGTGACAAGCAGTTAGGTCGCCAGGCGGCTCCCTTTTCGTACCCGGGGTAATTGTAGCGAAGCGTTGGAAGCCTCTAATGGGTCGCCCTCTCGAGCGCTTACTAGTGGGTCGTCCTCTTCCGCTCTTCTGGGACAGCACGCTCCTCGCGCTCAGAGTCGGCACCCCGCCTTGACTGTCGCAGTCGTTTATCGTCGCCGAGTGCCCGCTAATAAACGTCTTTATAATTTGCTTTTTCATTAGAGGGAGACGTAACACGCGCGCAAAACTTGAGCGACGAGCGCTCTGCTTTTGCGTGCGTGTCGCACCTCCGGCCGTGGCCGAACGTGCGGGTCTAGTGTACCAATATAGGTATACAGCTACGTTGCGATTGAGGCCTGTATGTTGAGAAAATCAGGTGACCGCGCCAGAATTAAAACCGGTACGACCGTTTATATTCAGTGAGCCTGGAACGTTCCAGTTATATAAGCAAAATAAAAATATTTCTCCAACGCAACAACGTACCTCTATTTGTAGTTACGTTTAGAACGGTCACTATTTTCACGTCTTTGTTCTCATTTGCATGAGTGCCATATATAAAGAGTACCAGTGCAGTGACCAGGGAATGTGTGTGCATGATTTCTCCGTACACTAAGTCAATATATATTTATCTGAAAGGAATCGGGAAAAACAATATTTCTTAAATTACAACCATTGGCGGAGCCATGGGGGAAGGAGGGGGGGGGATGTACAAGTCCCCAAAAATTTTTCTATTTTGCAGCACACATACAAACGCACGCACGAACATACATAAACCATCAATGACCTCCCCCCCCCCCCCCCCCCAAAAAAAAAATGCTGGCTACGCTGCCGACTACAACACATGCATTCCTTCACACAAGTTGTCTCTTCGTGGTGCAGCACCAAGCTACGACCTGTGGCGAATGAGCAGTAACCATTTCAAATCTGGGAAATCTTTCTAAAGCAGTTTTCAAATATTTGCTCAAGAAACATATTAGAAGAAACTGTACGGCAACTTCGCGTAATCTTCCTTGGCACTGTGCATTAAACCGTTCAACCCTTACAAAAATCGCGCCTGCTGTCCAGTTGCACGTCAACGAAGAGTATCTTGAAAACAAAGAAAGTCAACTAAATGCTTCATAACAATTATGAAGACTTTTGTGATGGTATGCTTATTAGCAAGTCGTAATAAAGAACGTCTCGCAATTCAGTCGTCTCCCTGCACGCGGGACCAAGCATCACGGTATTGAAGGCTCAGATATATCGCACATGATCAGGCTCCAATTGCTGAAACAGACGTCACTGTGTGGCCAAACATCTAGACTAAACCTAAGGTTCTCACGTGTTAGAACCATGACTGTGATGCATGCCGTAGTGTGAGACTGCGAGATGATTCTGACCATGAGGCGCACCTTAATGTGCACCGTAATGAAAGTAAACGAGTTGTGTTTTGCATTGAGACCCTGCAGAAATGTGGCTGGAAATCCAGGTTCCTGCTAATCATCGCAACGCCACGGCCACCAAGCCTTCAAGGCCGGGCTGCTCAAACGGGTGAGTGACATTTAAACACTTCGCAGTGCTTCACATTGCTTATGCTATTTTAAACCAAACGTTCCCCACTTCCTGCGTTTCCAATTTCCTGTCCCTCTGTGAACGTAGCGCCAAATTAGAATATCTGCGAAGCATTACCCTATACGGCGCTGTTTGTTTGTAATCACTATTTGTTAGCCTCAGTGGTACAGCGGTTACGGCGCTTGGCTGCTGACCCGAAAGTCGCGGGTTCGATCCCTGTCGCGGCGGTCGCATTTCGGTGGAGGCGAAAGTGCTAGAGGACTGTGTGTACTGGGCGATGTCGTCAGGTGGTCTAAATTTCCGGAGCCTTCCGCTACGGCGTGCTTCATATTCGTATCGTGGTTTTGGCACGTAAAACACCAGATATTATTAGTTAATCAGTGTTTACCTTTTACCAGGATACTTGTTGCAATCGGATAATCAGTTCAGCCTCTCGCGGAGCACAGTATCAGCAATAGCCTAAGGCACCCGTCCTGATAGAGAGCGCAGTGCATGCCGTGGTTTATTCTGTTCTTCCGCGTTCATCGCGTACGTAGCTACATACAGCAGCAACTCGCACATTTCATTTCAAGCGAAGCTTCATTTCAAGCGTAGATTTTACCACTACGATCACTGGACAGAAATGTGCGCTGTGATCATTCAACTACCACAGTAGAGATAAATATTATACGTGAACTCCTTTAATTTTCGCACTTGTGGCTTTGTAGCTTCTTGTTGGCGCCAGTACGTTCTATATATCTCAAAATTTTCACGTCGTAGTTTTCTAGACAGAGCAAGGCATTATGAATCTGCTGGTATGCATAACCATTGCGAGTTGTGCAACGATGACCGGTTTTTTAAAGAGTAATTTACGGTGTCTCCGAACGCTAATGAAGACCCAATTTTTGGGTAAATTTAAATTTAATTAATTTAAATAAATTCTTGGGTTTACGTGCCAAGAAAATTACGTGATATTACGAAGCACGCGGCGCTTCTTCGAACGTTAGCAACTCTCTGAATGCAAAAATGCCGAGGACAATTCAGCGGGTATTTCATATAAATGAACTCCTCAGAACAAGATCATTCGAGAATCTCATTGTGGTACTCACGTTTCTGAATGGTCACATTCATCCGAACCATGGGATGCGCGACGTGTACGTCTTTTCGTGACGGCTAATATCACACCCTTAGAGACGGACGAAATATGAAATCTAAGCGGTTTTTATTAGGCGCTTTGTGCTGCAGATCTGTTTCTTCTTCTTTTTTTTTTCTTTACTTCGTAACATTTTCATTCCCAGCTGAGATTTGTCGAAAAGTATTTCTACAAAACATTTGAAAGTGCGTCACTTGCGCTTTTCAAACAAGCTGACGATGACGCATTCTTCGAGTCGAACGGCGCAAAGGAAGTAACTGCGCTGAACGAGTCCTGTCAGATATCTCTAATGTTGCAATTATTTTATACAATATATTTTTTCTGTATTAGACGTCAAAGTACCGCAGACACAGTGCAGTTATAATTTAACGCTTTTTTTTTCTTAGCTCGGGCACGTTAACCACCTGCTGCAGTACTAGTTAATCAGGTGTCAGTAGTTTAGTATTCGTACCGAGGCATCAGGTCACCATAGACGTACGCATAGTTCTCCACTTGGGGATGGAGGCAATGTTTCACCCACGGTGTAAGAAAGAGTTAGGTGCTGACACTCGCCACTCCGCTTGAGGAGAGGGCGCGGGCAGATTGTGTTCGCCGATGACCTTGAGGCACGAGGAGTTTTCGCGGCGCGCGTTGAGATGGCGCTACGGTCAGGGGTCTCAGAGGCTCGCGCGGCGCTCATTCTGAAGTTCGCGCGCAAAGAAAGATCTTCCTGAAAGCTTTGTGTGCATGACATTTTGTGATTTATAAACGCGTTGCCCTGTGCCTGTGAGCCCTGTCAGTGCATTTGTTTTGCTAATTCGTCTATTGTGATTGAGTGCACGTATACCTCGACGCTGTGTAGGATGCCGAGTACCCTTTAGCGGCCTTGTCGCTGGCTGCGCCTCGAAATGGGCAAAAAATGTTTTGTCCCGAATTGCAAGTCGGGGTATAGGACTTGTGCGGAGCGTGTGTCGCTTTTCAAGGCTCGGCGCGTAAACCAGAGCGCTTAGATAAGTGGCGACGGGCGGTTCCGAGAGCAGACAGATTTTTGTAGCATACTGGCCATATGTGTGCGAAGCATTTCCCGGAAGAAGCGATCTCTGCAACATATTATGCAGAGTACAAGGGAAACGTCCTGTTGCGCGCCCGAAAGAGACCTACGCTTTCTTCGGATGCTGTGCCTAGCATTTTCGACGGCTGCCCAAAATACCTGACCGCGCAGCAAAGAACCAGGAAACCTCCGCGAAACGGCAGGCTCTGCTGCCGCCTTCTCGGAAGCAACGGGGGCGAAAATGTTCAACTGCTTCGAAAGTGCCTTACCCGACCGCTGAATGTACGCCAAATGTATTGCGCGTAGAGACAGCGACTCCACGGCATGGCGATGCTGAATCAAAGGGCACGCAATGCAAGAGGCCGCGCTTCGACTTCAGCAGCGACGAGCCTCCTCCACGTGAAGAACAGGAGGCTTATGAACACAACACTGATCGTGTGAGTGGCCTATGCGCTACCGACTCACGTCGTCATCAAGCCGGATAGGCAATTTTTTGCGTTAAATTCAGATGCCACTTTTTGAGCTGCCTCATCTATGCCTATTAGGACAAAGAAACATTAAACACTGTAGAACAATCAGTGAACAGAAATCATTGTACATACTACTTCTCTAATGCAGTCGCATTTTTTTTTTTTACGTTCAGGTATTCACGTGATTATATTCAGTTTGCCAGGGGTTGACCTTCGGGACCCAATGAAGTTCTTCACACCATATCATGCAGCCGACATTGCCAGAGGCCAAAATGCAGCAAACGCGAGACGCTAACCGCAAAACTGGCAGGGGTCGCGTGTCGATTGAAGTTCTTAATAGAACACGTGTAAGTCTCGTGATACATTGGTTGAAACTTGTCTGACGAAGTTCTTTTTTCGTTCAGTTTGCTAAGCAACTAGAGCGCAACAGCGATATCCACACGTAGACACTCATACATACACACAAACACACACACACAAACACCCACACACACAAATGCACACACATACGCACGCACACGCACACATGCCCTCACACACACGCACGCACGCATGCACTCACACACGCAATACGCACACAAACGCACATGCATACAGACAGGCACACATACGCACGCACGCACGCAAATGCACACACATGAGCGCACGCGCACAAATGCACACACGCGCACGCACATGTCCTTACACACGCGCACGCACACATGCACTCACACACACGCAGATACACGCGCACGCACACAAACGCACATGTATACAGACACGCACACATACGCATGCACGCACGCAAATGCACACGCGCACGCACATGTCCTCAAACACGCGCACGCACGCATGCACTCACACACGCGCGATACAAACAGGCACGCACAGACATGCACGCGCACGCACACAAATGCACACAGGCACATGCACACAGGCGCGCACACATACGCACGCACGCACTAAATGCACACACAGGCACATGCCCTGCGCGCACACGCGCACGCACTCACACACACGCAGACACACGCGCGCGCGCGCAATACACACACACACACACACATGCACGCGCACGCACACAAATGCGCACATGCACACACACGCACACACATATATACGCACGCGCGCAATTGCACACACACGCGCAGGCACATGCCCTTACACACGCGCACGCACTCACACACACGCAGACACACGCGCGCGCATGCTCACACGCAATACACACACACACATGCACGCGCACGCACACAAATGCACACACGCACATGCACACAGACGCGCACACATACGCACGCACACAAATGCACACACACGCGCGCACGCACACATGTACTCACACACACGCAGGCACACTTGCACGCACACACACACACACACACACATACACAGGCTCACACACACGCGCGCAAGCACATACTCGCAATACACACACGAGCACGCACGCACACTATCGCCTTCCTCATCGCTAGCGTGCCTTCGCTCTTTGGTGGAGACTGCCTCAAGGTAAGCCAAACCGCAAACGCCCTCAAGCTGCTGTCCTTCGAGTTGCTATCCTTATAGCAGCTACCTCGAATTTTCACTCACGGCCAACGCTGCTTTTTTGCTCAGAACCAAAGACGCCGACGCCGACGCCGCCGACACCGGAATTTCAGCGAAACGAGCTCTTTAACGCGGTCGCGTCAAAATGCGACCGCTCTGCAGACCAACGTTTGCTGCTGTCGGAACATTTATATGACAAGAACGCTGTTGGGAATTAATCTTCCGATACAATTAAAAATCAATTTCGTTACTGCAGAATCTCAGTGTACTAATTTATTCACATCTATGTGCATAGGTATATCGAAAGTAATAAACAAGCGAGGCTGCGCAGCAATAACCCACTACGCGCGGATCGGCGCCTTTCCCCAGTGAGCCCCCGTATGTTAGCGCCACCTGTCGCAGCCAAAGGAAAGAGCCAAGGCGGCGAACACAATCTGGACGCGGCGCCGGCGGCAGAGTCATCACCTAACTTATTCTTACACCGTGGTTTCACCGCACCTCCCCCCCCCCCCCGCATCATTGGACAAGTCCGAAAGAAAACAAGCTTGACAATGGATGCAACATAGAGTTTTCTTTACCGTATGAAACTCTATGGGATGCAAAAAGAAACGGCGGCTTGCACTGTAGTAGCACCAACAGCGGAGCTAGTGTTCGACCCAACTTTTTCCAAGTTTTTGGTAGAGAGGCCATGTTTTGCTAGAGATGCTAAGTTTTTGCTAGTAGTACTATTTGGTAAGGCTTGGCTATCCTTCTCTGGTTTCGGTCGGTTCCCCATACTACGCACGTGTCACGTGGTTTTGGCGGGAACATGTCACGCGACTAGCTGTTGCGTGATGTTGTGATTTTAGTCGCATGACTAGTTGTTACGTGGTTCTTGGCGGGAACATGTCACGGTACTAGTTGTTGCGTGATGTTACGTGATTTTGAGTCACGTGACTAGTTACGTAGTTTATGGTGGGAACATATGTCACGTGACTAGTTGTTACGTGATGTTACGTGATTTCAGTCGCGTGACTAGCTACGTTATTTTACACGATTTTAGTCACGTGACTAGACGTTACGTGTTGTTCAGTGATTTTAGTCACGTGACTAGCTGTCACGTGATTTTAGTCACGTAATTATTACGTATTGTTACGCGATTCAGTCACGTGACCAGTTGTTACGTGATGTTACGTGATTTTAGTCACATGACTATATGTTACGTGTTGTTACGTGATTTTTAGTCGCGTAACATGCTCGCCCATCATAGTTATTGCATTCCACGGCCGGACAATAGGCGCACGCGTTTTAGGAGCGAAGCAGATGATGAAGAAGAGAACGAAGAGAGCGCGCGCTGGTTCATTTCTGTTCGCATGCACTACCCGGCGCAACGAAAAGTTTCGAAGCTCCACTGTTAAAATGAAAATGAAGCAGTGACGTGCTGCTTCAACTGGTCCCTGGCTTTACGGGGGTAAATGTGCGAGGTAAACCGCTCTTGGTATGCCACATCAGGATCCTTGGCCGCAATTATTGCCAACAATCTGCATGGTCATAGCACTGCACATTAAACAATCACTGAACTAGGCCCGACTGGGTAAAGACAAAAGGTGGACTTGGCACCCCCCCCCCCCTGCACCCTGCCTGTCCGCACACCTATGCAGGTCATTATACTGACCACTGACTTCACCACATCGTTCCACAAACGTCTCAAATCACGTTGGCAACTACCGTTACCAATAAATAAAATGTTAGTTCTATTGATACCGACAGAAATGAAGGTTGTCTGATAACTGGTATTCTTGCGGGAAGGAATTTTGGTTTTACTCTGGTACTATGCGTATCAAATATTCCTGTGCGTAGCACTATATCACTAAAATAATTCTTGCATACCTTGTCAACTTAAAATTAGGTATACTATGCTGCATTTTTCATCTTTAAGCTTTCCATTTTATGACTATATGCGTGTAATGTTAGGATGACATTTCTGAAAGTCGCTCATTATTTGTGTGTCATGCGCTTGATCTTTTCTGAAATTTCCAGAGTTTTTGTGACATTTCCCTATTTATGTCAAATATTTCTGTTGTTGACTTCTACGAATTACATTAGTGTATATACTTTGTTCTTTTGTTGCTGCGTGAAAAATGGAGCCGCAGACCACGTCAAGTTTCGCCGGCTAAGTTTTGTCCATTGACCTCGATATCAAATGTTTTGGAACTTGACTTGGTTGAGCCGTAAACAAGAGCAAATGTTTTCTCTCGACTTTTTCTTGCCTCGGCGTCATCCGTTTCGGTGAACGCAGCGTGTAGGCCGTCGCTGGCGTTATCATCGTGACCAATTTCACAACGATTAGATGCCTCATCAAATGCGAGAAGTGACCGTTGGCGTCAGTGTCAACACGAGAGATGCAAAAAAAAAAAATCATCACGCGATGACATCACCATATGACATCATCATAACATCACTGGCCGCCAAGATTTGTGACGTCACATGGTGACTCATCACATGAAATTGTCGCTGGGTCAAAGGTGGGCCGATCCCGGCGGTACTGAAAAACCACGTGAAAGGCGGTAATTGAATTAAATTGAATTGAATTGTGTTTATTCACAACAAGGTCGCGAGGATGACCAGGCAAAAAAGCTGCATTGAGCAGCTTGAGGGGAACCTGGCCACCTCATACACTGGGCGGCTTCACAGCGGTCAAACACACGATATACATAATGAATGGACTAACTAAAACAGAATTCATACGCCTCCGATACCGGAGGCACTGAAAAACAGCCTTCCCAAGGGAGGGGGGTATCAATACAATATACTGTGACCAAGATGGCTTTCGCCTTGGTGTCGTCTTAGACAGATGCATAAAGGACCACGTGTCTTTTTTTTATTAACATGAAACTTTCGTTTTAAGTTGTCCGAATAACTTAAAGCAATAAAAAACGTACTGAAAGGAGTGCTTCCCAGAAGTATAGTAACAAAATAATTTTTTTTTAAAGACCTAGCGTGAGCGACGATATTATTAGCGATATGTTCCCCTCTCCTATCCGCACTCAACGCCATTTCAAATGAGAGGGACTCTGTGGCAGTTTTCTTAAGGGAAAATGGTATATCGTGAGAACCACTCAATGAAGTGAGGCAAAGCAATTGTAGTGCACGTGTATTATTTGATTACCTTGTCATAAAAACGTGCGGCCAAGATTAACAAGCATAAGCTGAAATCATTCAGAGTTGGTAGTATGCAAGTAAATGCGGTAGGCTTTGCGAAGCCAATTCATCTTCTTCAGAAACAATGGTATAGGAAATACTTGGTCTCACTCGTATATTGTGCATAT
Source organism: Rhipicephalus sanguineus (assembly GCF_013339695.2). Classification (NCBI taxonomy): domain Eukaryota; kingdom Metazoa; phylum Arthropoda; class Arachnida; order Ixodida; family Ixodidae; genus Rhipicephalus; species Rhipicephalus sanguineus. The sequence continues at coordinate 28,772,369 of NC_051184.2, read as the reverse complement.
ATGTATGTCTTATTTTCAAAGGCGTGCGCACGGTTCCTCATCAGGGGTGGGGGGGGCGAAGGTTCATCGCAGTGCCCCCCCTGCCTACTGAGTCAATGTACGGGGCAGACTTTACCCCGCCCCCCACCCCCTGTGCGCACACCTTTGCCTAATTTACACCGCTAGAGGACTTTTCCGCAATTTTAGCTCACAAAATGTGTTTTTATGCTTATCAAGACAGTGCTTTTGACATAGCTTATTTACCGTAGAACTTACCCTTCAAAGTACGCTCGTCCGCTTTCGAGGCCCGCAATAAGCAGGAACAAACACCCTGTAATGAAATAAAAAGTCGTTCTCAGATTACGGCGCTTAAGGCTTTGCAATCAGCTGTGTGATAATGAAAAACCAGGACGGTAGCAGCAAAAGTTCAAGAGTTACCGTGCGCCGGAATATAAGCCTCTGAATCAGGTTACAAACTTCGGTGACATTACAAGCGCTTCTCAGTCAAATTCCCCGTGTTTCTTGGTTTTGCTAATTTCCATCAGCCACGCGACGACCAAAATGCCAGAATGTCGCTGAAATCGAGTAGAAGGGAGCACTCTATGTTTGACCTGTAAGACAACTGTAAAGTGTCAACTGTGTATGTCAATGTGTAACCTGTAATCGTGCAATGTCAACTGCGTGAGACAACTGTGCATTGTCTGGTTGTTGAGACAATCTAAAAGAAAGAGTTATGAACAAGTGACATATATACACAGTGCGCCTTACACAGAAAGATCGCAACTTATCTGCGGTCTCGTTTTGTCATATCCAAGTAATTCCTAAAGCGCAGATACATGCACGTTGACGTGTATTGTAAGCTTTTAAGCATTATGCTTTAGCTAAATGCTTTAAAGACAAATAAACGCTAGTTCGAATTGTGACTAATTATAGAATTCAAGCACCGAGACTCATCTCATGGCAGAGAAGAAGAAGAAGAAGAAGAAGCACTTATATTAACCGCAGCTTTCATGGCCAATCCCCTGTAGTGGGTAAGAGCCAAGAATTAAGGGTCAAGCAAGCAAGCAAGCAAGCAAGCAAGCAAGGTTAACCAGGGCTGAGTACGGTAGGCTACCCTGCAATGAGGAAGTGGAAGGAAGGCTACAGAGGAGAGAAAAGTCACTCTTGCCGCCGACGTAACGAGTTCCGCGCTTGACATCAATGACGGCGAATCGGCCCAGTAGCCGAAATTAGAGCAGCACACTCGTTGCTTTATGCAACTTGTACGCAACTCGTATTCTCGGTCCCATGCATCCAAAATCTCGTCGACAGTGAAGCCACGGTGCTGCTGTTAGTGTTCCCAAGCACTGGACTTCTGAAAGCTTGCCTGAACTGGAGTGATGGCACCCAACAGTTGCAAGGCGCTTCGAGTTAATGGTGTCTGCATCTTGCTCGGCAGCACACGAATAGCACTTACTCTGTAGAGTACTGACCATGGCGACGAGTTGTCTATCTTCGTCTGTCAATTTACAAGGCACAGACGAACGACAGAATTTCTGTTGTTTAAGTCACCCTCTTTACTTCGAATCGAATACTGCCCTTCCTTGGGAAATGAATAAGGGGTTTGAATAAAGAGCCAGGAAAGAAAGCCTGACACCGAAATCTTTAGGAGTCTTTTTTTCACGAACATATGAAATGGAATGACCATGCGGTACTTTAAATTTATACAATAAACTTTGCAAAGTCTTAGGTGTAGTGAGAAAATGTCAGCCTTTATTTCCAGTCCCTCTAAGGATTTTGATATTTAATGCGTTCTTTACATTACATCTGCGTTATTGCAACTTAATTTAGGGCAATAGAACGAAGTAATACAGAAATAACCTTACTATCTAACAAAAAAATGCTCTACGTTCTGTTGAGAACCTTCAATTTAACGCTCATGCTTCAAAAATATTCGTTGAATATGAAATAATAAAATTAAACCTGCTATACGAACACTCCTTCTTAATATCCTTTAGATCTGATAACGTAAAAAGTCGCGATTATATATGCAGTTCAGGTAACCTACGACTAAATTCTTCTACGTGCCTCAACTGAAAATGATAATGATGTCCTCTTCCAGATGGCGCTGACCCACAAAGGGAGATGGGCCAAGAACCGGGAGGCAGGATGCTTAAGGTGAACACCTATGAAACTAGACTGAATATTTGTATGTTCCGTGGCCGCGTACAAACTCTGGCTTTGAGGCATCAAGTTACTGCTTGCCAAATACACTGAATAATTTCAAAATTATTTATGAAAATGTGCGCACGCTCTCTAACAGTTCTATTTCGAATATGTTTTGTTAAGTGTGTCCGCAGTAATATTTCTCTATTTGTATCATTTTTTTTTTCAATGTATACATGTGTATTGCTCGTTTACATTGTCTTGAAATGCATTTTTCTCTTGCCGTCTTCTTGCCAAAGTGAACCTGGGGACGTGGGGCATTTAAAGCAGCTTTTTTCCCTGTCCCAACCACTTAATGTACTATAACATTTTATAAAACCACTCAATTCTTGGCCCATCCGCCACAGTGGGTTTGAGCCATAGCTGAAGGTGAACAAGAACAAGAACATAAATAGCCGGACCCCTCCGCTACGGCCTTTTGTGAGTAGAAGGATAGTGGCGCCGCCGCTTAGAGTAAGCAGCGACTTGGAGAAGGTTCCAGTATCCCGCCCATAGACAAGAGCAGTGGGAGGCGTTGCTAACGTCACTAAACCCTGAACACCAGCTCCGTCTGGTGGACAGGGCTTGGGCGTCGGCTGCAAGTATGGAGTTACTCCATGGCTGCAAGCCATGACTACCTGGAATAAGGAAATCACCCACCTTTGGGCGAAGAGAACGCGCGCCTGGTCAGACAATAAAGTTAAATACACAGTCGGCGTCAAAACTTTAGAAACCATTAGGCTTGCGGAACATTCCAATTTCCCAACAATTTGTGACTGTACTCGGTCTAATGACACAACACACGTTGTTAGAATGTTTTAAAACAGGCCGGAAATCTAAATTCAGGACTGCCGCAATTCGGACTGTTTCGGGGTGATGTTAGAAGCGAGCACGTGCCACAGTTTTACACTATCATCATCACCGAGCTCTTGCGGCTCGATCTCGCGTGCTATCGTGACGGCGCGAGGCTCGCGAGGCAGTGCGATCATCACGCGCAGTGGAACGTTCGCACAGTTGGTGCTGTGCTCGTCTGGCCAGTCGCGTCCCTCTTCGCCGGCTCTCAAGAGCGTCGACAGACAGGGTGAGCGTCATCGGGAAGTCAACGCATCTTCCATTAAGGGGTTTTGGAACAGCGTACGCAAAGCTCTGCGTTAGCGTTTGTCGCTACTGCGCATTGGTCACACGCTATTCTCTTGCGGGCCCCGTTAAGTGACGGAAATAGCGGGCGTACGCAACGAACGCTATCTTTGCGTACGCTATTCTAAAACTTCCTAATGTGAGTGCAGTCGTTGATGACGCGTTTCAGCGTTAGTTATCGCGTTAATTTAGATGTATCCGCGTATGTACGCAGGTTGAGGTGGTATGGTTAACATTACTAACATTACTAGTATTAAAGAAGGCCCGCCGAGTTGAGTGAGTTGTCTCTTGCTGCTGTTCGCGTCGAGTGCACGTTCGGCTACCACGTTGGTCTAGTGGTTATTGTCGAGACGTTCTGTTGGTAAGGGAAGGACAATGCCTTAGAACGCGCCGTCAGCGCAGCACTTCGCAAGAGACCCGAACGCACGAGAGTCGCGTTCCAAAAGCCCCTTTTAGGGTGCCTTGACGCGCGTTTTGTCCGGTTTAGGGTAAGTTCATCTGCGGCGTCTACTTGCGGCGAGGCTGCCATATACGAGCCCATGGCGTCTTACCGGCGTCTCACCGCTTAACGGCGGCTGCGCTTTGAGGCGCGAGACGCAGGGCAAAAAATGGCGTCGCGGCGGCATCGGGCCCTTCAAATAATAAAACGCTAAGGCGCACACGTCGAGCCACACAACCCTCTTCATTTGCGACCTCTTCTTATATATATATAACATCAGGGTGCGACTAGTCAGTTATATAATACACACCCTCTAACCCGACGGTCGCGGGATCGAATCCCAGCCGTGGCAGCCGCAATTCGGACTATAGGCTCTTTTAGCTGCACGTCGCTTACGCTCAGCCGCTCGCAGATGTAGCGTCTCGAGAGAGTGCAGGAACTGCATATATTTCGCGTTTTTGACGAGCGCGTCCTGCCGAGACGCGGTGAGTTTGGCTGCAAAACGACGGCGAAACCAAGTGGACGCACCTTCACGCTCCGGTCAGTTGGCTTCGCGAGCGGAGCGAGAGATGCGTTCCACGTTCCGTCGGTCGCACGATCGTTCTGCGCATACGCACTACAGCTCTTTCAACGTGTTTGTGTGTTAATTCAGTCACGCGCACTACAGTTCCTTCTGCGCGTTCGTGTGCATTCGCCGGTCTGACCGGAACGAAACGTAAATGCCCAGCTAAAGGTGACTTATGTCGGGGTGATGTTAGAAGGGGGCACGTGCCACAGTTTTACACTATCATCATCACCGAGCTCTTGAGGCTCGATCTCGCGCGCTATCGTGACGGCGTGAGGCTCGCGAGGCAGTGCGATCACCACGCGCACTGGAACGGTCGCACAGTTGCTGCTGTGCTCGTCTGGCCAGTCGCGTCCCTCTTCGCCGGTTCTCAAGTTGGTGCTGTGGCTCGTCTGGTCAGTCGCGTCCCTCTTCTCGTCGCCGGTTTTCAAGAGCGTCGACAGACAGGGTGAGCGTCATGGGGAAGTCGACGCATCTTCCATTAAGGGGTTTTGGAACAGCGTACGCAAAGCTCTGCGTTAGCGTTTGTCGCTACTGCGCATTGGTCACACGCTATTCTCTTGCGGGCCCCGTTAAGTGACGGAAATAGCGGGCGTACGCACACGAACGCTATCCTTACGTACGCTATTCTAATGCCCCTGACACACGGGCAAAAGTAAAGTGCTTTGAAGTAAACCACTTTTGTCGCCCAAAGGGACCATTCGCAGAAAGGAGTTGCGCCGATGACACACGGCGCTGGACTACTTCTTTAGGTGGTTCCTCAGAAGAACGCTGAAAATAAATGGCGCTTCTTGTGCGAGCGATGTATTTTTAAAAAAAACCTGCGCACGTAGATCACTTTTAGCGATACCAGAACTCGAAAACATTTGTTTTTAATGTTTGACGGCTTAAATTGCTCACGTTCGTATATTTTCTTTTCTCTTTTTTTTTTGCATTTTAGCAGCGACCTCGATTGGTTTTGCAACTATGAACAGCCGGTGTTTTGGTACCCATGTTCTTGCAGTGCTTTCTCACGTTTGTGTCAGTGCCGGCGTGCCGCGTTTTATTCATAGCGTTATTCACACAACTGTGACCACGTGATAGATTAGCGAAGTAATTAGCGGTAGCGATAAAGGAAGAGTTGCGGTAACCCTGACGCTTGTTGCTCTCGGATTTCTTGATGGTTAGATTACCGCAGCGCAGGCGAAAGTCAGACGACTACTCGCCAGAGTCTTTACAAAAGAGCGCAGAGACGCGCCTTCACATTACAATATGAGCGAACAAATGCACACAACAGAGGCAACCGAAGCCAGCGCACACCCGACGCACTTCTCGCTGAGCGCTCTCGTGGGACGCGGACCGCGTATGGCAAACACGCCGATGCGTGTCCCTTGCAGCTCACTCGCAGGTAGCGTGGAGTCGCGTGTTCCACGATAAGCGAGTTGACCGTGCAGATCGGGTTTTGCAGGCACGGTGATAACAACACACACTGAAGACGCCAGCGTGGCGGCGCCAGTGACGTGATGCGGGCGTGCGAGAGTATAGCTATACTGTAAACATTTACTGTTTAATAAATCGTTTCACTACTGAAAATGAAAACATTTTCTCTAGGGGAAGAAATCACGGGGCAAGCTAGCGTTGTGACACGCTGTCTTCTATTGATCAGCTCTGCACACTGTGTGCGAGAGTACTCCCTTACTGCCAGAAAAGTAGATGCGGGATCTGCTTTTCGGAAAAGAACCTTTGCCGGAAAGGAGTTACTCCTTTGTCGTGTGTCACTGCGCCTGAACGCATTTCCGGAAGATGTCCCCTTGTCTAAAGGACTTTAGAGTGCCCGTGTGTCAGGGGTATAAAACTGCCTTATGTGAGTGCAGTCTTTGATTACGCGTTTCAGCGTTATAGTTTATCGCGTTAATTTAGATGTCTTCGTGTATGTTGAGGTGGCATGGTTAACATTACTAACATTAAAGAATGCACGTCGAGTTGAGTCGGTGGTCTCTTGCTGTTCGCGTCGAGTGCACGTTCGGCTTCCACGTTGGTCTAGTGGTTATTGTCGAGACGCTCTGCTGTAAGGGCAAGGGCAATATGCCTTAGAACGCGTCTGCGCAGCACTTCGCAAGAGATCCGAACGCACGAAAGTCCCGTTCCAAAAGCCCCTCTTTATTTGCCACTTCTTATATAACATGAGGGCGCGTCTAGTCAGTTATAATACGCACCCTCTACATTATGGTGCTCGATTGCTGACCCGAAGGTACCAGGACCGAATCCCAGCCGTGGCGGCCGCATTTCTCTGGAGGCGAAATGCTTGAGGCCCGTGTGCTATATCGTATAGATTGAGGTGCTTATGTTAGAGCACCAGATGGTCAAAATTTCCGGAGCCCTCCACTACGGCGTCTCTCGTAATCATATCGTGGTTTTGATACGTGAAACCACAACAATTATTAGTTGTGTTGGGTAGGCTGCTCTTGCTTTCGGAGGATCAGCAGAGTTAGAGAATTCGGTCAAACGCAGGCTGCGTTGGGTCAAACGCACGAGGCGTCGCCCGTTGCAAAATTTTAAACTATGCGAGACGCGGGCCATACTGCGTCGTGGCCCGCGCTGCGTCTGCGTCTCGCTGGCGACCCAAGACGCCTTGGAGACCACGCTACTTTTCAGTTTTTGGGTCTTGAGTCAACTCGAGCGCAAGAGCCCAAGAGTGACTTGGGTTCCAATTTCGCCACGTGTGGAGCGCCAGTGTGCGTTTGACCCAACGCAGCTTGCGTTTAACCTAATTGTCGAGCTCTGCTGCTCCTCCGAACGCAAGAGCAGCCTACACAACCCAGCTTGGGGACCCAGCGTCCTGGGTCCCCAATTCTCAAACTTGTCTATTAATTCGGCGTCCGTCGGACGTGTTTGTATGGACCAGACTGCAAATAAAATAACGCTCGCTTGCTTTGATTCCGGCCCACGTTAGAGAAGTTAGAAAAGGCCGTAATGAGGCGGCTACCTGCACCTCTCCCTTCGCTTAACGTCTTTATTTACGCAGTGTGGTTTTCTGGGCCCTTTGATAGTTGATGGCAAAGTGAAGGGTTCCAGCACCTTACTACGCGAACACAAGAGGAGAGACGTTGTTCTGTGCGGTCCTCCTCTTGTGCTCGCGTCGTAACGTGCTGGAACCCTTCACCTTGTTTTTTTTATTATTACACCCGTCGCTCTATTCAGCAGTAAAAAAAAAATCGGGGCATCTACGCACTAGTGGTGTAAACACTCGCGAAACGGCGAAGATGGTGGCATTCGATCCCTTCCTCCTTTCCCTCTTCCTCAGTCACTTTCCGTCACTATACAAGACTACGCTATGCTTTACCTTCTCCCCTCCTCACTTCCCTTCTCCACCCCCTTGCTATGCTATACAAGGCTATGTTATGCTTTCGTGCTCTCTCTCTTTCGTTGTCTGTTACTCGTTCTCTTGCCCATAGCAACGCAATCATATCGTTCCAGTAAATCCTTGTTCTACTAGCGTGCCTGGATAGCTGAGTGGTTTCGACGCTCGCCTTCGGACCGTGGGTACGTGGTTGCGAATCTCGCCTCACCAAGAAACTTCTTTTGTTTATTTCTTCTACTCCTCCTGCTCTCCGCTTTTCCTTTCCTACTTCCCTTCCTCCAACACTTTTGCTGTGCCGTGTGGTTGCTAGACTACGCAGTGAGGTCATAGCTCGGCGAGGCGGTTTCAGCGTTGCACCTGACGTATTTCTGCCAGACTGAACAGTAACTCGCATGGTCGCTTAACTATTCCCATAGGACGATTGGAAGACGAAAACCATCTGCAGGTGTGGCTATATTACAGTGCATTTATATGACGTGCCCCCAGCGCTTATATATATATATATATATATATATATATATATATATATATATATATATATATATATATATATATATATTCTTATGGTCAACGCGAACACCGCAATGATGCAGCGAACGCCCAGCTCGCGCGCCTCGAGCCACGCTTAAACCACCGCCCAGAATTTCTGCTTCACTCTGGCTTACCGTTTAACTTTCGGCGTAAAGTGATAACCCGAGGTATACTTGCACTCTGAAACAGTTTTTATTGTTGTGTATTCCATTGTGTACTGCGTTTGATGTTCGATTTTTTCATTCGAAAAACGGATATGATTACACTTCCTAATATTCCACCTCATCTGCCAGCGCTGATACCAATTTGCTATTTTATCAAGGTCGATCTGCAGTATTGTCGGATCTGATGGTGAATTATTTTTTCTGTAGGCAACACAGTCGTCTGCAAATAGTTTATTGAGGGACTGTATGTCGCCTACAATAGCTTTTATATGGCACTCCTGAAGATACGGTCATGTGTGTGCTGCAGCCGTTAAGGACTGCGTGCTGTTTAAAACCGCTAAAACAGTCTCGGGTTTTATTATGTATGTTTAAGAGTATTAACTTAATATTTAGCAAGTGATGACATACCGTGTCAAACGCCTTCCTATGCCAAGGAATAGTGCATCTACATGTTTATTCTCGTCAAGGGTTTGTTACCTACATAGCGTTGAGAATAAGTATTGCATCAGTTACCGTTACGAAACCCATGCTGCGAAGTAGTGAAAAAGCCGATTGATTCAACGTATCTAAATAGACTGTATCATTATCATTCTCAGCCTGTATTAGTCCACTGAGGGACGAGGACATTTCCCAATGATCTCGAAGGAATCTTCGATTGCTTCGGCAGGAACTGTCGATTCAGGTTGACTGTGGTTTGTAGATTAGTAAATAGTGTGGAAGGTGGTCGAAAGCCTTCGAATATTTATGAAGACTGCGTCAGTTCCCGGTCCTGAACCGATAGATACAGAACAGTCGCGTATTATTTCTGTGAGTTGACTCAACAGTTGAAAGCCCATGCGTAAAGTATAATTATGTCATTTTCTTCCCGATATTTCATTACAGCCTTATTATGTGTTTCATTAGCTTGCAACATGTGCTCGTCAGAGATATTGGCCTGTATGTGTCTAGAACAGGGGTCTCAAACATGCGGCCCGCACATGAGTCTTCGACCCATATTTTTAAGAGTGCAGCTAGCTCTTAGTCGCCCGATCCTGCGTTGAGCGGCGTCGCTGTTGCCGTTGCCGTGGCCTTCGGTGGCGTAACCGATAGACATGAAAAAGTAACCGACAGACATTAAAACTAAAATCGGAAAAAAAAAATCCAGGATAGAATGTGATTTGATCCCGGATCCTCTGCGTGGCAGTCAACTCTTCTACTACGGAACCACGCTGGGCTTTCTTTTTTCTTTATTATGGAACCACGCTGGTGCTTGAAACGCATTTGCAAAAAAAAAAACTATACAGGTGTCATGTCAAGCAAGGAATCGCGTTGACCTATGCAATATGGCGTGACAGAAGAGGAAAATAACAAGCAGTCATCACACAATGCTAATTGCGCAACGAGCGTGTGGTTTAATGCTCCTACCCATTGCACAGTGCTCAGCCGTAATTCATCATCAGCCACATGCAGATACAGCATCGACAAAGTACACATACCTTACAGATGTGTAGCGGGTACCTCGCTTATCTGCAGAAAGAATGGCATAGTGGATGCTGTCCTACTTCACAAAAAATCACAGCATATCCACGGAGTGAATGATGATGAGTGGGCGAAGCTGCGGAGGTTCATCGGTAAACCGAGAATCTTCCCTGAATTCTGCCCAGTACATCATCACCGACGTGAGATCGGGCGCGCTTATACTAAAGGTTCGATGAGAGTTATGACGACTTGCAGCTCACTTTAATTTTACATGTACGCTGTGAATTTTCATTGTTTAGAAAACCATTGCTTTAGAAAACATCTGGCGTCTTTCGTTAAGCAGTTGGCGTCTTTTCGTTTTGCTTTAGAAACATCTGGCGTTCTTTCGTTTTGCTTTTACAAAACATCTGGCGTCTTTCGTTGGTTTATTTCATCAATCAACGGCGTTTTGAACAAAATTTTTATTGTTTAATCACGCACAGGAGAAATCTCACCAGGCACTACCTTGGAGGTAAACAATGGCTGCTAATGGGAATGAGAGACAGAAGTCGGCTTTTAGCTAACACTTACACTTCTACTTCTACTAACGTTTCCTACTGGAACATGCCAATGGCTGCTAATGGGGAATGACAGACAGAAGAATTCGGCTTTTAAATAACGCGCACGCTGCGAATTTTTTATTGTTCAACAACGCACAGGAAAAATCTCCCACCGGCACCACCTTGGAGGTCAAGATCTGGTACTATATAGCGTTACGACTGGTTACGCACTACGACTACTACCACTACGAGGGACGAAGGGGTGCCGCCTTAAGGAGTTTCGCCCTTAAAACTATGATTTAAGACGTAGTGGATACATTGCGGAAAGCCCAAAACGTCGAGCACAGTTCGCCTTGCTCACGTGGCCTTGCCCGACCCGCCGCGGTAGTGTAGTGGTTATGGTACTCGACTGCTGACCCGAAGGTCGCGGGATCGAATCCCGGCCGCGGCGGCCACATTTTCGGTGGAGACGAAAATGCTTGAGGCCCGTGTACTTAGATTTGGATGCATGTTAAAGAACCTCAGGTGGTCGAAATTTCCGGAGTCCTCCACTACGGCGTCGCTCATAATTAAATCGCGGTTTTGGGACGTTAAATAAAAAAGTGACCTTTCCCCAACTACGTGTTTCTCTCAGAATTCGCAATAAGCATTATCGTCGGCGAAATTTTTTTATGCCTTTGAGGCCATAGCTGTTTGTGAGATTGCTAAGTGCTCGCATTATTTTCTCGTCTATCGTGATTACTAACGCTTTGTTCGTGTAAGCTACGCAGAAGTGACTGGTCTTAAGAATTTTTTTTTCGTGAGACAACGCATGTGGTACCTTCTGTTGAAACATAACCGCGGGAGCAAGAAAAAAAAATATACTCAGTCCAGATTTTAGTCACTGTGGAGATCGGTGTCAATATTTTCTCGAATCCTGAATGTCAAACCCCTTTCATAAATGGTCCATATACGAGGTACGGGAAAGGCCTTCATTCAAATGCAACGTTATCTGGCATTTAATTCAAAGTGAACATCCCCTCCCCCCCCCCCGCTTCCAACTTTACAGTGTCCTGGCCCTTTGCGGGACTGAATTTCGTGACAGCGGCCAGGTAGCTGATGTGTGTTTGAGACCTCTGGTCTAGAAGGCGCTTGTTTCCACCTTAGTGAATGGGCACAACCTTTCCACACAACCAGTCTACGGCAAGTTCTGCCGATTAAGCGATACACTAAAGATTTGTGCAAGAATGGGGGCAGTTGACCTGTGTATCGCTCGAAGAACGTGTTTGACAACTTATCAGGCCTAGGTGACTTTTGAACGTCTTTTTTCTAGCAGTAAGTTCAGGATGCCAGGATCTGTTAAGATATCGGGCATCAGTAATTCATACTCTGACAAAAGCGTATAAGCGATGGAACTAGGGGAGTAAACAGACTGAAAATACGTGTTGAACGAGTTAGCGATAGCGCACGCATTCTCCACAACTATATACCGTCAATTGCCAGTTTGCTTGGAGCGTTTTCCCGTTTCGACATGTACCGACAAAATTTCCGAGACTTGTTTCTCATGATTTCCTTTAATGTATTAGAAATTTATCCATCATAATTCGCAACATTTCTTTCAACTCTCGTAAAAACTAACCATGGCAGAAATGTTTTTTTCTTGCGCGTCCTTCGCACCTTCCTTTTCAGGTGTATGATAGTTCTGGTAATCCAGGACGTTTTTAGCTTTTTATTTTTTGAGCTTGCTAGGATTGAACGTACTTCGTAATGTATAATCCCACTTTTTAATTTTAACGATATATAGGTCACTGGTGGTCGATGTGCTATCGCCGAAGTCATCCTGCGTAATTTCGAGAAAATCAATAATGCTTTCATCATTCGCATTCACGTAATCATCCTTAACCGCAATTCCAGTGTCAGTATTATAGTGCCTAGCAGCCGTGCCAAGACCGTCAAATGCCATTAAAATCATCTTATGGTCGGTATACCCAGTTCTATGCCAATTTCAGGTGTTCAAGCTGCGGACAGCAAAAACCAAGGTCTAGCACTGAGCAAGATTGCGCCTGGACTCGTGTTGGCTGATGCACAGATTGAACTAGAAACTATGCATAATATCAAATAGAATATCGCAACTTTTAATTTCTTTGCTGCCAGTAAACAAGTTGTCGCAATCAATTCCTCCCAAGTTAATGTCCCCGTCTAGGAGTAGTTTGGTTCTGTCCGGAACACCCGGACATCTGTCGACGCCGCCTTTGAGTAAAGTGACATCATTGACCTTTATTTCGCACCATGCGCTCTCACCATTAGCAATGCCACTTTCCACGTTAGGAAACATATGCTGCGTAACCACAACGGCAACGGTTAAGCGTCAAATGGGTTCCAGTTAAGCGACATGTTGCGTTACATTGATCAAATGACGCACAGATTTGACTAATGTAACCTAAACGATAGTTCTGGTTGACTAAATATAAATCATAGCTAATGTTCACTAAAGAGTGGCTGATGTCGCATAGTGTTGGCCAAATATGGCTAAATGATTGCTGATGCTAAAGTGAACCTGCGTAGATACTCCCATTCAATTGAAACAAGGTACGTCATTTCCCCAGCTTTTACAATGTCATTGCATGTGTCTTCTTACAGATGGCGTACATCGACACTGTAGTACTGGTTTCCGTCCGCGTCCTTTATGGCGTGTTCTCTATGCAGGCACACGAAGAACTGCGAAATGAAAACGTAAGCACTGCACAGTCTTGTTTTAGGTGCGAAGCACCTCATTCGCTCGGGTTGTTGGCGTCTGCTGTCATCGTAGCCCGTAACGGTGTAGCTGTAGCTGTAGCAGTGTAGCTGTAGAAGAGGCCCACGAAGTTGGCCGATATGTTGTCGTAAGCACTGCAGTCTTGTTCTAGGTGCGAAGCACCTTATGCGTTCGGGTTGTTGGCGTCTCCTGTCGTCGTAGCCCGTAACGGTGTAGCTGTAGCTGTAGCGGTGTAGCTGTAGAAGAGGCCCACGAAGTTGGCCGATATGTTGTCGTAAGCACCGAACAGTCTTATTTTAGGTGCGAAGCACCTTATGCGCTCGGGTTGTTGGCGTCTCCTGTCGTCGTAGCCCGTAACGGTGTAGCTGTAGCTGTAGCGGTGTAGCTGTAGAAAAGGCCCACGAAGTTGGCCGATATGTTGTCGTAAGCACCGAACAGTCTTATTTTAGGTGCGAAGCACCTTATGTGCTCGGTTTGTTGGCGTGTCCTGTCGTCGTAGTCCGTACCGGTGTAGCTGTAGCTGTAGCGGTGTAGCTGTAGAAGAGACCCACGAAGTTGGCCGATATGTTGTCGTAAGCACCGAACAGTCTTATTTTAGGTGCGAAGCACCTTATGTGCTCGGTTTGTTGGCGTGTCCTGTCGTCGTAGTCCGTAACGGTGTAGCCGTAGCTGTAGAAGAGCCCCACGAAGCCGGCCGATATGTTGCCGTAAGCACTGCACAGTCTTGTTTTAGGTGCGAAGCACCTTATGCGCTTGGGTTGTTGGCGTCTCCTGTCGTCGTAGCCCGTAGCGGTGTAGCCGTAGCTGTAGCGGTGTAGCTCTAGAAGAGGCCCACAAAATTGGCCGATATGTTGTCGTAAACACTGCGCAGTCTTGTTTTAGGTGCGAAGCACCTTATGTGCTCGGGCGGTCGGCGTCTCCTGTCGTCGTAGCCCGTCCTCTCACAGTGCTCTTGGTTAGCGGGGTGCTGTCGCCGTCTGGGAGCGGTTGAATGAAGTAACGCGTGGAGTCCCCGAATCTGTGTTGCCAGATAGGGCTATCTGTGACCGAATTGTAATACATTTTCGTTTGGCTGTGTTTTAGGTGAGTTTGCTATGTGTCTATTTTTGGGCTAGGCTTTTATATGGATCAGAAACCGTAAAAAAAGCAATATTGCATGTGTGATGTGGTTTGAAAGAGCACTTTGGGTGTTGCAACGACTTCAAACCAAGCCTGACCTTCTTGGATAAATTTAATAGTGCTTTTATGTAGCGAACCAAGTATTGCTTTTGCTAATTTCTAGTGAGTCAGGTCAACTCACGTAGTGAGAACTGAATTATGGGAATTTTTTTATGTAGTGCTTGGTCATTTATGTATATGATGTTTACATAGGTGATTGAGGGGGTTACCGATCCCTAACCTTCAAAATGTGATATGAGGGACAGTGCATTGTAGAGCTTCAGGCAGTTTTATGCCTTAGCCGCTGGGAAACCATGGCGAACGACTTATGTTAGACGTTTTTGCTTCGTTTGCTTTACCATTTCTAGTCAATCCCTTTGTTTGGGTGTTGGGCCTTGATGCTTGCATGTGATATTTTTTGTGTTGTTCTAGCCTAGTCATTCACGTCGTTTGGCCACGCGTTTCAAGTTTTGAGTTAGCACCGTTACTCACAAATAAAAAAAACGTTACTTTTTTTCCGTGACTTCTTTTTGCCAATTTACACTAGCAGAAATGATGTCTACATTTTGGCTACAAGCTACCTAGGCGCGTCTGTATAGTTGGCTACTTTTGGGCTATAATATCCCTTTGTTTTGGCTATGTCACTCTGTACCATCTGGAAACACTGTCCCCCATTAACTCCGGCAACGCTAGCAACGCTCTATTTCACCGTCGCTGCGGCCGTCCCATTCGGCGCGTAATTTTTTGGCCATGTCAAAGTAATGGTGATTTTGTCAAAGTGTGGTGTTTTGGCCATGTTAAAGTAATGACGCTCCTGTCACGGGCCCGACAGCAGAAATACTCAGCAAGTTAGAGAATAATTTTTAAAAAAAAACATGGCTGATCCCCCCGTCATAGGAATCGGTATAACACGAAAGGGAAACATATCTACACAGAGGTAGTGCTTATTCTGTAATCATATATGATAGCTTGTGCAATGTCTATTCGTGTTTGGCAGCTATAGCACCGATTGGCGTGGATGCACCCATGTTGATGTCTAGTTAGTAGAGGCTCTTAGCTTGAGCCGCAAACGCGTGCGTCCCGCTGGCCTCTGTCTCGCTCCACCAAGGCACGACATGCGCCCGTCGAAATCCTGTCCTTTCTGCAACACGTATTGCAGCAGTTTTGTTAGTCGGTGCTCTCGCAATCGAAGGAGTCGGCGGCGGAGAAATGCCGTTGGTGCATGTGGAAGCTGCACTACTCCGATGAGCAGGCGCACGCTAACACGAAGCGAAACGCAGAGAACGTAAGCGCATTTAGGACTCAAGGGTGCCTCGGCGACGCCAGCGTGGCCAGTGTCCCCCGCTGGTATCGAGACGCTTTAACCATGACCTCCGATATTTCACGCAATCTCGGAGTAAGCGCTAGTAAGTTTCGATCATGACGCATTACTTCTTTTCACTTCTCACAGACGGCGACACCCCCCCCCCCCGCTCCGCCCCGCCTATCTACACCGCCAACAGATAGGTGCGTGCGAAAGAGAATGTATGAAAGATGTAAGGCGCGTTCGTGAGGAGTCCAGCAACTGCCAAGCTAGCTTAGTTGGTTTAGCTGTGACAGGTGCCTGTCACACCGGGAAGTGGGTAGCGGGACGCCTTCGAGCGTTCACGGCTCGAGCTACGAACTGTGCCTCTAGCGTTCCTCAAGCGCCCTGTGGTAGTGTATGTATGAGCAAAGGTGAACGTTACCCTATATTACCAGGGAGCGCACACCTTCCCGTTTCTCTCCTCTGACAAAGACGCTTTAAAACAGTGCAAGTCGAGAACCAGTAACGAGGCAACACACGTTCCGAATCATCGAACTGTTTTGTCATGACAAAAGCGCAGCAGCCAAAAGTAACGGGCCAATAGTGCTGCAACGTCATTTCGCACTGACATCTAAGAGCTACAAAAATATAAAGGACGAATAAAAATATGTCCTGTTCTGTGGCGCGGCGTTGCGGTCTGGCATGTACGTATCTCTTTCCACTCCTTGATTACGCACCGCATGCTGCACTCCATGAAGCTACGCCACTGCTGTGAATGTGTGCGCGCAGAAATTGTTACCTGGCAGACAAGTAGGCAGAAAGGAAGAGATTAAATTACAGAATACTTGCCGATGGAAGTAGCCAAGAATGCTGAATGGGAATCGTGACTCAGACGTCCAGCCAAAGTTGGCTCATCGCATTATACTTAAGCTGAGGTAGCATATTATGCTTACTAGTCTGCATGTATGTCTTGGCCAAGCTGAAATGTGCCATGCTAATGGGCGCAAGCTAGAATGAAGACATTTCCAAGAGGAGTCTGTGTTATTTTAGGGTTATTTCTTATTGACCGCCACGGTATGCATAGGTTATTATGGCCTAGTTACTGGTCGCGCTCTTACCCAAATATTACGGCGTGATCGCAGTGTGCCGTTTTGCACTGCAGTTTCATCATAGCTTCACTTACACCGATGCCCACAAATAGTGGGACCTGTGTCAGTATTCCCTTTGTTTTCTCACTGTTCCTTTTCTATTTCCTTTGCAGACGAAACTACGGATCACCTCAATCTCGACGTACTGTAAACAAGCGAAAATGAAGGCACCATTTGTGGTGCTCTTCTTCATAGGCGCGGCACACAAGATATCGTGCACAAGCAGACTAGCGCAACGACGCACATTCCTCGTATGGGACATCAGCATCCCACTGAGGGCACGCTTCCTTCAGAACCTGGAGTCTTGGGGTAGATCTCTTTGGTGCGAAGACTGCTCGCTTTGTCTTCTGCCCTTCATCACCACTGACGTTTCTCCCATGGCCCATGGACTTATTGTCCTATGGTACACGGTGTGTTCATGGACGAACCGCGACAGAATCATTTATACTTCGAAAGCACAAGTACGTAATATGTATATTGGCGAATAGTCTAATTAATAGAATTGATCAGAAAGCCATTATTTTCCAAAAAGTGCAAACGCATCACGAAGTATCGGGAAATTTTGATAGACGATTCGTACGGTGAAATTAGCAAAAGCTTGCAAAACTGTCTTTTCTGTTAAAACTCAAACCGTTCATATCAATGTAAGCTTGTAACTGCTCAGCTTGACAATGCTGAAGCGACGTAAAAATTCACTTGTACGCCACCAGTCGAGATGGATGTCACAGAATTCATTCTAAACAAGTTAAATATCTAGACAGTTGTGATCTTTTCTAGCATGGAGCTAATAAATATGTGTTTGAAAGAGAAATAGAGGCACATGGTTTCATTCAGAGCGCTCCGTGTGTGTCACAGTTCACAAGTAACGCGCAAGCAGTTCACAAGTAATGGCAAACCAACTAGCCCGAGTTGATACCCTTCTAATGAAAAATAGCATTCGTTTGGCAAGACAACGGCATCACATTCGTGCATATTCATTCACACAGCATCAGAATAGCTGTGTATGGCTGCTGCTGCGCATTAGGTCAGGATTTGGATTACAGGTCACGACAGCAGCGCACTGAATCAAGCTGAATGCGACTGCCAGCTTGCAAGTTGTGTACCATTCTTGTCCGCATTTTTTGGGGCAAAGTTCTTGCGAGAATCATTTATCCGTGACCTTGTTTTTGAACAAAATGACTTTTGTGTGACATAATTCGAAGTATGCCTCTTTAGCCAGAGGCAGCTAAGAGCGTAAGAAGCCCTTGGCAGAGTGTTTATGTCGTACTTTGCGTTTTTTTTTCTCCATAGGCGGCAGTCGTGTGGAACCTCAAGGCGACCTTCGTTCTAAACATTGCTGTCTCTATGCTAATGTTCGCAGCCGGCTTCGCCGACTACTGGCTGGCCAGTACAACCAGTGAGTTCAATCTTTTGACTTTGCTTTGATTCTGGTCCGCGTTAGAGAAGTTCGAAAAGGTTGCAATGAGGCGGCTACCTGCACCCCTCCCTTCGCTTAACGTCTTCAATTACGCAGTGTTGTTTTCTGGGCCCGTTGATGGTTGTTGGCCAAGTGAAGGGTTCCAGCATCTTACTACGGTGAACACAAGAGGAGAGACGTTGTTCTGTGCGGTTTTCCTCTTGTGCTCGCGCTCTTGTAACGTGCTGGAACCCTTCACCTTGTTTTTTTTTTTATTACACCCGGCCGTCGTTCTATTCAGCAGTAAAAAAAAAATTGGGGGCAGCTACGCAGTAGTGGTGTGAACACTCGCGAAATAGTGGAGATGGTGGCATTCCCTTCCTCCTTTCCCTCTTCCTCAGTCACTTTTCGTCACTATACAAGACTACGCTATGCTTTACCCTCGCCCCTCCTCGCTTCCCTTCACCCCCTTGCTATACTACACTATGCTTTCGTGTTCTCTCTCTCTCTTTCGTTGTCTGTTTCTCGTTCTCTTGGCCACAGCAACGCAAGCATATGGTTCCCGTAAATGCTTGTTCTACTAGCGTGCCTGGATAGCTGAGTGCTTACGACGCGCCCCCTTCGGACCGTGGGTACGCGTTTGGGAATCTCGCCTCACCAAGAAACTTTTTTGTTTCTTTTCCTCCTCCTCCTGCTCTCCACTTCTCCTTTCCTACTTTTCCTTCCTCCAACTCTTTCCTTTGCCATGTGGCTGCTAGGCTACGCAGTGACGTCATAGCTCGGCGAGGCGGTTTCAGTTCAATGATGCAGCAAACGCCCAGCTCGCGCGCCTCGAGCCACGCTTGAACCACCGCCTTTCCGCTTCACTCTGGCTTACCGTTTAACTTTTAGGCGTAAAGTGACAACCCGAGGTATACTTGCACTCTGACACCGTTTTTAGATGTGAAGCATCTTATATCGCCCTTACTGCGCATGCGCAAGCCCTCTCCACACACCTCCTCTCCCTCTCCACCACCCTCCCCCTCTCACCTTCCCATTTACCCTCCCCTTTCCACTCCCCCTCTCCACTTCCCTTCTCCCCTTCCCTCTATCTCTCTCCCCTCCCCTTCTCAACTTACCCTTTTCCTTTTGCCTCTCTCCCCTCCCCTCCACTCCCCCTCTGAAACGCGGGCTCTACATGCCGAAACGCTGCTTTGCATCGCCTCATGGTCCCCTTTAGCGGGAGATGGTGTGATTTTGTTTCGTATTCCATTGTGTACTGCGTTTGATGTTCGAATTTTTTATTCGAAAAACGGATATGATTACACTTCCTAATATTTCATCTCATTTGCCAGCGCTGATACCAATTAGCTATTTTATCAAGGTAGGTCTGCAGAATTGCTTTATCTGATGGTGAATTTTTTCTGTAGGCAACACAGTCGTCTGCAAATAGTTTAATAATGAGGCACTGTATGTCGCTTACAATATCTTTTATATAAGGAACGCTGCCCTGGGGCACTCCTTAAGATACGGTCGTGTGTGCTGCAACCGTTAAGGACTGCGCTAAGACCGTTAAAACAATTAACAAATCCAGTCTCGGGTTTTATTATGTATGTTTAAGGGTATTAACTTCATATTTAGCAAGTGATGACATACCGTGTCAAATGCCTCCTGTGTCAAGGAATAGTGCATCTACAAGTTTATTCTTGTCAAGGTTATGTTACCTACATAGCGTTGAGATTAAGTATTGCCTGAGTTACCGATACGAAACGCTGCAACTATCATCATCATTCTCAGCCTGTATTAGTCCACTGAAGGACGAAGACGTCTCCCAATGATCTGGAAGGAATCTCCAACAACACTCAAACACGTGTTGTGGAAATGTAATGTAGTTGTCAGAATGATTGCAATCACTCGGAGACCCAGTCGTCGAGGTAGGTCACGGCTCTGCGCAGCTCTGACCCCGGCATCCAAACGCGGGCAGTTCAGCAAGCCCGTG
Source organism: Rhipicephalus sanguineus (assembly GCF_013339695.2). Classification (NCBI taxonomy): domain Eukaryota; kingdom Metazoa; phylum Arthropoda; class Arachnida; order Ixodida; family Ixodidae; genus Rhipicephalus; species Rhipicephalus sanguineus. Next base: position 28,752,334 of record NC_051184.2, on the reverse strand, counting down.
AGGCGGCGTTGAGGCAAGGCCTTGACGTTCCCCCGTGGGAGACCTAAGCCAGGGTCGCGTTAAACCTTGCCGGACTGTCAATAAAGTTGTATCCATTGATCCATCCATTATTGCAGACAAAAAAGCATTATTAACGTTATACTTATATCACCTTCGATTGCTTCGGCAGGAACTGTAGATTCAGGTTTACTGTGCTTTGTAGATTAGTAAATTGTGTGGAAGGTGGTCGAAAGCCTTCGAATATTTATGAAGACTGTGTCAGTTTCCAGTCCTGAACCGATAGATACAGAACAGTCGCGTACTATTTCTGTGAGTTGACTCAACAGTTGAAAGTCCTTGCCTAAAGTATAATATATAATTTTTTCCCGATATTTCATCACAGCCTTATTATGTGTTCCATTAGCTTGCAACATGTGCTCGTCAGGGATATTGGCCTGTATGTGTCTAGAACAGGGGTCTCAAACACGCGGCCCGCACTTGAGTCTTCGACTCATATTTAAGAGTGCAGCTAGCTCTTAGGCGCCCGATCCTGCGTTGAGCGGCGTCGCTGTTGCCGTGGCCGTCGCTGGCGTAACCGATAGACATGAAAAAGTAACCGACAGACCATTAAAAATAAAATCGAAAAAAAAATATGCAGGATTGAATGCGATTTGAACCCGTATCCTCTGTGTGGCAGTCGAGTACTCTACCACGGAACCACACTGGTGCTTGAAACACATTTGCAAAAAAACACTATACAAGTGTCATGTCAAGCAAGGAATCGCGTTGACCTATGCAATATGGCATGACAGACGAGGAAAATAACAAGCAGTCATCACACAATGCTAATTGCGCAACGAGTGTGTGGTTTAATGCTCCCACCCATTGCATAGTGCTCAGCCGTAATTCCTCATCATCAGCCACATGCAGATGCAGCATCAACAAAGTGCACATGCCTTACAGATGTGTAGCGGGTACCTCGCTTATCTGCAGAAAGAATAATGGCACAGTGGATGCTGTCCTACTTCACAAAAACCGTGATTTAAGGCGTAGTGGATACACTGCGGAAAGCCAAAACGTAAAGCACAGGTCGCCTTGCTCACGTGGGTTTGCCCGACCCGCCGCGGTGGTGTAGTGGTTATGGTACGCGACTGCTGACCCGAAGGTCGCAGGATCGAATCCCGGCCGCGGCGGCCGACCCGCCGCGGTGGTGTAGTGGTTATGGTACTCGACTGCTGACCCGAAGGTCGCAGGATCGAATCCCGGCCGCGGCGGCCATATTTTCGGTGGAGACGAAAATGCTTGAGGCCCGTGTACTTAGATTTGGATGCATGTTAAAGAACCTCAGGTGGTCGAAATTTCCGGAGTCCTCCACTACGGCGTCGCTCATAATTAAATCGTGGTTTTCGGACGTTAAATAAAAAAGTGACCTTTCCCCAACTGCATGTTTCTCTCAGAATTCGCAATAAGCATTATCGTCGGCGAAATTTTTTATGCCTTTGAGGCCATAGCTGTTTGTGAGATTGCCAAGTGCTCGCATTATTTTCTCGTCTATCGTGATTACTAACGCTTTGTTCGTGTAAGCTACGCAGAAGTGACTGATCTTAAGAATTTCTTTTTTTCGTGAGACACCCCATGCGGTACCTTCTGTTGAAACATAACCGCGGAGCAACAAAAAAATATAGATATTTCAGTCCAGATTTTAGTGATTGTGGAGATCGGTGTCAATATTTTCTCGAATCCTGAATGTCAAATCCCTTTTATAAATGGTCCATATACGAGGTATGGGAAAGGCCTTCTTTCAAATGGCAACGTTATCTGGCATATTGTTCAAAGTGAACGCCCCCCCTCCCCCGGCGCTTCCAAATTTTCACTGTGCTGGCCCTTTGCGGGACTCAATTTCGTGACAGCGGTCAGGTAGCTGATGTGTGTTTGAGACCTCTGGTCTAGAAGGCGCTTGTTTCCAACTTTGTGAATTGGCACAACCTTTCCACACAACCAGTCTGCGGCAAGTTCTGCCCATTAAGCGATACATTAAAGATTTCTGCAAGAACGGGGACAGTTGACCTGTCTATCGCTCGAAGAGAGTGTTTGACAAGTTATCAGGGATTTTTGAACGTCTTTTTTCTAGCAGAAAGTTCAGGATGCCGCGATCTGTTATCAGGCATCACTAATTCATTCTCTGACAGGAGCGATGGAACCAGGGAAGTAAACAGACTGAATATACGTGTTGAACGAGTTATCGATAGCGCACGCATCCTCCACAACTATCAATTTCCAGTTTGCTTGAAGAGTTTTCCCGTTTTGACATGTACCGACAAATTTTCCGAGAGTGGTTTCTAATGATTTCCTTTAATGTATTAGAAATTTATTCATCACGTTTCGCAACATTTCTTGAAACTCTCGCAAAAGCTAACCATGGCAGAATTACGTTTTTTTCTTGCGCGTCCTTCGCACCTTCCTTTTGAGGTGTATGATAGTTCTGGTAATCCAGGACGTTTTTAGCTTTTTATTTTTTGAGCTTGCTAGGAATGAACGTACTTCTTAATGTATAATCCCACTTTTTAATTTTAACGATATATAGGTCACTGGTGGTCGATGTGCTATCGCCGAAGTCATCCTGCGTAATTTCGAGAAAATCAATAATGCTTTCATCATTCGCATGCATGTAATCCTTAACCGCAATTCCAGTGTCAGTATTATGGTGCCGAGCAGCCGTGCCAAGACCTCCAAATGCCATTAAAATCATCTTATGGTCGGTATACCCAGTTCTATGCCAATTTCAGGTGTTCAAGCTGCGGAGAGAAAAAACCAAGGTCTAGCACTGAGCAAGATTGCGCCTGGACTCGTGCTGGCTGATGCACAGATTGAACTAGAAACTATGCATAATATCGAATAGAATATCGCAACTTTTAATTTCTTTGCTGCCAGTAAACAAGTTGTCGCAATCAATTCCTCCCAAGTTAATGTCTAGGAGTAGTTTGGTTCTGTCCGGAACACCCGGAAATCCATCGACGCCGCCTTTGAGTAAAGTGACATCACTGACCTTTATTTCGCACCATGCGCTCTCACCATTAGCAATGCCACTTTCCACGTTAGGAAACATGTGCTGCGTAACCACAACGGCAACGGTTGAGCGTCATGTGGGTTCCAGTTAAGCGACATGTTGCGTTACATTGATCAAATGACCACAGATTTGACTAATGTAAGCTAAACGATAGTTATGGTTGACTAAATATAATAAATCATAGCTAATGTTCACTAAAGAGTGGCTGATGTCGCGTAGTGTTGGCTAAATATGGCTAAATGATTGCTGATGCTAAAGTGAACCTGCGTAGATACTCCCATTCAATTGAAACAAGGTACGTCGTTTCCCCAGCTTTTACAATGTCATTGCATGTCTTCTTACAGATGGCGTACATCGACACCATCGTCCTGATTTCCGTCCGAGTGCTCTTCGTCTTTATCATGCAGGCGCACGAAGAGCTACGAAATGAAAACGTAAGCACTGCACAGTCTTGTTTTAGGTGCGAAGCACCTCATTCGCTCGGGTTGTTGGCGTCTGCTGTCGTCGTAGCCCGTAACGGTGTAGCTGTAGCTGTAGCAGTGTAGCTGTAGAAGAGGCCCACGAAGTTGGCCGACATGTTGTCGTAAGTACAGCACACTCTTGTTTTAGGTGCGAAGAACCTTATGCGCTCGGGTTGTTATCGTCTGCTGTCGTCGTAGACCATAACGGTGTAGCTGTAGCTGTAGCAATGTAGCTGTAGAAGAGGCCCACGAAGTTGGCCGATATGTTGTCGTAAGCACTGCAGTCTTGTTCTAGGTGCGAAGCACCTTATGCGTTGGGGTTGTTGGCGTCTCCTGTCGTCGTAGCCTGTAACGGTGTAGCTGTAGCTGTAGCGGTGTAGCTGAAGATGGCCACGAAGTTGGCCGATATGTTGTTGTGAGCACTGCACAGACTTGTTTTAGGTGCGAAGCACCTTATGCGCTCGGGTTGTTGGCGTCTCCTGTCGTCGTAGCCCGTAACGGTGTAGCTGTAGCTGTAGAAGAGGCCCACGAAGTTGGCCCATGTGTTGTAAGCAATGCACGATCTTGTTTTAGATGCGAAGCAACTTATGCGCTCGGGTTGTTGGCGTCTCCTGTCGTCGTAGCCCGTAACAGTGTAGCTGTAGCTGTAGCAATGTAGCTGTAGCAATGTAGCTGTGGAAGAGGCCCACGAAGTTGGCCGATATGTTGTCGTAAGCACTGCAGTCTTGTTCTAGGTGCGAAGCACCTTATGTGCTCGGTTTGTTGCCGTGTCCTGTCGTCGTAGTCCGTAACGGTGTAGCCGTAGCTCTAGAAGAGGCCCACGAAGTTGGCCGATATGTTGTCGTAAACACTGCGCAGTCTTGTTTTAGGTGCGAAGCACCTTATGCGCTCGGGCGGTCGGCGTCTCCTGTCGTCGTAGCCCGTCCTCTCACAGTGCTCTTGGTTAGCGGGGTGGTGTCTCCGTCTGGGAGCGGTTGAATGAATTAACGCGTGGAGTCCCCGAATGTCAGTGTTGCCAGACAGGGCTATTTGTGACCGAATTGTAATACTTACATTTTCGTTTGGCTTTGTTATAGGTGAATTTGCTATGTGTCTATTTTTGGGCTAGGCTTTTATATGGATCAGGAACCGTAAAAAAAGCGAACTTTGGAAGCAATACTGCATGTGTGATGTGGTTTGAAAGAGCACTTTGGTTGTTGCAACGACTTCAAACCAAGCCTGACCTTCTTGAATAAATTTAATAGTGCTTTTATGTAGCGAACCAAGTATTGTTTTTGCTAATTTCTAATGAGTCAGGTCAGCTCACTTAGTGAGAACTGAATTATGGGAATTTTTTTTATCTAGTGTTTGGTCTTATATGTATATGATGTTTACATAGGTGATTGAGGGGGTTACCAATCCCTAACCTTCAAAATGTCATATGAGGGACACTGCATTGTAGAGCTTCAGGCAGTTTTATACCTTAGCCGCTGGGAAACCATGGCGAACGACTTATGTTAGAGGTTTTTGCTTCGTTTGCTTTACCATTTCTAGTCAATCCTTTTGCTTGGGTGTATGCTTGATGCTTGCATATGTGATATTTTTTGTGTTGTTCTAGCCTAGTCATTCACGTCGTTTGGCCACGCGTTTCAAGTTTTGAGTTAGCACCGTTACTCACAAATAAAAAAAAACGTTACTACTTTTTTCTGTGACTTCTTTTTGCCAATTTACACTAGCAGAAATGATGCCTACATTTTGGCTACAAGCTACCTAGGCTACTAGTTGTAGCTACCTGTATACTAGTTGGCTACTTTTGGGCTATAATATCAGTTTGTTTTGGCTATGTCACTCTGTGCCATCTGGCAACACTGTCCCCCATTAACTCCGGCAACGCTAGCAACGCGGCCGTCCCATTCGGCGCGTAATTTTTTGGCCATGTCAAAGTAATGGTGATTTTGTCAAAGTGTGGTGTTTTGGCCATGTTAAAGTAATGACGCTCCTGTCACGGGCCCGACAGCACTAATACTCAGCGAGTTGGAGAATAATTTTTAAAAAGACATGGCTGATCCCCCCGTCATAGGAATCGGTTTAACACGAAAGGGAAACGTATCTACACAGAAGTAGTGCTTATTCTGTAATCATATATGATAGCTTGTGCAATGTCTATTCGTGTTTGGCAGCTATAGCACCGATTGGCGTGGATGCACCCATGTTGATGTCTAGTTAGTAGAGGCTCTTAGCTTGAGCCGCAAACGCGTGCGTCCCGCTGGCCTCTGTCTCGCTCCACCAAGGCACGACATGCGCCCGTCGAAATCCTGTCCTTTCTGCAACACGTATTGCAGCAGTTTTGTTAGTCGGTGCTCTCGCAATCGAAGGAGTCGGCGGCGGAGAAATGCCGTTGGTGCATGTGGAAGCTGCACTACTCCGATGAGCAGGCGCACGCTAACACGAAGCGAAACGCAGAGAACGTAAGCGCATTTAGGACTCAAGGGTGCCTCGGCGACGCCAGCGTGGCCAGTGTCCCCCGCTGGTATCGAGACGCTTTAACCATGACCTCCGATATTTCACGCAATCTCGGAGTAAGCGCTAGTAAGTTTCGATCATGACGCATTACTTCTTTTCACTTCTCACAGACGGCGACACCCCCCCCCCCCCCGCTCCGCCCCGCCTATCTACACCGCCAACAGATAGGTGCGTGCGAAAGAGAATGTATGAAAGATGTAAGGCGCGTTCGTGAGGAGTCCAGCAACTGCCAAGCTAGCTTAGTTGGTTTAGCTGTGACAGGTGCCTGTCACACCGGGAAGTGGGTAGCGGGACGCCTTCGAGCGTTCACGGCTCGAGCTACGAACTGTGCCTCTAGCGTTCCTCAAGCGCCCTGTGGTAGTGTATGTATGAGCAAAGGTGAACGTTACCCTATATTACCAGGGAGCGCACACCTTCCCGTTTCTCTCCTCTGACAAAGACGCTTTAAAACAGTGCAAGTCGAGCACCAGAAACGAGGCAACACACGTTCCGAATCATCGAACTGTTTTGTCATGACAAAAGCGCAGCAGCCAAAAGTAACGGGCCAATAGTGCTGCAACGTCATTTCGCACTGACTTCTAAGAGCTACAAAAATATAAAGGACGAATAAAAATATGTCCTGTTCTGTGGCGCGGCGTTGCGGTCTGGCATGTACGTATCTCTTTCCACTCCTTGATTACGCACCGCATGCTGCACTCCATGAAGCTACGCCACTGCTGTCAATGTGTGCGCCCAGAAATTGTTACCTGGCAGACAAGTAGGCAGAAAGGAAGAGATTAAATTGCAGAATACTTGCCGATGGAAGTAGCCAAGAATGCTGAATGGGAATCGTGACTCAGACGTCCAGCCAAAGTTGGCTCATCGCATTATACTTGAGCTGAGGTAGCATATTATGCTTACTAGTCTGCACGTATGTCTTGGCCAAGCTGAAATGTGCCATGCTAATGGGCGCAAGCTAGAATGAAGACATTTCCAAGAGGAGTCTGTGTTATTTTAGGGTTATTTCCTATTGACCGCCACGGTATGCATAGGTCATTATGGCCTAGTTACTGGTCGCGCTCTTAGCCAAATATTACGGCGTGATCGCAGTGTGCCTTTTGCACTGCAGTTTCATCATAGCTCCACTTACACCGATGCCCACAAAGAGTGGGACCTGTGTCAGTATTCCCTTCGTTTTCTCACTGTTCCTTTTCTATTTCCTTTGCAGACGAAACTACGGATCACCTCAATCTCGACGTACTGTAAACAAGCGAAAATGAGGGCACCATTTGTGGTGTTCTTCTTCGTAGGTGCCGCACACAAGATATCGTGCACAAGCAGACTAGCGCAACGACGCACATTCCTCGTAGGGGACATCAGCATCTCACTGAGGGCACGCTTCCTCCAGAACCTGGAGTCTTGGGGTAGTTCTCTTTGGTGCGAAGACTGCTCGCTTTGTCTTCTGCCCTTCATCACCACTGACGTTTCTCCCATGGCCCATGGACTTATTGTCCTATGGTACACGGTGTGTTCATGGACGAACCGCGCCAGAATCATTTATACTTCGAAAGCCAAGTACGTAATATGTATATTGGCGAATAGTCTAATTAATAGAATTGATCAGAAAGCCATTATTTTCCAAAAAGTGCACACGCATCACGAAGTATCGGGAAATTTTGATAGACGATTCGTACGGTGAAATTAGCAAAACCTTGCAAAACTGTCTTTTCTGTTAAAACTCAAACCGTTCATATCAATGTAAGCTTGTAACTGCTCAGCTTGACAATGCTGAAGCGACGTAAAAATTTACTTGTACGCCACCAGTCGAGATGGATGTCACAGAATTCATTCTAAACAAGTATCTATACATAGATATCTAGATAAATATCTAGATAAATAGATAGATAAATATCTAGACAGTTGTGATCTTTTCTAGCATGGAGATAATAAATATGTGTTTGAAAGAGAAATAGAGGCACATGGTTTCATTCAGAGCGCTCCGTGTGCGTCACTGTTCACAAGTAACGCGCAAGCAGTTCGCAAGTAATGGCAAACCAACTAGCCCGAGTCGATACCCTTCTAATGAAAAATAGCATTCGTTTGGCAAGACAACGGCATCACATTCGTGCATATTCATTCACACAACATCAGAATAGCTCTGTATGGCTGCTGCTGCGCATTAGGTCAGGATTTGGATTACAGGTCACGACAGCAGCGCACTGAATCAAGCTGAATGCCACTGCCAGCGTGCAAGTTGTGTACCATTCTTGTCCGCATTTTTTTGGACAAAGTTCTTGCGAGAATCATTTATCTGTGACCTACTTTTTGAACAAAATGACTTTTGTGTGACATAATTCGAAGTATGCCTCTTCAGCCAGAGGCAGCTAAGAGCGTAAGAAGCCATTGGCAGAGTGTTTGTCCTACTTTGCGTTTTTTTTTCTCCATAGGAAGGACTCGTATCGCACCTTAGCCTGATCTTCTTCGTCAACATAGCTGTTTCTCTGCTGATGTTCGCAGCGGGCTTCGCCGACTACTCGCTGGCCAGTACAACCAGTGAGTTCAATCTTTTGACTCTCACCCCAGGCTCTGCATTTAAGACTTATGTTTGATGGCACACACGATGTACATAGTCCATGCCGCTCTTTGCGGAACTTCTTGCGTGAGCTGCACATAATGAACGTGCAAGTCAATGAAAACATATTCTCACACAGATGCACAAATATTGGAGCGAATGTGAATATCTTTCATCATGCTGTGGTCAGTAGAGTGATCCTGTTAAATTTCTTCCACCAATCAAGCTCTTCTCAGAATTCAGCAGCACCTGACATGGACAGTGATGTAACCAAGCCCGCGTGCAAGGCAACTATTGCCCGTTTGGGTGTATAACAATGAAGATGCTTTGTGTAATAAAAGCTGGGACTGTGGGCTGGTATACTCCCATGACTAGAAATCATTATATTATTTCATGGCATCCTATTTCAAACAGTGAGGTAATAAATAGTCCAGTGGTCACTAGAATACAATCAAATCAGAGATGTGAGGAATGCACAAGGAATGCAGGATGAGAGTTAACCAGGTTACGAGTGGTTCGCTGCTGTCATCATGGCCAACACGTTGTCCCGCACGGAACAAAACAATTCGGACACAAATACAATACTCTCACTTGCTTGTGCAATCTCTGCTTTGTCCAGATGCGTGCGTAGGTTAACAAACACATTATGATGATCACAGTCACCAACATTGCCGATCCTTCGTAGTTTAGAATTCGTATTTTTTAATTAAAACGTACATCTGCATATTCTAGGGTTAGCTGATTGTTTTCCTACCTATACTGTACATGTTGCTTGCTGCTAAGGGCTCACCAGGTACTGCTCCTATTTGCATTGTATCCGTGTGCTTCTGAAAGTGACCTCTCTCTTTCCTTCTGAAAGTCCTTGGCACAATGAAGCTGCACTCTTAAGAAAACGAATCAGGGGAGTATTTCTGACACACGAAATAATCGTCATCTGGCTTGCTCGCGTTTCCTTTCTTGAAAACCCGGCTTTCGTCCCTTTCCTTTCAAGAATGCTATGCAATGCTGATACGCGCGCCGTTCATGACCGGGAAGTGCCGGGACCGCTGCGATAACGCGAGGAAAGTAAGCGAAGGGGATGACGATTATTGTTGTGTGGCAGAAATACTCCCCGAATACTCGCTTTTTTTCTTACAGTGCTTTTTGGAACGTAGACTCGAAAAAAAGGGCGTTAATATTTCTGCAATTGTCACATGACTTTCGTCAGGCGCGTTTCGATTGGCTTCCGTGCTGAAGACGCCGCCGTATGCGCCATACATATCGCATGGTTCGGCGCCGTTGTGGCGCTGCTGCTCGCCAACGCAGGCGGGCGGCCCCTATAGCGCGGCGCCTACACCGCCTCTCTCTCGGCTCTGTCTCTTGGAATGCATTGCGTGGTTTTCGTGGGTTGCGTGTCTTGTGTTCGAGAGAACGTTTGCGCTCACGCCATATTGTACGCGGAGGCTTCGTAATCGAAGTGACGCTTGGATGGCGCCATATTCACGAAGCTGTGGACACGGACAACGTGCGCCTGTTAACGGTGAGTGTACTGCTTTCGTACACACTAATTATACAGCTTTAGCTGGGCGTCTGCAGCAGCTCTGCGGAAATAGGCTGCCAGCAATTTGCAACGGCAGCCTGCATCCGCAGGACTGTCTTGGATGTCCGAAATTGTTAAGAGTTGAGACCGATTGTTGTACAAGCTCCCGTAATATGAGTGAAAGAAGGAATTATCAAGGGCGATTCTTTGGTGATCGCTTATTGTGTCTGCACTGCTGAAGGTGCACGATGTTGTGAGATACGCTTCAGTCTACGTCATATTTCCAGCGATATTGAGTGTGCAGGGTGCTTCTGCGCGTGGAAACCTGAAAAAGAATCTGTTTACAGAACACTTGGACGCACTAGATATAATAATTGTTGGATTAGAGACGGGCAGTTTGAGGTGCAGATATAGTACAATGCTTCCAGCACGTACGCCGTAGTTACTAGTTAAATAGGCTGCGGGCCGGGCCGAACTCGGGCCCGCTCATCAAAAGGCCTAAGTCGGGCCTTCGAGCACACGCGAACATTATGCATTGCATGGTCTAAGGCATTCTGTGTAAGCTGAAGTGACACCTGCAAAGAGCTGGCTCTTAGTAAAGCTTAGCAAATAAAATAGAACAACAGTTGAAGTTCTACTTTTTTTCACCAGTTTAGATATATTACATCTATACTGGTGCGGTTATTTTATGCTGTGTGTGTGTGTGTGTGTGTGTGTGTGTGTGTGTGTGTGTGTGTGTGTGTGTGTGTGTGTGTGTGTGTGTGTGTGTGTGTGTGTGTGTGTTCGTATGCTAGATGACCTGATAGGACAAAATCGTACGATCAAAGTAGTACATGTGCACCAGCGTAAAAATAACAGCACTAACAATGGGCCAGATCACGGTTGTTCACATGGCAGGAATAAAGATTTTGGTATTTTATTTGAGCTTGACACATACGGTACACTTCCTTGGTATTACGTGCCGAAACCACGATATGATTACGAGGCACGCCGTAGTGGGGATCTGATTAATTTCGACCACTTGAAGTGCTTTAACGTGCACCAAAGATAAGTTCGCGGGTGTTCTTGCATTTCGCCGCCACCAAAATGCGGCCGCCGTGGCCGCGGGAATCGCACCCGCGTCCTAGGACTTAACAGCGAAACAGCTTAACCACTGAGCTACCACCGCGGGCAAAGCAACATTTGGATGCATGTACACACCGGATGTTCCGTCCGATCGCCCTCTAGAAAGCACAAGGCATCATTAATAATCATCAACTAATATTCTCTAGCGGGCCCGGCCCGGGCCTGGTCATAAACACGTGCGCCCTGGATTAGTTAGTAATGAACGCGCGGGCCCGGGCCGGGCTTGGAACCACGGGCCCGGGCTGGGCTCGGGCTTCATAAAGAGGGCCCGGGCCCAGCCCGGGCCGAACAATCAGGCCCGTGCAGTGCTCTGGTTGCCGATTCGCAAGCGCGCACATGCGGGCAAGATGAGGTAGAACAGCAAGGAGCGCGGGCAGCTGCTTGCAGACTCACCCGAAGTCGTAGGTTCTGGTTCGACCAGTCGCAGCATCGCCTGCAGACCGCATCACAGATTCAACATATTCACGTCACACACGTTACTAGGGAGGCAGGAAGGGCCCGGAGAGAACTCAGAGAAAGGATTGTTTCTTGGAATTTGTGGCGCGCCCGCGGCTTGTAGCGCTGCTACGTGTGGTATCGTTAAATTGTGACGGCATTCTGCACACGATGCCCGTGTTTACTTGAAATGCCTGAAAAAATATCGATGGTGGTTTAGGGGCCATTTAATAATCAGTCTGCGTGTGTTGGTTATTCCCAGTATCCCGGATCGCTTCTTCCGCCTCTTCACTCCAGGTGACAGCCCCACTCGGAGAAACGAAGGTGCCGCAATGGCCTCTCGCCACGACGCTCGTGATGGGAGTCGATCAGCGCCGTTGCCCTGTCGACGAGGCACTCGGTCCCGCATTTCCTTTGGTTGGAAGAGACGACGTAGGAAAAAAGGTGTGGCACCCACGCAATGAAGCCTGAACAAGTTTCGTTTGTTGTTTGAAATAATAATATCTGCGGTTTAACGTCCCAAAGCCACGATATGATTGTGAGTATAATATCTGGGGTTTAACGTCCCAAAACCATGATTACGACAGACGACGTAGTGGAGGGCTCCTTAAATTGCGACCACCTGGGGTTCTTTAACGTAAACGTAAGTCTAAGTACGCGGGCCTCAGACATTTTCGCCTCCATCGAAAATGCAGCCGCCGCGGCCGGCATTCGATCCCGCGACCTTCGGGTCAGCAGCCGAGCGCCATAACGACTAGACCACCGTGGTGGGGCCATATGATTATCAGAGACGCCGTAGTGGAGGGCTCCGGAAATTTCGACCACCTGGGGTTCCTTAACGTGGACCTAATCTAGGTACACGGGCCTCAAAACATTTTCACCCCTATTGAAAATGCAGCCGCCGCGGCCGGGAATCCATCCCCCGACCTTCGGGTCAGCAGTTGGGTGCCATAACCACTAGAACACCGGAGCGCCGTGTTTGAAATAGGCTCACATCATCTTGTGCTGCAATTTTGTTTGCCATTAGAAAAGCAACTATTGGCAAGTTGTGTTTTACACGATCACGGCAAAAAAAAAAAAAGCATTCTTCCTTGCCATGTCTGTTTGCATTTGTTGCTTTGTTGTGAGCCTTCATTATGTCTGTGTAAATCACGTATTGTGTAGCGTTTTGCAAACTCTTACTGCTATTCCGTTTTCTCATCATAAATCACATCCTGTTTTTCAGATACCATTTTTCACGGCTGTTCACGCTGAACAGGAGCGACAATATAACAAGTCATATGTCTGATGCATTCAGCCATCGCAACTTTCTGATTTACTCATAATCATCACAAATAAATATGGAAACATGATGCCGATATCTGCAGTTTATTTTGCAGCATATGGCACTATGCACATCAACGTCAAACATTTTAGAAGCACGTAAACGGGGAATACCTCAACAGTTTAATTAGAAACCACAGACCGTCTTTTCGCACTTTCTAAGCTGTTATTTCATTGAGTTTTATTAAAAGAATGCTACAATTGAAATGTTCTTTTTTTTTTGCAGTCATGGGCACAGCGCCAAGTATGATTAAACGTGCTTAAAATGAATACTTCACTATTTCCAAGAGTAGTCGCGCGAAAGCAGAGGATGAGTCAATTGAGTAATTGAAAATAGTTCTAGAGTAGCTTGACGTTTCGGTGCGAATCATTTGACCCACGTAGGGCTGTTACCGGCAATAGTCGTCTGACTCCCTTAGAAGCGCTGTGATCCTCCAGATAAGAGTACTTTCACTCTTCTTACGAGGGTCAAGGTACTCTCCTAAAGCGCACCAACTCTGAGCCACCAAGAGAGTTCACGTGTCTTCAAAAAGAGTCGTATATGTGCGTGGCAAGTCGGAACTCTCCGAAAGGTTGCACATACTCTTTTTTTTTAGCAGTGTGCCGCTGTCCTCGGACTCACTTCCACATATATCTTTAATACAATGCTGTTTTTACTGTTTTCCAGTGCGCAGCCCTCATAAGCCCATTTGTGGTTGTCTTTGTGGTTGTGCCCGAGCAAACAATTGGCGCAGGGAAGATAAGAGGGCAACTGCAGAGTTTAGAGGATATTTGGTGACAGGGGGATATTTGGTGACATTGATAGCGAAGGGACAAGAGGAAGGCGGTGGACGTCACAGCGGAAGCACGGAAAGGAGATTAGCAGCCGAGGAAACTCCATGCTGGCATGGGTTCTAGGCCCCATGCGCATGCACTAATGCTTGTTCCACCGCCGCTAAAGAATAGGAGTGTTTGGGATCACGAGCATGCTCTAGCACGTGGAGCGTGCTCTTGCGAAACGTAATGGCCAAAAGAGACTTGGGATGCACTCTTATGGAGCAAATTATATGTTCTCCATCCAAGAAGATTCTAGTAGGGTGACGTGTTTCTTACCCTTTCCGCTCCTGCAAATGTGGCCTCCTTGCCGTTCCTCCCCTTTCATCCTTCCAACGCGCAATTGTGGAACATTGCGTTTTGGCTCGAACGAGGCAAAACGTCTGCACCTTCATGTACTGACGGGTACACTGCGCTTCCGCCAAATTCAAGTGCTAAGTTGGTATGCGTACGCACACGTGCAGGGCCTCACAGTATTGTGGTAATGGGCAACAATGTGGTGCGTCGGTCGAGACGTCTGTACCAACCAGCAAAGACGTCCTGTCTATGCTTAGGTACATAAGAATAGCAGTGCAACCTTTTTCCCAAACGAAATATGCTGGCGTGGGAATTAATTCATCAAAAATGACTGCAAGGAAAAAAAATGGCATTGTAAAATATTTCTTTGAGAATTATTTTTGAATAATCTTGTAGCTGATTGCTGCAATTATTTAGGGTAGCTATAGTGACCTGTGGGCGCATCAATTTGACGAAGCTTGGCTGAAATGCTGCCTTCCTCTGGCAGATAAGCTTCCCTTGCGCCTGTTCTGTCACCATTTGAAAGAAATTCAAATGCTACTGAAGTGTAAGAAGAAGCTTATCAAACATATTGTGATAAAACATCTTGGGGCATTTAAAGCAGCTTTTTTCCCTGTACCAACCACTTAATGTACTATAACATTTTATAAAACCACTCAGTTCTTGACCCATCCGCCACAGTGGGTTTGAGCCATAGCTGAAGGTGAACAAGAACAAGAACATAAATTGCCGGAGCCCTCCGCTACAGCCTTTTGTGAGTAGGATAGTGGCGCCGCCGCTTAGAGCAAGCAGCGACTTGAAGGTTCCAGTATCGCGCCCACAGACAAGAGCAGTGGGAGGCGTTGCTAACGTCACTAAACCCTGAATACCAGCTCCGTCTGGTGGACAGGGCTTGGGCGTCGGCTGCAAGTATGGAGTTCCTCCATGGCTGCAAGCCATGACTACCTGGAATAAGGAAATCGCCCACCTTTGGGCGAAGAGAACGCGCGCCTGGTCAGACAATAAAGTTAAATACACAGTCGGCGTCCAAACTTTAGAAACCATTAGGCTTACGGAACATTCCAATTTCCCAACAATTTGTGACTGCACTCGGTCTAATGACACAACACACGTTGTTAGAATGTTTTAAAACAGGCCGGAAATCTAAATTCAGGACTGCCGCAATTCGGACTGTTTCGGGGTGATGTTAGAAGCGAGCACGTGCCACAGTTTTACACTATCATCATCACCGAGCTCTTGCGGCTCGATCTCGCGTGCTATCGTGACGGCGCGAGGCTCGCGAGGCAGTGCGATCATCACGCGCAGTGGAACGTTCGCACAGTTGGTGCTGTGCTCGTCTGGCCAGTCACGTCCCTCTTCGCCGGTTCTCAAGAGCGTCGACAGACAGGGTGAGCGTCATCGGGAAGTCAACGCATCTTCCATTAAGGGGTTTTGGAACAGCGTACGCAAAGCTCTGCGTTAGCGTTTGTCGCTACTCCGCATTCGTCACACGCTATCCTTTAGCTTGTCCCCGTTAAGTGACGGAAATAGCGGGCGTACGCAACGAACGCTATCTTTGCGTACGCTATTCAAAAACTTCCTAATGTGAGTGCAGTCGTTGATGACGGGTTTCAGCGTTAGTTATCGCGTAAGTTTAGATGTATCCGCGTATGTACGTAGGTTGAGGTGGCATAGTTAACATTAACATTACTTTGGTTAACATTAACATTAGTCGCGTTCTAAAAGCCCCTTTTAGGGTGCCTTGACGCGCGTTTTGTCCGGTTTAGGGTGAGGACATCTGCGGCGTCTACTGCGGCGCGGCTGCCATATATGAGCCCATGGCGTCTTACCGGCGTCTCACCGCTTTACGGCGGCTGCGCTTGGAGGAGCGAGACGCAGGGCAAAAAATGGCGTCGCGGCGGCATCAGGCCCTTCAATGAATAACACCCTAAGGCGCACACATCGAGCCACACTACCCTCTTTATTTGCGACCTCCTCTTATGTATATATATATATATATATATAACATGAGGGTGCGACTAGTCAGTTATATAATACGCACCCTTTAACCCGAAGGTCGCGGGATCGAATCCCAGCCGTGACGGCCGCATTTCGGACCATAGGCTCTTTTAGCTGCACGTCGCTTACGCTCAGCCGCTCGCAGATGTAACTTCTCGAGAGTGTGCAGGAATGCATATATTTCGCGTTTTTGACGAGCGTGTCGTGCCGAGACGCGGTGAGCTTTGTTGCAAAACGACGGCGAAACCAAGTGGACGCACCTTGACGCTCCGGTCAGTTGGCTTCGCGAGCGGAGCGAGAGATGCGTTCCACGTTCCGTCGGTCGCACGATCGTTCTGCGCATGCGCACTACAGCTCTTTCAACGTGTGTTAATTCAGTCACGCGCACTACAGTTCCTTCTGCGCATTCGTGCGCATTCGCCGGTCTGACCGGAGCGGAACGTAAATGCCCAGCTAAAGGTGCCTTATGTCGGGGTGATGTTCGAAGGGAGCACGTGCCACAGTTTTACACTATCATCATCATCACCGAGCTCTTGAGCAGCGCCTCCTGACAGGAGGCGCTGTCTTGAGGCTCGATCTCGCGTGCTATAGGCACCCTGCAATGCAGTTTCCGAGATACGATGGTAGCGCCAGAAAACACAGCCTAGCGAGTAGACGCAGCAAAATCGAGTGTCTATCCTCCGCATCCTCTATGTTCAGAAACGCTCCTTGACTTGAACGTGACTTGCCATCGCCTCAATGCAGTGAGTTTGAAACGCGTTTGTAACGTTTCTGCTGCCTTGGCACAGCCTGAAAAGAGCGCGTTCTAAACGCGTTTGTGCTGCATTGAAGGCGGTGGCAATATCCCTGAGGTGATTACGAACGCACGTAGGAAGCGTTCGTTGAAAGAGGCGCCCAGAAGGGAGACACTTGAGCGCGTCGATGTGTCCAGCGAGCGTTTCATTTTCTTGGTATCCCTGGCGGCTGGTGCCCTCAACACTCAGGCGTTCGATAAGAGCTCCATCGCGCCCTCTGGTCAGTGACGGGTGCCTATTGTGACGGCGCGAGGCTCGCGAGGCAGTGCGATCACCACGCGCAGTGGAACGTTCGCACAGTAGCAGCTGCTGTGCTCGTCTGGCCAGTCGCGTCTCTCTTCGCCGGTTCTCAAGTTGGTGCTGTGGCTCGTCTGGCCAGTCGCGTCCCTCTTCTCGTCGCTGGTTTTCAAGAGCGTCGACAGACAGGGTGAGCGTCATCGGGAAGTCAACGCATCTTCCATTAAGGGGTTTTAGAACAGCTTAAGCAAAGCTCTGCCTTAGCGTTTGTCGCTACTGCGCATTCGTCACACGCTATCCTCTTGCAGGCCCCCGTTAAGTGACGGAATTGCGTACGCTATTCTAAAACTGCCTAATGTGAGTGCAGTCTTTGATGACGGGTTTCAGCGTTAGTTACCGAGTAAATTTAGATGTATCCGCGTATGTACGCAGGTTGAGATTCCATGGTTAACATTACTAACATTAGGAATGCACGTCGAGTTCAGTCAGTAATCTCTTGCTGTTCGCGTCGAGTGCACGTTCGGCTTCCACGTTGGTCTAGTGGTTATTGTCGAGACGCTCTGCCGGTAAGGGCAAGGGCAATGCCTTAGAACGCGCCGTCAGCGCAGCACTTCGCAAGAGACCCGAACGCATGAGAGTCGCGTTCCAAAAGCCCCTCTTTATTTTCGACTTCTTCTTATATAACATGAGGGCGCGACTAGTCAGTTATAATACGCACCCTCTACATTATCGTGCTCGATTACTGACCCGAAGGTAATGTTAGAGCACCAGATGGTCAAAATTTCCGGAGCTTTCCACTACGGCGTCCCTCGTAATCATATCGTAGTTTTGATACGTAAAACCGCAACAATTTATCAGAGAGTTTGCGTTGGGCAGGCTGCTCTTGCGTTCTGAGGATCAGCAGAGTTAGACTTAGGTCAAACGCAGGCTGCGTTGGGTCAAACGCACGGGGCGCCCGTTGCGAAATTAAAATTATGCGACACGCGGGCCATACTGCGTCGAGGCCCGCGCTGCGTCTGCGTCGTCTCCCTGGCGACCCAAGACGCCTTCGAGACCAGGCTAGTTTTCAATTTTCGCGTCTAGAGTCAACGCAAGCGCAAGAGCCCAACAGTGACGGGTGCCAATTTCGCCACGTGTGGAGCACCGGCGCGCGTTTGAACCAACGCAGCTTGCGTTTGACCCAATTATCGAACTCTCCTGCTCCTCCAAACGCAAGCGCAGCCTACTCAACGCCGCTTGGGGACCCAGCGTCCTGGGTCCCCAATTGTCAAACTCTCTTAATTCGGCGTTCGCCGGACGCATTTATATGGACCAGACTGCAAATAAAATAACCCTCGTTTGCTTTGATTCTGGTCCGCGTTAGAGAAGTTCGAAAAGGTCGGAATGAGGCGGCTACCTGCACCCCTCCCTTCGCTTAACGTCTTTAATTACGCAGTGTTGTTTTCTGGGCCCGTTGATGGTTGATGGCCAAGTGAAGGGTTCCAGCATCTTACTACGGCGAACACAAGAGGAGAGACGTTGTTCTGTGCGGTTTTCCTCTTGTGCTCGCGCCGTAACGTGCTGAAACCCTTCACCTTGTTTTTTTTTTTTTTTATTACACCCGGCCGTCGTTCTATTCAGCAGTAAAAAAAAAATTGGGGGCAGCTACGCACTAATGGTGTGAACACTCGCGAAACAGTGGAGACGGTGGCATTCCCTTCCTCCTTTCCCTCTTCCTCAGTCACTTTCCGTCACTATACAAGACTACGCTATGCTTTACCTTCGCCCCTCCTCACTTCCCTTCACCCCCTTGCTATACTATTCTATGCTTTCGTGTTCTCTCTCTCTCTCTTTCGTTGTCTGTTTCTCGTTCTCTTGGCCACAGCAACGCAATCATATGGTTCCCGTAAATGCTTGTTCTACTAGCGTGCCTGGATAGCTGAGTGCTTACGACGCGCCCCCTTCGGACCGTGGGTACGCGGTTGGGAATCTCGCCTCACCAAGAAATTTTTTTTTTATTTCTTCTCCTCCTGCTGCTCTCCACTTCTCCTTTCCTACTTTTCCTTCCTCCAACTCTTTCCTTTGCCATGTGGCTGCTAGGCTACGCAGTGACGTCATAGCTCGGCGAGGCGGTTTCAGCGTTGCACCTGACGTATTTCTGCCAGACTGAACAGTAACTCGCATGGTCGCTTAACTATTCCCATAGGACGATTGGAAGACGAAAACCATCTGCAGGTGTAGCTATATTACAGTGCATTTATATGACGTGCCCCCAGCGCTTTTATATATATATATTTATGGTCAACGCGAACACCGCAATGATGCAGCGAACGCCCAGCTCGCGCGCCTCGAGCCACGCTTAAACCACCGCCCAGAATTTCTGCTTCACTCTGGCTTGCCGTTTAACTTTCGGCGTAAAGTGGTAACCCCAGGTATACTTGCACTCTGAAACAGTTTTTATTGTTTATTATATTGTGTACTGCGTTTGATGTTCGAATTTTTCATTCGAAAAACGGATATGATTACACTTCCTAATATTCCACCTCATCTGCCAGCGCTGATACCAATTTGCTATTTTATCAAGGTCGATCTGCAGGATTGTCGGATCTGATGGTGAATTATTTTCTGTAGGCAACACAGTCGTCTGCAAATAGTTTATCGGGGGACTGTATGTCGCCTACAATAGCTTTTATATGCCACTCCTGAAGATACGGTCATGTGTGTGCTGCAACCGTTAAGGACTGCGTGCTGTTTAAAACCGCTAAAACAGTTTATTATGTATGTTTAAGAGTATTAACTTAATATTTAGCAAGCGATGACATACCGTGTCAAACGCCTTCCTATGCCAAGGAATAGTGCATCTACATGTTTATTCTCGTCAAGGGTATGTTACCTACATAGCGTTGAGAATAAGTATTGCATGAGTTACCGTTATGAAACCCATGCTCCGAGGTAGTGAAAAAGCCGATTGATTCAACGTATATAAATAGACTGTATCATTATCATTCTCAGCCTGTATTAGTCCACTGAGGGACGAAGACATTTCCCAATGATCCCGAAGGAATTTTCGATTGCTTCGGCAGGAACTGTCGATTAAGGTTGACTGTGGTTTGTAGATTAGTAAATTGTGTGGAAGGTGGTCGAAAGCCTTCGAATATTTATGAAGACTGCGTCAGTTCCCAGTCCAGAACCGATAGACACAGAACAGTCGTGTATTATTTCTGCGAGTTGACTCAACAGTGGAAAGCCCTTGCCTAAAGTATGTTATTTTCTTCCCGATATTTACTTACAGCCTTATTATGTCTTCCATTAGCTTGCAACATGTGCTCGTCAGGGATATTGGCCTGTATGTGTCTAGAACAGGGGTCTCAAACATGCGGCCCGCACATGAGTCTTCGACCCATATTTTTAAGAGTGCAGCTAGCTCTTAGGCGCCCGATCCTGCGTTGAGCGGCGTCGCTGTTGCCGTTGCCGTCGGTGGCGTAACCGATAGACATGAAAAAGTAACCGACAGACATGAAACTAACATCGAAAAAAAAAATATCCAGGATAGAATGTGATTTGATCCCGGATCATCAGCGTGGCAGTCGACTCTTCTACCACGGAACCACGCTGGGCTTTTTTTTTTCTTATGGAACGACGCTGGTGCTTGACTCATTTGCAAAAAAAACTATACAGGTGTCATGTAAAGCAAGGAATCGCGTTAACCTATGCAATATGGCGTGACAGAAGAGGAAAATAACAAGCAGTCATCACACAATAATTGCGCAACCAGTGTGTGGTTTATAGCTCCCGCCCATTGCATAGTGCTCAGCTGTAATTCATCATCGGCCACATGCAGATACAGCATCGACAAAGTACACATAATACCTTACAGATGTGTAGCGGGTACCTCGCTTATCTGCAGAAAGAATAATGGCATAGTGGATGCTGTCCTACTTCACAAAAACTATGATTTAAGGCGTAGTGGATACATTGCGGAAAGCCAAAACGTCGAGCACAGTTCGCCTTGCTCACGTGGCCTTGCCCGACCCGCCGCGGTGGTGTAGTGGTTATGGTACTTGACTGCTGACCCGAAGGTCGCGGGATCGAATCCCGGTCGCGGCGGCCACATTTTCGGTGGAGACGAAAATGCTTCAGGCCCGTGTACTTAGATTTGGATGCATGTTAAAGAACCTCAGGTGGTCGAAATTTCCGGAGTCCTCCACTACGGCGTCGCTCATAATTAAATCGTGGTTTTGGGCCGTTAAATAAAAAAGTGACCTTTCCCCAACTGCATGTTTCTCTCAGAATTCGCAATAAGCATTATCGTCGGCGAAATTTTTTGCCTTTTAGGCCATAGCTGTTTGTGAGATTGCCAAGTGCTTGCATTATTTTCTCGTCTATCGTGATTACTAACGCTTTGTTCGTGTAAGCTACGCAGAAGTGACTGATCTTTAGAATTTCTTTTTTTTCGTGAGACACCCCATGCGGTACCTTCTGTTGAAACATAACCGCGGAGCAACAAAAAAATATAGATATTTCAGTCCAGATTTTAGTGATTGTGGAGATCGGTGTCAATATTTTCTCGAATCCTGAATGTCAAGTCCCTTTTATAAATGGTCCATATACGAGGTATGGGAAAGGATGTGTTTGAGACCTCTGGTCTAGAAGGCGCTTGTTTCCAACTTTGTGAATTACCACAACCTTTCCACACAACCAGTCTGCGGCAAGTTCTGCCCATTAAGCGATACATTAAAGATTTCTGCAAGAACGGGGACAGTTGACCTGTCTATCGCTCGAAGAGAGTGTTTGACAAGTTATCAGGAATTTTTGAACGTCTTTTTTCTAGCAGAAAGTTCAGGATGCCGGGATCTGTTATCAGGTATCACTAATTCATTCTCTGACAAGAGCGATGGAACCAGTAATGTAAACAGACCGAAAATACGTGTTGAACGAGTTACCGATAGCGCACGCATCCTCCACAACTATCAATTTCCAGTTTGCTTGAAGAGTTTTCCCGTTTTGACATGTACCGACAAATTTTCCGAGAGTGGTTTCTAACGATTTCCGTTAATGTATTAGGAAATTTATCCGTCGCGTTTTGCAACATTTCTTGAAACTCTCGTAAAAGCTAACCATGGCAGAATTACGTTTTTTTCTTGCGCGTCCTTCGCACCTTCCTTTTCAGGTGTATGATAGTTCTGGTAATCCAGGACGTTTTTAGCTTTTTATTTTTTGAGCTTGCTAGGAATGAACGTTCTTCGTAATGTATAAACCCACTTTTTAATTTTAACGATATATAGGTCACTGGTGGTCGATGTGCTATCGCCGAAGTCATCCTGCGTAATTTCTAGAAAATCAATAATGCTTTCATCATTCGCATTCATGTAATCCTTAACCGCAATTCCAGTGTCAGTATTATGGTGCCTAGCAGCCGTGACAAGACCGCCAAATGCCATTAAAGTCATCTTATGGTCGGTATACCCAGTTCTATGCCAATTTCAGGTGTTCAAGCTGCGGAGAGAAAAAACCAAGGTCTAGCATTGAGCAAGATTGCGCCTGGACTCGTGTTGGCTGATGCACACATTGAACTAGAAACTATGCATAATATCGAATAGAATATCGCAACTTTTAATTTCTTTGCTGCCAGTAAACAAGTAGTCGCAATCAATTCCTCCCAAGTTAATGTCCCCGTCTAGGAGTAGTTTGGTTCTGTCCGGAACACCCGGAAATCTGTCGACGCCGCCTTTGAGTAAAGTGACATCACTGACCTTTATTTCGCACCATGCGCTCTCACCATTAGCAATGCCACATTCCACGTTAGGAAACATGTGCTGCGTAACCACAACGGCAACGGTTAAGCGTCATATGGGTTCCAGTTAAGCGACATGTTGCGTTACATTGATCAAATGACGCACAGATTTGACTAATGTAAGCTAAACGATAGTTATGGTTGATTAAATATAATAAATCATAGCTAATGTTCACTAAAGAGTGGCTGATGTCGCATAGTGTTGGCTAAATATGGCTAAATGATTGCTGATGCTAAAGTGAACCTGCGTAGATACTCCCATTCAATTGAAACAAGGTACGTCGTTTCCGCAGCTTTTACAATGTCATTGCACGTGTCTTCTTACAGATGGCGTACATCGACACCATCGTCCTGATTTCCGTCCGAGTGCTCTTCGTCTTTATCATGCAGGCGCACGAAGAGCTACGAAATGCAAACGTAAGCACTGCACAGTCTTGTTTTAGGTGCGAAGCACCTCATTCGCTCGGGTTGTTGGCGTCTGCTGTCGTCGTAGCCCGTAACGGTGTAGCTGTAGCTGTAGCAGTGTAGCTGTAGAAGAGGCCCACGAAGTTGGCCGACATGTTGTCGTAAGTACAGCAGTCTTGTTTTAGGTGCGAAGCACCTTATGCGCTCGGGTTGTTGGCGTCTGCTGTCGTCGTAGACCATAACGGTGTAGCTGTAGCTGTAGCAATGTAGCTGTAGAAGAGGCCCACGAAGTTGGCCGATATGTTGTCGTAAGCACTGCAGTCTTGTTCTAGGTGCGAAGCACCTTGTGCGTTGGGGTTGTTGGCGTCTCCTGTCGTCGTAGCCTGTAACGGTGTAGCTGTAGCTGTAGCGGTGTAGCTGAAGAGGCCCACGAAGTTGGCCGATATGTTGTTGTGAGCACTGCACAGACTTGTTTTAGGTGCGAAGCACCTTATGCGCTCGGGTTGTTGGCGTCTCCTGTCGTCGTAGCCCGTAACGGTGTAGCTCTAGCTGTAGAAGAGGCCCACGAAGTTGGCCCATGTGTTGTAAGCAATGCACGGTCTTGTTTTAGATGCGAAGCACCTTATGCGCTCGGGTTGTTGGCGTCTCCTGTCGTCGTAGCCCGTAACAGTGTAGCTGTAGCTGTAGCGGTGTAGCTGTAGAAGAGGCCCACGAAGTTGGCCGATATGTTGTCGTAAGCACTACAGTCTTGTTCTAGGTGCGAAGCACCTTATGCGTTGGGGTTGTTGGCGTCTCCTGTCGTCGTAGCCTGTAACGGTGTAGCTGAAGAGGCCCACGAAGTTGGCCGATATGTTGTTGTGAGCACTGCACAGACTTGTTTTAGGTGCGAAGCACCTTATGCGCTCGGGTTGTTGGCGTCTCCTGTCGTCGTAGCCCGTAACAGTGTAGCTGTAGCTGTAGCTGTAGAAGAGACCCACGAAGTTAGCCGATATGTTGTCGTAAGCACCGAACAGTCTTATTTTAGGTGCGAAGCACCCTATGTGCTCGGTTTGTGTGCGTGTCCTGTCGTCGTAGTCCGTAACGGTGTAGCCGTAGCTCTAGAAGAGGCCCACGAAGTTGGCCGATATGTTGTCGTAAACACTGCGCAGTCTTGTTTTAGGTGCGAAGCACCTTATGCGCTCGGGCGGTCGGCGTCTCCTGCCGTCGTAGCCCGTCCTCTCACAGTGCTCACGGGCCCGACAGCCGAAATACTCAGCAAGTTGGAGAATAATTTAAAAAAAAAAACATGGCTGATCCCCCCTGTCATAGGAATCGGTATAACACGAAAGGGAAACGGATCGACACAGAAGTAGTGCTTATTCTGTAATGATATATGATAGCTTGTGCAATGTCTATTCGTGTTTGGCAGCTATAGCACCGATTGGCGTGGATGCACCCATGTTGACGCCTAGTTCTTAGAGGCTCTTAGCTTGAGCCGCAAACGCGTGCGTCCCGCTGGCCTCTGTCTCGCTCCACCAAGGCACGACATTCGCCCGTCGAAATCCTGTCCTTTCTGCAATACGTATTGCAGCAGTTTTGTTAGTCGGTGCTCTCGCAATCGAAGGAGTCGGCGGCGGAGAAATCCCGTTGGTGCATGTGGAAGCTGCACTACTCCGATGAGCCCTAACACGAAGCGAAACGCAGAGAACGTAAGCGCATTTAGGACTCAAGGGTGCCTCGGCGACGCCAGCGTGGCCAGTGTCCCTCGCTGGTATCGACACGCTTTAACCATGACCTCCGATATTGCACGCAATCTCTGAGTAAGCGCTAGTAAGTTTCGATCATGACGCATTACTTCTTTTCACCTCTCACAGACGGCGACACCCCCCCCCCCCCGCTCCGCCCCGCCTATCTACACCGCCAACAGATAGGTGCGTGCGAGAAAGAATGTATGAAAGATGTAAGGCGCGTTCGTGAGGAGTCCAGCAACTGCCAAGCTAGGGACTATACACGCGCTATCCGCAAACCCGCTCCGCACGTGGCGGGACACCTTCTGCCCGCAAAGGGAGGAGGAAAAACCGGAAAGACGCCAATCGTCGCACACGGGGTACCGGTTTTTCCTCCTCCGTTTGCGGGCGGCAGGTGACCCGCCACGTGCGGAGCGGGTGTGCGGATAGCGCGTGTATAGTCCCTAAGTTGGTTTAGCTGTCACAGGTGCCTGTCACACCGGGAAGTGGGTAGCGGGACGCGTATTGATTTCCTGGCGCGGCAGCGCACGCGAGAGAGAAAAAAGAGAGAGTGAGGAGGACGCCAGCGGCTCCTCCGCGACCGCTTGCGCGCTATTGGTTCTCCTCTTAGGGTCATGTGGCTGGGCACGCGAGAGCGTTCACGAACGCACGCACGCACGGAGTAGTGTTTACGGCTGTTCCATCGTACGGAAGCACCCTCCTCCTAGCCACGCCAGCCACGCGGCAGATTCGCGCCACGCACATGGCGGACGCTCAAGTACGCGCGCCTGTTCCGAGTTCCGCTTGCCCATCTCACGTTGAGCGGGTTTCAATAAACGTGCTTCCGAGTGACATGTTGAACACGAGTACGCCTACGTGCGAAATAAACGCCAGATCTCATAGCCCATGTAACATCGAACAGGTTTCGATGAGCACGCGGACGTTCACGCGTGAGTTAGACCCAAGTTCTAGCTGCCCATCAAACGTGAAGTGCCTCCGCGTCGACCTGTGCACGGACGGCGACGCACGCGAGTGGATCGCCAGCTACAGTAGGAAAACCAACACGACATGGATCGTCGACAGGGAAATCCGAAATCCAAAGAGGTAAGTTCACGTGTTCGTTTCTTCTACAAGTGGTGAATAGGCCAGTCTAATAAGATTTGATGATATCGACGCCAATTGCGAAAATGCTAAATGCGAAAGCGCTAAATGCTCGCTCATCGTATCGAAAAACCGCGCGGTCTAGGACGTACAGTGACATGTAGAAATGTTAAATGGGGGCGTAAACACGCGAAAATGGACTATCGAAAATGCAAACATTACATGGCCGCAGGCCCGTAGCCAGGGGAAGGGGCGGGGGACGCTCCTTCCCGTATAGTTGAACCCCCCCCCCCCCCCCAAATGTTTATGATATCTGGTGTTTCACCGAAAATAAATTGTGGAAATAGGCGTTTTGCTCAAATAGTCAGTTTTCAGCAAGTGGGCGCACCCCGAAAAAATTCCTGGCTACGGGCCTGCATGGCCGTATGCTAGGGAGCAGGGGCGTAACCAGAAATTTTTTTCGCGGGGGGGTTCAACTATACATTATGTATGTTCGTGCGTGCGTTTGTATGTGTGCGTGTATATATGCGCAAGCAAAATTCAAAAATTTCGGGGGGGGGGGGTTGAACCCCCCCCCCTTGGCTACGCCCCCGCTAGGCAGGTTAATGCTTCAGCAGTGCGTTGCTTGCGGCGCGATCCGATCTGCCACTCAAACTTTTGAACGAGCCAAACGGGCGACAGGGCCGCAAATAGGAAAAGTTAGTGATAAAATCTTCTGCAGTTAAGCATGGTTCAATGGACGCGGCTATTTCAGGTATGGCTTTCCAAAAATGGAAAATAATCACACAATATCACCAAAATTCACAGTGAAAACAGAGGCCTCTTGGTTTCAGTTCAAAACAACCTTTCAAGTACACTAATCGTACCAGTCGTTGACAGTTTTGCGGACTTCAGCCGCGGCATTTCCATGCTGCAGCTGCGGCTTTAGTGCACAATATCATTGCAGCATTCAGTCCAAAACACAGCGTCGCGCCTTTCGATACGATGAGCGAGCATTCAGCGCTTTCGCATTTAGCATTTCCGCGATTGGCGTCGATATCATCAAATGTTATTATTAGACTGGGCCTATTCGCCACTTGTAAAAGAAACTAACACGTGAACTTGCCTCTTTGGATTTCGGGTTTCCCTGTCGACGATCCATGCCGTGTTGGTTTTCCTACTGTAGCTGGCGATCCACTCGTGTGCGTCGCCGTCCGTGCACAGGTCGACGCGGAGGCACTTTACGTTGACACTCGGAACCACGTTGCTCATCGAAACTATCGAAACCCGCTTGCAGGCGCCCTCGGCGCGCGTATCTGCGGCGTTTCGGCGTGGCGAGGGGTGCTTCCGAACGATGGAACAGCCGTAAACACTCCGTGTGTGCGGAAACGTGCTCGCCAGCCCAGCCACGTGACCCTGAGAGAAGAACCGCGTAGCGCGCAAGCGCTCGTCGAGGGGCCGCTGGCGTCCTCCTCGCTCTCTTTTTTCTCTCTCGCGTGCGCTGCCGAGCCAGGAAATCATAATAGGCTAGCGGGACGCCTTCGCGCGTTCACGGCTCGAGCTACGAACTGTGCCTCTAGCGTTCAAGCGCCCTGTGGTAGTGTATGTATGAGCAAAAGTGAACGTTACCCTATATTACCAGGGAGCGCACACCTTCCTGTTTCTCTCCTCTGACAAAGACGTTTTAAAAGAGTGCATGTCGAGCACCAGTAACGAAGCAACACACGTTCCGAATCATCGAACTGTTTTGTCATGACAAAAGCGCAGCAGCCAAAAGTAACGGGCCAATAGTGCTGCAACGTCATTTCGTACTGACTTCTAAGAGCTACAAAAATATAAAGGACGAATAAAAATGTCCTGTTCTGTGGCGCGGCGTTGCGGTCTGGTATGTACGTATCTCTTTCCACTCCTTGATTACGCACCGCATGCTGCACTCCATGAAGCTCGGTGGCTTTAGGTCGGTGGTGGTTGCACATTTAGTAAGTCATACTAACCTGCAGAAGAAAATTGCAGACTGTGAATAAACATTCTTCTTCTAGAAGCGGGGGGTGGGGGGCCTTATGGGGCTACACCCCTTTCCCCACTCCCCACCCGCTCACCGACATTTTTTCGTAGTGTTATGCAGCACCAGCCATCATCCAGGATTTTTTCTAGAATTCATTTTCAGAGCAGCTTGTGTATCATATTTAATATGCAGGTTCGGCGCTCTCAGTAAAGAGATAAATGGGAGCACAGGTAGGCTCACGTGCATACCCACATAGCAAAAAAAAAAACGAAAACTGGCACCTCCCTCGTCTTCTTTTTTTCGACAACTAACCCTGTTTTCCATCCTTATTTTAATGCGAGCAGAAGTAACTATCGTACGCCACCATAAAACACAGAACTGTTTTGTTATTGCATTGTTATTGTATCGTGTTGTGTTGAAAAAAATGGATATGGCAGTCATTTAGTTGACCATTGTAAGAAGTGTGCATGTGTTTCCATGTCCGAAAAAACGAAATTTATAGGGGAAAAAAATCTAAGAATGAAAGACAAATTTTAAAGGCCTTTTATATCCATAACGAAGGCGACAATTGTATCAGTTCGCCCTCTCTTCTACTCTCGGAGATTAACTTTTTAAAAGAAAGATTGTGAGTGGGATTAGCGAGTGTTGGTTGTGCGCATGTTCATTCTGAGAATGTATAAAAGGCTGGTTTTCCTGAAATAAACATTCATTTGGCAGTCACCGCTTGTCCCGTCCTCTTCGTTCCTTAGTCGTCCTTGTTGCATTCGCGCTGTTACTTTCTTTGTTCTAAGAAATAAACAGCACTGCGCGTGCGTGCTTTTTTGCCGTTCGAGTTGTATTTTGCCCTGTACAAGTCGATTCGAGCTGACTCAAGACCGGCTAGCCCGGCAGTCAATTCAATCGCCTTAGTCCAGAAAACAGTGGACCTTGACCATTTCCCTGGTCTGATAGATCCAGTTGCGGGACAAGGACAAGCATTGACAGCAGGGCTTCACGATGTACTCGACTTCACTGCCTTATTCCTCGCCTTGTTCCTAGCAGTCGCGATCGCTGAGCTACCGTATGATAAGCAATGGACGTGGAGCAGATTAATCGGAAACTGAAACGGATGCCTTTACTCCCCTGATGCGGCCCAAGTAAAACACTCAACACTTCTGCACACTCACGGACTGAGAGAAAATTGGATATAGAGCAGCGGTGATGATATTCCTTTACGATGAAAAAGTTAATTTCTAGAAACAAAAAGAGCATTTGATCGGTCATAGAATGTTTACTGGTTCCTGCCCGTATTTGCGTCGTCGATTATGTAAATTTCAGGCCTGCGTCGTCGATTACGTAAATTTCAGGCCAGGCAGATCAGAATAAAATTATGACAGAGTGCTCTAACTTTATAGAGCCCCTACTCAGCGATAGCCTTTTCTGCAATGCTGTAGCGCAAAGCGCGAAAGCGTCGCATAGGCGGCCTGAACCGCAGAGAACCTATAGTGCGCGGTCGTGATACACGGAAGACGATCTCCACAGCAGAAACGTAGGACCAATTTCATTATATAATTAAGCGATTGCTGTGCAGAAGTAAAACTTCGCCTCAGTTGGTTTCTCAGTGTGCAGCCGACAGTGATGACTGTCAGAAGAGGGGGGGGGGGAGGGGCTCTGCCCCCCTAACTTTTCTTAGTGGGGGTGGGGAGGGGGGCTAGTGCCCCTCTTGCCACCCCCCTCCCCCAGGTAGATACGCCTATGACCACGGCATCTGATCATCGCCCGGAAAACTAAGCAGTGCAGCTTCAGGAGGGAAAGCTGCATCTGGGCTACATCAAAATCCTCTGGAACTACCCTCGAATGTACAAGGGTGCATCGCTTTCCGTTATTAGTGTCGACCTTTGTTCTCGCTTGCAAAAAGTGAAGACGTCATATGATGGTCCTCCCCTTTGCTGTGCTAATGCAGTTTTTGTTAGTCTCTTCGGTGTTTGCACAGTGCGAGTTTTTATTGAAGGCATTCTTCACCACTGGTTCTCGTTCTGTATTCGTGTATAAACGCGCTCATTTTGGTATTGGACTTCCTCTCCTCAGCTTCAGCGATGATACCTTGCCGTGAGAGTCATTCACGTGACAGACACTGCGCTTATTTTCATCAGATGTCGATGCTCATAGCCTGCGCTTCGTCACGGCTACCGATTGCTTCAAGGTATATGAACCGAAGCCTTGGTGGACACGGGTGCATCGCTTTCCGTTATTAGTGTCGACCTTTGTTCTCGCTTGCAAAAAGTGAAGACGTCATATGATGGTCCTCCCCTTTGCTGTGCTAATGCAGTTTTTGTTAGTCTCTTCGGTGTTTGCACAGTGCGAGTTTTTATTGAAGGCATTCTTCACCACTGGTTCTCGTTCTGTATTCGTGTATAAACGCGCTCATTTTGGTATTGGACTTCCTCTCCTCAGCTTCAGCGATGATACCTTGCCGTGAGAGTCATTCACGTGACAGACACTGCGCTTATTTTCATCAGATGTCGATGCTCATAGCCTGCGCTTCGTCACGGCTACCGATTGCTTCATTCCTCCAGGTCATGAGCATATTCTGACGCCGACATCTGTACCACCATTAATGGTGATGTGTTCCTTGCACCCGGCGGACGTTACATATCTGGCAGCCTTACCATTGCTCCCAGCCTGGTACGGTTTCACGATGGTAGAGCATTGGTTACAGCAGTTGACCCTATTCTTCGCCTGTCGCTCTGCCCCAGGGCACCGCTGTGACTTGCTTTACTGACACCGACCCACTTTCTCTGGTGCCCCTCCACGCGGAACCGCCATCTTTATCTCCTAGTACCGATGACCATGCTACAACGGCTGCTTTAACTGGCACAATAAATCCTGATCTCACGGCAGCGCAAAAGGAAGAACTTTTAGCTCCTATACAAAAACACAGCCCTTCATTTGATGCCCATTCAAAGTTCTTGGGCCGCACTTCCATCGCAGTGCATCGCATCGAAACCGAAGACAATTCAACTGTACGCCGCCGACCATATCGTGTGTCTTCCGTTGCTAACATGCTCAAACGAGACGTCACCGGCCGTCGTCCGGAAGGACGGTCTGTGCGATTCTATGTCGATCATCGAGCGCTGAATAAGATCACGCGCGAAGGCGTGTACCCGACGCCACGAATAAACGATGCATTTGAGTCTCTCCAGGGCGCTGCATTCTCGAGCCTCGATCTCCGATCTGGTTATTGGCAAATACCTACGCACGAAGCGGACAAGGATGAGGCGGCATTTTCAACACCAGACGGGCTGTATGAATTTAACGTCATGCCTTTCGGTTTATGAAATGCTCCTGCCACGTTTGAACGCATGATATACACAGTTCTTCACGGCATTAAGTGGAAAACATGTCTCTGTTATCTAGATGACATCGTTATTTTTTCTGCCACTTTTCGTCAGCATCTTGAGCGCTTGGACGAAGTTTTGACGCGTATCTCCAACGCTGGACTGCAGCTAAAGACGAAGACATGCCATTTCGCCAGCAAGAACATCAAAGTATTGGGCCACCTTGTCAGCAAAGACGGCATTTGGCCGGATCCTGTCAAGCTTGCTGCCGTGATGGCTACCCTCGCCCAGAAAAAAAAAAACTACGAAGTTTTCTAGTCCTAGCGTCCTACCTCCGCCGCTTCATCAGACATTTTGCTGCCATCGCGTCGCCACTGCATAAGCTGCTGACGTCAGGATCTGCCTTCATTTAGACCGAAGACTACAAGCGTGCTTTTAAAGCCTTCAAGCATGCCTTAACATCCGACCCCGTTCGGTGTCACTCGACGAGAACGCACCTACTTGTTTGCACACCGACGCTAGCGGCCATGGGATCGGTCCAGTTTTTCTGCAGCGAGATGCGACTTCACAAGAGAGTTGTTGCGTATATGCCAGTCATACTCTCACGGCAGCCGAACAGAACTAATCGATAAAAGAGCAGGAATGTCTTGCTGTCGTTTGGGCCATACTAAAATTACGACCATATTTTTACGGACGCCACTTCACAGCAATTACAGATCATCACGTCTTGTGCTGGCTATCTTCACTGAAAAACTTGTCTGGTCGCCTGGGTCATTGCATACTCCGTCTGCAAGAGTACAATTGTGACGTTGTCTACAAGTCTGGCAAGGAACACAAGATGCCGGCGCTCTCTCCCCCTGACCCCTGCCACTATAATCGTCGAGTACGCTTGTCCGTTGCTCGTCACGTGATCATGATGCGTCACCCCTTACGTTATCCCAACTAGCGGTTACTGACACGTTGGCTTCTAATCACTACGCTCAATTCCCCTCGCGCCAGCGTGATGATCCATACTGCAACCGCATTATCGAACGCCTAAAGGGCAGACTGCCTCTGCCTAATGCCAGATTGCGTCGATAACTACGGCAATTTAAGCTCGACAACAATGTGCTACATCGTTACGTTTACATTAACGATGGACACCGAAGGGTTCCAGTTCTTCCACGTTCGCTACGTCACTAGGTCCTCGAAGCCTTTCAAGACGACCCATGTGCAGGCCACTTGGTATTCCAGAAAACACACAGCCACGTCACCAGACGTTTCTTCTGGCCTGGCCTCTTTACCTTTGTGGGCAACTACGTCGCATCTTGCCATCTGTGCCAACGGCGGAAGAGACCAACTTCGTGTCCAGCAGGCCTATTACAGCCCATCCCGTGTCCCGAGACACCTTTCGCCATCGTTGGGATCGATCTAGTCGGACCGCTCCCCATCGCGCCAGTAAGTCATCGATGGATCGTGACTGTTGTTGATCACCTTACACGGTACGCAGAGACTGCTCCTCTACGTACTAGTTCTGCCTCAGATGTTGCCGATTTCTTTCTAAACACCATTGCATTGCGTCATATGACGCAATACAATGGCGTCCTGCTGAGTTATCGCGACAAGACTTTCCTGTCCACCATCATTGAAGACCTACTGAGGACTTGTGGCACAGTGCATAAGACATGAGCCTATCCCCCTCAAGCAAATGGGTTGACAGAGATTTCATCACACACTAACGGATATGTTATCCATGTATATCGGACCAAACCAAGACAACTGGGATACAATTTTGCCATTTGTGACGTTTGTCCACAACACCGCTGTCCAACGAACTACTGGTTACTCTCCTTTCTACCTCGTGCACGGCCGTTCACAGGCATTCACCATCGACGTCTCTTTCTTAAGGGGACATTGAAGCACTTTAAAAAAAAACGAGGTTATCGTGTCATGTTAATCGAAATCAAGTCGAAAATTTGCATAGACCAACGCAAATAACTTTATTTTGCCGAAAACAAGCAACAGGCGCCTCGGGCGGCATTGCCAGTCTCGCCGCCGCCTGTGATTGGTCGAAGCTCCGTGACAACATCGACGGTATCGTGAAGATAGCTGACGGCGCATTCCAGCAGGCGATGCCGTGTTTTTGTTGTTGTTGAAATCGGCGTGTAGTTGCTTTTATGGCGAAATATGGCAGTCGTAACGCGTTCACTGTATATCTGTACATGTTCGAGCCGGTCGCCACTGTAAGAGCGACGACCGAAGGTGCCGCCAGCGCCGCGCGATCATGCGGCACAAGAAAGCGTGTCCCAACCCATAGCCTTCACCCGCGTCGGGAAGATGGACTGGTACGTGCAAGAGGCATGTTAGTGCTTAATTTCGCTGCAGTAAACTGATAGAAATGATACGTTCAGCCGTGGATATCAAATCCCCCTCCCGAAATTTTTTTTGCCATAACATATATATATATATATATATATAGCACAAAATGACACTCGACCACATCTTCCTACCCGGCCCCCCTTCAGATCAAGGAGATGACTCCGCCCCCCCCCCCCAAAAAAAAAAAAATTCTTCCTACGCCTCTGATCTTGCGCATGGATAGTTTGGCTGATATATTGCAGTTATGTTTACAATGTCGACGCTTTTTCGGAATTCTGCCCATTACTACAATGATGGTGTGTTAAAATGCAAACGGTATATCAGCTGCGTCATAAGTATGCGACTGTCGTGTAGAGTACCCGATTTCGAGATCTAATCGTAAGCCATCACGTTTAACACGGAAGCACCTTACGTCCTGGGCGAGGGCCCCCTCAGGTGTGGAAACACAGAAGGAACCGCGTCGCTGTTCAGTCGCATAACTTGATCGTCAATCCCAGCGACGGGCTTCGTACGTATAGTCGCTGTCACGGAAGTGCTTAGAGCACAGCACAATTGCTCTCGTAGGTTTGAAGTCTTTTCTTTTAACTCCAGTGACCCATTTTGCAGCCATCTTCTGATCCCGAGGAAACTTATGAAAATCAACCTCATCGCGACCGAAAGTGTTGTAGCAGCCATATGCCGCTGAGTAATGCGGCAAAGCTAGTCCGGTTCAACCCCCGACAACCAAAACTAGTGAATGTCGGACAGCAAAAATCTCTAATCGAAACAAGAGAACGGTGCAATGGCAAGAAATCCCTGCGAACTGGCACAACTGATGCTTCGCTAGGCAGCAGGTCGCAGCAGAAACAAGGAACAAACCGAAGCAAACAGACGCAACGGCCCTGGGCGTTCCTGTCGATGACGTCACCTCTCCACGTTTCTCTCTCTGCCGTCCTCCTCCCCTGCGCTCCGCACGCGCCGGGGGGCGTTCCCTCGGCCAATGTTTGCTCGCTTATAGCGCCGTTGTTGAGTCGAACATCGCGAAAAAAAAACCTTCGCAGGCATGTTGTAAGAGGTCGCAGATACCGAATTTGCAATAAATTCGCGAATTCAAAACTGCTTCAGTGTCCCTTTAAGTGCTCCAACTAACGCCTCAGCAACCATATCCGAGCAGTTTGTCTCAAGACTTGACTAATGTCGGCAGCGTGCTCGCCTCAGTACTACAGGCCAGTCAGCAAAACCGCAAACGTTACGAGAGCTCTCATCGCGACGTCTCGTTCAGTCCTGGGCATGAAGTGCTGCTTTGGACGCCTATTCGTATTCCAGGATCGCGCGACAAGTTCCAGTCACGCTTCGTTGGAATATATATTTTCTGAACAAACATCCCCAGTCAACTATCGTGTCACTCCCGCCGAGCTTTCTTCGGATCGTCGTCGCCGTGGTTCTGAGCTAGTTCATGTTTCCCGTCTGAAGCCATTCGTTCAACGCCTCTTTTTTCAATCTAAGACGCGGCCGGGCCGGCCGCTCGCGCGCGAGGAGGAAAATTGTGTGAGCATTATTCATGCACTTCATCTTCTCCTCTGTACATACTCATCATCATCACTCTGGGCAGGGTTGTGGGGCTCTAGCTCGGCGAATAAAAAGGAGTCTTGCGCCCTACGTTGCCTCACAAATATATATATTACACAAACGCACACACATGTACGCACGCACGCGCGCGTGCACACACACACGCACGCACACGCACAGAGAGGGAGAGAGATATTGCCATGCCAGCCCACCTCCCCAAATAAATTTCTGGCTACGCCACGGCTGTGAATGTGTGCGAGCAGAAATCGTTACCTGGCAAAATAAGTAGGCAGAAAGGAAGTCGCTAAATTACAGAATACTTGTCGAAGTTGGCTCATCGCATACTTCAGTTTGAGGTAGCATATTATGCTTACTTGTCTGTACGTATGTATTTGCCAAGCTGAAATGTGCTTTGATATGGGCGCAAGCTAGAATGAAGACATTTCTAAGAAGGGTCTCTGTTATCTTAGGGTTCTTTCGTATTAACCGCCGCGGCCTGCATGTCATTATGGCCTAGTTACTGGTCGCGCTCTTAGCCAAAAATTACGGCGTGATCACAGTGTGCCGTTTTGCACTGCAGTTTCATCATAGCTTCACTTACACCGATGCCCACCTATGTCAATTTTTCCTTCTTTTTCTCACTGTTCCTTTTCTATTTCCTTTGCAGATGAAAGCAGCCGTCACTTCAATCTCCACATATACAAAGCTCCCAACCATGAAATTTATTTTCTCAAGTGTCTTCCTTGGGTCTGCAGTGTACAAGGTGGTGTGCACTAATCTGATGGCTCAGGACCATGCAATTCTTGTATGGGACCTCGGCATACCGATCAGAGCAAGGTTCCTCGCCGCTCTTGAATCTTGGGGGAGACTCCGATGGTGTGAAGAGTTCTATCTAACGCTTCTACCGTACGTAACCACCGACATCTCCGACGTGGCCCACAGTTTGATTGTCGTAGCCTACACCGTGACCTCTGTCCTGAACCGAGCGCGCATACTGGCGGCGACTCAAGGAATGGTACGTAATATGTATATTGGTGAACAGCATAGGTAATAGAATTGATTAGAAAGCCATTTTCCAGCTTCAAAAAGTGCAAACGCATCACGAAGTATCGGGAAGTTTTGATAGACGAGTCGTACGGTGAAATTAGCAAAACCTTGCAAAACTAGTCTTTTCTGTTAAAACTTAAACCGTTCATATCAATGTAAGCTTCTAACTGCTCAGCTTGATAATGCTGAAGCGACGTAAAAATTCACTTGTACGCCACCAGTCGAGATGGATGTCACAGAATTCATTCTAAACAAGTTAAATATCCAGAAAGTTGTGATCTTTTCTAGCATGGAGATAATAAATATGTGTTTGAGAGAGAGAAACAGAGGCACATGGTTTCATTCAGAGCGCTCCGTGTGTGTCACTGTTCACAAGTAACGCGCAAGCAGTTCACAAGTAATGGCAAACCAACTAGCCCGAGTTGATACTCTTCTAATGAAAAGTAGCATTCGTTTGGCAAGACAACGGCATCACATTCGTGCATATTCATTCACACAGCATCAGAGTAGCTCTGTATGGCTGCTGCTGCGCATTAGGTCAGGATTTGGATTACAGGTCACGACAGCAGCGCACTGAATCAAGCTGAATGCGGCTGCCAGTGTGCAAGTTGTGTACGATTCTTGTCCACATTTTTTTTTTAACAAAGTTCTTGCGAGAATCATTTATCTGTGACCTAGTTTTTGAAGAAAATGACTTTCGTGTGACATAAGTATGCCTCTTTAGCCAGAGGCAGCTAAGAGCGTAAGAAGCCATTGGCAGGGTGTTTGTCCTACTTTGCGTTTTTTTTTCTCCATAGGCAGGACTCATATCGCCCCTCAGCCTGATTTTCTTCGTAAACATAGGTGTTTCTCTGCTAATGTTCGCAGCCGGTTTCGCGGACTACTGGCTGGCGACGCCAAGCAGTGAGTTCAATCTTTTGACTCTCACCCCAGGCTCTGCATTTAAGACTTATGTTTGATGGCACACACGATGTACATAGTCCATGCCGCTCTTTGCGGAACTTCTTGCGTGAGCTGCACATAATGAACGTGCAAGTCAATGAAAATATTCCCACACAGATGCACAAATATTAGAGCGAATGTGAATATCTTTCATCTTGCTGTGGTCAGTAGAGTGATCCTGTTAAATTTCTTCCACCAATCAAGCTCTTCTCAGAATTCAGCAGCACCTGACATGGACAGTGATTTGATTAGAAGGGACAGTGATGTAACCAAGCCCGCGTGCAAGGCAACTATTGCCCGTTTGGGTGTATAACAATGAAGATGCTTTGTGTAATAAAAGGTGGGACTGTGGGCTGGTACACTCCCATGACCAGAAATCATTATATTATTTTATGGCATCCTATTACAAACAGTGATGTAATAGATAGTCCAGTGGTCACTAGAATACAATCAGATTTGGGAAACGCACAGGGAATGCAGGATGAGTTAACCAGGTTACGAGTGGTTCGCTGCCGTCATCATGGCCAACAAAACATTGTCCTGCACGGAACAGGACAATGCGGACACAAATATGATACTCTCACTTCCTTGTTTGTTCGATCTCTGCATTGTCCAGCTGCGTGCGAAGGTTAACAAACACATTATGGTGATCACAGTCCCCAACATTTCCGTCTGTGAACTTTGCCGCACTTGCTACCGTACACAGAAGAACGGGGTTTAGCTGAGATCCTTCGCAGTTTAGCATTGGTCTTTTTTAATTAAAAGGTACATCTCCATATTCTAGAGTTGGCTGATGGTTCCAAGGGCTGGCTCACCAGGTACTGCTGCTATTTGCACTGAATCCGTGTGCTTCCGAAAGTGACCTCTGCTTCCTTGTAAAAGTCTTTTCTAAGAAAAAAATTAGAAGAATGTCACGGCAGCCTGACGCTTCTTATCCATTTGACCCTTTTTGGAACGTAAAAGCAGAAAGAGCGTTAACGAGGCACAAAACGCTCCTCCACCCGCTTTTTTTTAAACCGACGGATCCCTGCTTTCAGCAGTTGTATATAATTTTCATCTCTTGTCCGGAGCAGCAATCTCTAGCAGGCGGCTACCGGTCACATAAACGAAGTCGCGGTAGCCTCTGACTTGTCCCTAACGTTGCCAGGTTTGTCTACTTTGCGCCAATTTGGCTACTTTGTTAGCCAGGTGGCGGCATAAAAAACGTATTGGCTACTTGGCTACTATCTGGCTACCTTCTTGTTCCCTCGATTTGAGCCAAATTATCAATATCAGGTGACGTCGCAGCCGCTGGCGTACGTGTGTGTAGCGTCAAAACGTGCTGCCCAAAGCTTGTTTCCTGCCCCCCAAATTGAATTTTGCACTTGGATTACACAGATAATGAAAGTTAATGAAATGGATGGCTCAGTGCCCTAAGCAGGCATAAGGGCCAATGGTGACGATAATCAAATAAACGGTTATAACCTCCCAATCGAGCAGGCCTCACGCACCAAATAAAGGGTTTTTCGATACGTGGCGGGACTCGGGGAACATTGTTGCATGGGGCCTTATTTTCAAGACCACCTGTTTATGAACGCCACTTTAAAGGGGCCATGACACCCAATTCTCGATCATAATCTGCGTTGTGCGCATCGATCCTTGTGCGTTCACAATCAAGCTGGCGAAAAGTTAGCGCATTTGATCAAGTACTTAATTTGTAAATGAATATTTTAAAGCACGCGAGTGGCCTCACAGTCGGGCAACACTGGCGCACTCGCGAGCCGTGACTAGAGTGTACTAGAACAGGGGAGTGCCCGGAACGAGCTTCAAAATGTGAAGCCTAAACAGGGTCGATCCGCTTGCGGCGCTGAGATCGGTAGTCTGCAATGTGTCGTCGTTTAAGAGTTTGCGTGCGTCTCCGCCGAAGTAATGCATGGGTAGAATGCCCGCCTCCCACTCAAAAGGCCCGAGTTCGAATCGCAGCTGTATATGCTGAGTTAACCTTTTATAGCAGTATTGGTTTTCCTTTTTTCTTAAAGCTAGCTTCAGTTGCTGCGTGACGCTTCAAAAAGTAACGCAAAATGTGAAGTAAAATAGAAGAAATTTGACAGTGAGCGCAGGTATTTGCAGCGCCACCACCCGGGATTGAACAAAAACGTAAAGTACGGCCTCCGAGATTTTCGCGAATGCGAGACTCGAAACGAGATTTCAAGTTTTACGTTACTTTTTGTAGCAACACGTAGCAACAAAAGCTACTTTTAAGAAACAAAGGAAAACCAATACAGCTATAAAAGGTGACACTAAGAATAAAAACCCGCTATCTACAGCTGCGATTCGAACCCGGGCCCTTTGAGTGGAAAGCGGGCATATCTATCCCTGCACCACATTGGCGGAGCCGCGCGCAACACTTAAATGACGACACACTGCACAATACCAATCGCAGCGCCACAGGCGGATTGACCCTGTTTGGGCTTCACTTTCTGTACATTAATGCTGCGGTCGTTCCGAGCACTCCCCTGTTCTAGTACACTTTACCGTGACGTAACAAGCTGCTGGCTGTGGGAGCGTTGTGCATTTCGGCAAACGATTTCGTTCGTGGTCAGCTCCACGTGCAATCGAGCTATTTAAATACAGCTTTCAGTTTGCCATCGATATGGCACGATTTGCCGCGGCTGAAATAATGCCATGGGGCGCAGCAGCAACACGCCGACCACGTGTGGTAAGGTGGCTGATTTCTGCGTAGCAGACGACGGCTCCGCGCCATGCGGCACATGACGTCAAACACGCCACGGCGAAATAGCGGTCGCTGGCGGTGGGCGGCGACTTGTAGGGCTTATTTTGGACTGAAATAGTCATTTGCAGCCCATTTTTTCATACATGTATTGTGACGCAACGGTTAACGCGACCTTTATTAGGCCCCGAAGGCACGGTGAAGCGACCACACCCGAGGCACAGATCTCACAATCAAGCAGCGTTCCCACCACCGATGAAGATGACGAACACTCATGATGATGAACATGCATGAAGAGGGTAGATGTGTCTAATGAACGCCCACACTAACTCCCCCCCCCCCCCCCCCACGCGAGAGCGGTCATCCTGACCGCAGTTTAAAGCGAAGAAGAACGGCTTGTGAAAGGCTTCATGCGCGATACGTGGACTATCTCTGCGGCCCGGCAGCGGCGGTCCGCTGGAATAACAACGGGTGCCACGCGATAGTTGACGGGAGACGTTTGCTCCAAGATCATGTAGGGGCCAATAAAGCGTAACTGAAATTTGTCGCACAAGCCAGGAGTGCGAACGGGTGTAAGAAGGAGCACTTCAACGCCAGGGCTGAAGGACACGGCGCGATGAGATGCATCATAGTCAAGCTTACGGTCCTGTTGCCTTGCTTGAGTGTTGACGCGGGCCAGCTGGCGGCAATGAAGCAGCCGGGATACGTATTCTTCACTGGTGGATGGAGATGGTTTAACAGGCGCAGAGAAGAAGGAAACGTCGAGGAAAGAAGAGGGGAAACGACCATGGACGAGATAGAACGGCGAGTAACCGGTTGTACGCTGTACGGAGGTATTGTACGCGAAAGTGACAAATGGCAGAATTGCGTCCCAGTTTCTGTGGTCCGGTTGGATGTATACATGGCTATCATGTCTGAGAGCGTGCGATGAAAGCGTTCGGTCAGCCCGTTCGTTTGCGGATGGTAACTGGAGCTTGTTTTGTGGGTGGTGCCGGATGCCTTGAGCACTTCGTCAACGAGTTGTGAAAGGAATACCTTTCCACGGTCGCTCAGGATGACACGAGGAGCACTGTGACGAAGGATTAGGGCTCGGAGTATAAAATCAGCAACTTCGGAAGCTGATGCAGAAGCCACGGAAGCTGTTTCGGCGTAGCGTGTCAGATGGTCGACAGCTGTAACGATCCATCGATTACCGGTGACTGTCATAGGAAGCGGACCGTACAGATCGATGCCAACTACCTCAAATGGTTCCAACGGACACGGGAGTGGTTGTAGTTGTCCGCTTTGAGCTGATGTGGGGAGCTTTCGACGCTGACAAAGCGTGCACGAAGCAACGTACTTCGCTACACTTGTGGACAAGCCCGGCCAGTAGTAGCGACATCTGATGCGATCGTACGTTTTCTGAAATCCCAAGTGTCCAGCGGTCATGTCGTCTTGGTATGCCTTGAGGACTTGAGCTCGAAGAGAGCGAGGGAGAACGGGCACCCAGCGTTGACCGTCAGGATGGTAGATATGGCGGTACAGGACGCAGTTGTCGAGCTTGAATTGCGTCAGCTGTCGACGAAGACGGGCGTTAGGGGGCCGAGAAGTCCCGTCAAGGCGGTCCATAAGGCGGCGACAGTAAGGATCAGCGCGTTGGTGAGATAACAATGAACCACACTCGTTCGAATAAGTCGGGCCCATAGTAGCTAAGCATGAAACGTGTGGAGAAGGGACGGCCGAGAGCTCGTCGCGTGCGGTAGTGGTGGTGCCGTTATATGGTTCCGAAAAAAGCGGGCAGCGCGAAAGTGCGTCGGCGTCTTGGTGTTTTTTCCCCGACTTGTATGTAATACTGAAGTCATATTCTTGCAAACGAAGAATCCAGCGACCAAGGCGACCAGACAAGTTCTTGAGTGTTGAGAGCCAGCACAAGGCGTGATGGTCTGTAACCACAGTAAAGTGGCGGCCGTGAAGGTCGAAACTTCTGTACAGACCAAACGACGGCACTCCTGCTCGGTGATGGTATAATTCTTTTTGGCGGGTGTCAGTACACGGCTGGCGTATGAGACGACCCTCTCGCGTGAGCACTTGTCTCTCTGTAGCAGAATACCACCAATACCATGACCACTAGCGTCCGTATGCAGGAGTGTAGGTGCGGTTTCATCGAAATGGCAAAGGACTGGTTCGGATGTGAGGGCACACTTCAGATGAACAAACGCCGATTCACATTCGGGAGACTACACAAAGGGAACGCCGGAGCCGAGCAGCTTGCAAAGGCGAAGCTGTTGATGCGAAGTCTCGAATGAATCGACGAAGATACAAAGCGAGGCCGAGAAAACTGCGCAAATATTTGGCTTTTTCAGGACGCGGGAAGTGCTGGACAGCGGAAATCTTGTCTGGGTCAGGACGAATGCCGTCCTTGCTTACGATGTGACCTAACATTTTGTCTTGCTCGCAAAGCGGCACTTCTTGGTGTTCAGCTGAAGGCTTGCGTTGGCAAGACACGTGAGAACTTCGTCCAGACGTTGCAAATGCTGATGGAATGTGGATGAGAAAATAACTATATCGTCCAAATAGCACAGGCAAGTTTTCCATTTCAGGCCTCGCAAAACGGTGTCAATCATGCGCTCGAATGTTGCTGGAGCATTGCAAAGGCCGAATGGCATGACGTTGAATTCGTAGAGCCCATCTGGTGTTGAAAACGCTCTTTTCTTTGTCGTCCTCGTGCATGGGTATCTGCCAATAGCCCGAACGCAGGTCTAGACTTGAGAAGTACTCGGCACCTTGTAGTGAATCCAAGGCATCGTCTATGCGCGGCATGGGGTAGACATCCTTGCGGGTGATCTTAAGTGCCAGGTAGTCTACGCAAAATCGCGCGGAGCCATCTTTTTTCCGTACTAAAACAACGGGAGATGACCAAGGACTCGCTGAGGGACGTATGTTCCGTTGCAACATATCGGCGACATTTTCTTCAATGACCTTCCTCTCGGATGAAGAGACGCGATATGGTCGACGGCGTACGATAGAAGTGTCATCCGTCTCGATCCGATGCGTGATAACGGATGTTTGTCCCAAAGAGGAGGAATGGGCATCAAACGATGTCGCATGCTTCTGTAGCAAGGCAAGCAACTCATCTGACTGCGATGACGTCAGGTCGGGACTGATAGTCGCAGCGAGAGCAGAAATGCATGGGGAACGTGCAACAGAAATAGGGTCAGAGGACGCCGGCACGAGCGGAACAACAGAGAGAGGCTGGGATTCCGTGATGCAAGCCATTGTGGTGCCTTTAGGGATGAGAATCTTCTCGGACGTCTGGTTTGTAGCGTAGAGAAGTCCGCAGCCATCGTGGAACCGCAGTAGCCCTGACGCAAAGGCTATCCCTCTTGCGAGACAGCGTGCAGACGGTAGGACAAGCACGTCACCATAGTCGATCACGTCAGAGGCGATGGTAACTATTCGTTGATGACCAGGTGGTAGCTCGGTATCCTGCACAGCGAGCAAGCGAAGTGGCTTGTCATCCGCAGAAAGGGCATAGTCAGTTTCCGTCATGTGAAGAACACGTTCTCGACAGCAGATGGAAGCGTTTGCCGTCGACAGAAAATCCCACCCCAACATCATCTGGTGGGCGCACGAACTCAGCACGGCGAACTGTACGTAATGGAGAAGTCCATCAATGAAAACACGAGCGGTGCACATGGCGGAAGGTTGAATGACGTCCCCTTGAGCAGCGAACAATGTAGGTCCATCATAAGGAGTGGTGACTTTCCGGAGACGGGAACACAAAGAACGATCAATAACCGATAAACAAGCACCAGTGTCTATCAAAGCGTCCACGTGTACACCCTCTACTAAAACAGATACCAT
Organism: Rhipicephalus sanguineus; assembly: GCF_013339695.2. Classification (NCBI taxonomy): domain Eukaryota; kingdom Metazoa; phylum Arthropoda; class Arachnida; order Ixodida; family Ixodidae; genus Rhipicephalus; species Rhipicephalus sanguineus. The sequence continues at coordinate 28,708,499 of NC_051184.2, read as the reverse complement.
ATTATATGGACGCACTGGAGGAATTTGTCTTGTCGTTCAATGCAGCTTTTCCTCCAAAAGCTGCATAGGTTAGTTTTCCGGGCGATGGTCGGTGAACTGCGAAACAGGTCGCAGTGGTGACGTAGAGCGGTGAAGGGGTGACGGTGAGCGGCGTCTAGTGGGGCGGTAAGTTGGTGCCGTCTCGGATGTTGCAGTTGGCGAAGGAGAGCGACGTGGCGGCGGAGCGTAAGGACGGCGTTGAAAAGTGGCCCCGGCGGCACCATCATCTGGTTCGTAGGCGACGAATCCACGGCGCTCGTCCTGCTGACGCTTGCGACAAAAGCGTGCAATGTGGCCACGATACTCGCAGTAATAGCAGACCGGACGAGGCGATCGCCATGGTGGGTGAAAGGGCTGGCTAGGCGCACTCGGTGTCATCGAAGCCAGGTGGACAGGCGTCGAGTGTGGCGACATCGATTGCACGACACCTGGTGAACCAGCGACGACTTGTGCGTACGTTGGTTGGAGTCGACGGGTCAGAGAGTCCACATACGCTGGAGCGGCCATGGACGCCAACTCCTCCTTGATCACGTCGCGCAAAAGAGTGCTGGAGGCGTGAGGTGGACTCGGGGTCGCTGATAGGCCAAGAGATTCTTCCCGTATGATCGCGCGGATCATAGCACGCAACGAGGGATCGGCGGTGGCGGTGTTGTCAGGGATGTCTGGCGGCAACCGCTGCGACTCTAGTTCCTCTAGGCGTTGGCACGTGGCAACAACGTCGGCGACTGTTGTCGGGTTCTGAATGGCCAACGCATTGAAGGCGATTGTACCGATGCCTTTCAGCAGATGGCGAACCCTCTCTGATTCGGTCATGGAGGTGTTGAAACGGCGGCAAAGAGCAAGCACATCCTCAATGTATGAGGTGTAGGATTCGCCAAGTCGTTGCTTGCGAGCGTCCAAGGTCTTCTTTGCGAGGGCAGAACGAACTGCCGGAGTGCCGAAAATTTGGCGAAGCTGTTGCTTGAAATGGGTCCAGTCCGTGAAATCAATTTCGTGATTGAAATACCACGTTTTCGCTACGTCCGTGAGGTAGAAAGAAACACGGCGTAGCTTGGCCGGATCATCCCAGTTGTTTAACTCACTCGGTCGTAGTGGTCCAACCAATCCTCCACATCTTCACCTCGAAGTCCGGCGAACATGGGGGGATCACGCTGGTGCCCACTGATAATCCATGGTGGATAGGCCGCGGTAGTCGGGGCCGTGGCGGTAGATGCAGGTGCGCCGGTTGGCACGTCTTGAGGCATGGTACCGGACACCTGGTACAGACGGCGACCTGAGCGGAGCTCCAGGAGGTAGAGCAGGTTGGGAGAGGAAGATCGCTTAGCAGCCTCCACCACTTGTGACGCAACGGTTAACGGGACCTTTATTAAGCCCCGAAGGCACGGTGAAGCGACCACACCCGAGGCACAGATCTCACAATCAAGCAGCGTTCCCACCACCGATGAAGATGACGAACACTCATGATGATCAACATGCATGAAGAGGGTAGATGTGTCTAATGAACGCCCACAGTATAGACATAATAGACCCTCTACTCATTTTTTTTTTCGTCGAATGGTTGGGTGAACATGTCACGGCCCCTTTGAACCATCATTGGAAGGGAACAGGAATCGAAAGCGCTCCGTATCCAGGGCACTCTGAACTCATTCACATTAAAAATCATATATCCGACGAACGAACGGCAGGCATCATTTCTTCGCATTAGGCACGGACTGCGACTGCTCGGACTTCGCGATCACGCAACAAATGATTGCTTAAGTGACGACAATAATACGCTTCAATCCCAGCAACTGTGGTTTTGAGCACACTTATGCCGGATACCCATATTTATCAACGTCATAGTGCATGTAAGACGCGTAAGGAGAGTTCCATTTTGTAGCGTTAGGTACACTTGCCTAGCCAGAGCCCATTTCGCGTGGAGGGTCATGAGCCGTGCTGCGCATGCGCGAGGATCACTTATGTCACACAGCTGGGTCACCGGAGCTGGCATCTCACGCTCTCTCCGCCACCGCCACGCGCGGCTTGCCGCTGCTGGTCTGCGCCGCATTCGAGAGGAGTGACGTCGTAGCCATAGACAGTGGCGCCGGCGCGCGCAGCTATTCGCTTTCGCTGTGCAGTCGCCGTCTGACACTGCGCTGGGGCCGCTTCATAGCTCCTCTGACTGGCGTTTGCAGGTGGGTAACGCCATGGAGGAAAGCGTAAATGCTGCTCGACGGCGCGGAAGAGCCGAGAAGCTTATCTCATCGGATCCCAATGTAGTTGCCTGGCAATTAGCGGTTCAGCGTACGAAGACTCAACGGAAGGCTAATACTCCTAGACAATTTGGAAAGCTAAGAATAATCAGCTGAACCTTTGGTAACGCTACGTATATCCTGGCATAGCCGAGCTAAGCCACTGGAAACTGTCATTACGCATCTCCTTAAGCATACCTAAGAAAGGCATGTACCCGATGCCACGAATAGACGACGCATTTGACTCTCCTGCGCGTGCATTTTAGATGCGAAGCAGCGTTTACTGGGGGGCTGTGTCCGTCCTTCCATTGGCGTCCGTCCGCTCCCCCACTGCGCATGCGCCAACTCGCCTCTTCCTCCGGCACAGGCGGTGTGAGCACTAGCCTCCGCTTCGTTTCTCCTCTCCCGTTCTCTTCTGCCGTTCTCCCTCTCTCCGGCGCAGCTGTGCGCTCGTATATAATGTGGCGCGCGCTCGCTCCGTTGCTCTCTCGTTCGCAACGGCGCCGTTTTCATAAACTTACACCATCTCCCACTAGAGGGAACCATGTGTGCTGGCACGCGCTAGCGCGTTCGGGCCTGTGTAAGGGGCTGGGTAAGACGTCGTGGCCTCTCCCCCTTACTCTCTCAGCAATCATGTGATGGCGTTGGGGAACGATTTTGCAAACGCACGATGAACCAACGCGTTGTATCCAAGTCAGAACGCGCTGGCACGCGCTAGCGCGTTCGTGCCTGTGTAAGGGGCTGGGTAAGACGCTGTGGCCTCTCCCCCTACTCTCTCAGCAATCGCGTGATGGCGTCGGGGAACGAGATTCTACAGACGCGCGATGAAGCCACGTGCTCCCGCGTAGCGTGGCGATGAACCCGCGTGGCGTGCTCCAACAAGAGTTCGGGACGAGTAACAGCAACAGCAACTACGGTGAATTTATGGCGTCCTCCACTTGCAAGGACGCATTAACATCGGGCAAGGTGCCCGTAATGAACGGAACTAAGTCGACCCCTGTGCTGCTTCGCATCCCCACATGGTTCCCTTTAGTGGGAGATAAGTGTAATTTTTTTTTCTCCAGCCTTGATCTCCGATCTGGGTATTAAAAATACCTATACAGGAAGCGGACAAGCATAAGGCGGCATTTTCAACACAAGACCAGCTATACGAATTAAGCGTCATGCCTTTCGGGTTATGTAATGCTCCTGCCACGTTTGAAAGCATGATACACACAATTCTTTGCGGCATTAAGTGGAAAACATACCTCTGTTATATAGATGACATCGTTTTTTCTGCCACTTTTCGTCAGCATCTTGAGCGCTTGGACAAAGTTTTGACGTCTATCTCCAACACTTGACTACAGCTAAGCACGAAGAAATGCCGTTTCGCCAGCAAGAACATCAAAAGTATCGGGCCACCTTGTCAGCAAAGACGGCGTTCGGCCGCATCCTGACAAGCTTGCTGCCGTGATGAGCTTCCCTCGGCCAGAAAATAAAAAAAACTATGAAGTTCTCTAGGCCTGGCGTCCTACTTCCGCCGCTTCATCAGCCATTTTACTGCCATTGCGTCGCCACTGCATAAGGTGCTGACGTCAGGATCTGCCTTCATTTAGACCGACGAATACGAGCGTGCTTTTCAAGCCCTCAAGCATGCCTTAACATCCGACCCCGTTCTGTGTCACTTCGACGAGAACGCACCTACTTGTTTGCACACCGAAGCTAGTGGCCATGGGATCGATGCAGTTCTTCTACAGCGGGATGCCACTTCACGAGACAGAGTTGCGTATGCCAGTCCGTATTCTCACAGCTGCCGAACAGAACTACTCGATAACAGAGCACGAACATCTTGCTGTCGTTTAGGCCATACACAAATTTCGACCATATCTTTACGGACGCCACTTCAGAGTAACTTACAGATCTACACGCCTTATGCTGACAATCTTCACTGAAAAACTTCTCTGGTCGCCTGGGTCATTGGATACTCCGTCTGCAAGAGTACAATTGTGACGTTGTCTACAAGTCTGGCAAGGAACACAAGATGCCGGCGCTCTCTCCCCCTGACCCCTGCCACTATAATCGTCGAGTACGCTTGTCCATTGCTCGTCACGTGATCATAATGATGCGTCACCCCTTACGTTATCCCAACTAGCGGTTACTGACACGTTGGCTTCTAATCACTACGCTCAATTCACCTCGCGCCAGCGTGATGATCCATACTGCAGCCGCATTATCGAACGCCTAAAGGGCAGACTGCCTCTGCCTAATGCCAAACTTCGTCGATAACTACGGCAATTTAAGCTCGACAACAATGTGCTACATCGTTACGTTTACACAACCGATGGACACCGATGGGTTCCAGTTCTTCTACGTTCGCTAGGTCCTCGAAGTCTTTTAAAACGACCCATGTGCAGGCCACTTGGTATTCCACAAAACGCACAGCCGCGTCAGCAGACGTTTCTTCTGGCCTGGTCTTTTTTACCGCTGTGGGCAACTACGTTGCATCTTGCCATCTGTGCCAACGGCGGAAGAGACCAACTTCGTGTCCTCCAGGCCTATTACAGCCCATTCCGTGTCCCGAGACACCTTTCGCCATCGTTGGGATCGATCTAGTCGGACCACTCCCCATCACGCCAGCAGGTCATCGATGGATCGTGACAGCTGTTGATCACCTGACACGGTACGCAGAGACTGCTCCTCTACGCCTACTAGTTCTGCCTCAGATGTTGCCGATTTCTTTCTAAACGCCAGTGCATTGCGTCATATGACGCAATACAATGCCGTCCTGCTGAGTGATCGCGGCAAGACTTTCCTGTCCACCATCATTAAAGACCTACTGAGGACTTGTGGCACAGTGCATAAGACTGCATGGGCCTACTCCCCTAAACAAATGGGTTGACAGAGATTTCATCGCACACAAACAGATATGTTATCCATGTATATCGGTCCAAACTGCATCAACTGGGATACAATTTTGGCATTTGTGACGTTTGCCCACAACACCGCTGTCCAACGAACTACTGGTTCCTCTCCTTTCTACCTCGTGTACGGCCGTTCACAGACATTCACCATCGACGTCTCTTTCTTAGGTACTCCAACTAACGCCTCGGCAACGATATCCGAGCTGTTTTTCTCAAGACGACGAATGTCGGCAGCCTGCTCGCCTCAATACTACTGAGGCCAGTGAGAAGACCGCAAACGTTACGAGAGCTCTCATCGCGACGTCTCCTTCGGTCCTGAGGATGAAGTGCTGCTTCGGACGCCCATTCGTATTCCAGGATTGCGCGACAAGTTCCAGTCACGCTTCATTGGACCATATATATTTGCTGAACAAACATCCCCAGTGAACTATCGTCACTCCCGCCGAGCTTTCTTCGGATCGTCGTCGCCGTGGTTCTGAGCTAGTTCGTGTTTCCCGTCTGAAGCCATTCGTTCAACGCCCCTTTTCCATCTAAGACGCGGCCGGGTTGGCCGCTCGCGCGCGAGGAGAAAAATTAGTGTGAGCATTATTCATGCGCATATTCTTCCCATCCGTACATACTCATCTTCACCACTTTGGACAGAGTTGTGGGGCTCTAGCTCGGCAAATAAAAAGGAGTCTTGCGCCCTAAGCATTGCCTCACAAATATATATATATATTACACACACACACACACACGCACGCACACGCACACACACACAGAGATGTTGCCATGCGAGCCCCCGTCCCCAAATATATTTCTGGCTATGCCACTGCTGTGAATGTGTGTGCGCAGAAATTGTTACCTGGCAAAACAAGTAGGCAGAAAGGAAGAGATTAAACTACAGAATACTTGCCGATGGAAGTAGCCAAGAATGCTGAATAGGAATCATGATTCAGACGTCCAGCCAAAGTTGGCTCATCGCATTATACTTGAGCTGAGGTAGCATATTATGCTTACTAGTCTTCATGTATATCTTGGCCAAGCTGAAATGTACCATGCTAATGGGCGCAAGCTAGAATGAAGACAATACCAAGAGGAGTCTGTGTTATTTTAGGGTTATTTCTTATTGACCGCCACGGTATGCATGGGTCATTATGGCCTAGTTACTGGTCGCGCTCTTAGCCAAATATTACGGCGTGATCGCAGTGTGCCGTTTTGCACTGCAGTTTCATCATAGCTTCACTTACACCGATGCCCACAAAGAGTGGGACCTGTGTCAGTATTCCCTTTGTTTTCTCACTGTTCCTTTTCTATTTCCTTTGCAGACGAAACTACGGATCACCTCAATCTCGACGTACTGTAAACAAGCGAAAATGAAGGCACCATTTGTGGTGCTCTTCTTCATAGGCGCGGCACACAAGATATCGTGCACAAGCAGACTAGCGCAACGACGCACATTCCTCGTATGGGACATCAGCATCCCACTGAGGGCACGCTTCCTCCAGAACCAGGAGTCTTGGGGTAGATCTCTTAGGTGCGAAGACTGCTCGCTTTGTCTTCTGCCCTTCATCACCACTGACGTTTCTCCCATGGCCCATGGACTTATTGTCCTATGGTACACGGTGTGTTCATGGACGAACCGCGCCAGAATCATTTATACTTCGAGAGCACAAGTACGTAATATGTATATTGGCGAATAGTCTAATTAATAGAATTAAAGCCATTATTTTCCAAAAAGTGCAAACGCATCACGAAGTATCGGGAAATTTTGATAGACGATTCGTACGGTGAAATTAGCAAAACCTTGCAAAACTGTCTTTTCTGTTAAAACTCAAACCGTTCATATCAATGTAAGCTTGTAACTGCTCAGCTTGACAATGCTGAAGCGACGTAAAAATTCACTTGTACGCCACCAGTCGAGATGGATGTCACAGAATTCATTCTAAACAAGTTAAATATCTAGAACGTTGTGATCTTTTCTAGCATGGAGATAATAAATATGTGTTTGAAAGAGAAACAGAGGCACATGGTTTCATTCAGAGCGCTCCGTGTGTGTCACTGTTCACAAGTAACGCGCAAGCAGTTCGCAAGTAATGGCAAACCAACTAGCCCGAGTCGATACCCTTCTAATGAAAAATAGCATTCGTTTGGCAAGACAACGGCATCACATTCGTGCATATTCATTCACACAGCATCAGAATAGCTCTGTATGGCTGCTGCTGCACATTAGGTCAGGATTTGGATTACATGTCACAACAGCAGCGCATTGAATCAAGCTGAATGCGGCTACCAGTGTGCAAGTTGTGTACGATTCTTGTCCGCATTTTTTTGGACAAAGTTCTTGCGAGAATCATTTATCTGTGACCTAGTTTTTGAAGAAAATGACTTTCGTGTGACATAAGTATGCCTCTTTAGCCAGAGGCAGCTAAGAGCGTAAGAAGCCATTGGCAGAGTGTTTGTCCTACATTGCGTTTTTTTTTTTTTCTCCATAGGCAGGACTCATCTGGAACCTCAGCCTGACCTTCTTTGTAAACATTGGTGTTTCTGTGCTAATGTTCGCAGCCGGCTTCGCCGACTACTGGCTGGCCAGTACAACCAGTGAGTTCAATCTTTTGACTCTCACCAGGCTCTGCATTTATGACTTCTGTTTGATGGCACACACGACGTACATAGTCAATGCCACTCTTTGCGGAACTTCTTGCGTGAGCTGTACATAATGAACGTGCAAGTCAATGAAAACATTCTCACACAAATGCACAAATCTTAGGGCGAATGTGAATATCTTTCATCTTGCTGTGGTCAGTAGAGTGATCCTGTAAAATTCCTTCCACCAATCAAGCTCTTTTCAGAATTTAGCAGGACCTGACATGGACAGTGATGTAACCAAGCCCGCGTGCAAGGCAACTATTGCCCGTTTGGGTGTATAAGAATGAAGATGCTTTGTGTAATAAAAGATGGGACAGTGGGCTGGTATACTCCCATGACTAGAAATCATTCTATTATTTTATGGCATCCTATTTGAAACAGTGAGGCAATAAATAGTCCAGTGGTCACTAGAATACAATCGGAGATTCGGGAAATGCACAGGGAATGCAGGATGAGAGTTAACCAGGTTACGAGTGGTTCCCTGCTGTCATCATGGCCAACAAAACATTGTCCTGCACGGAACAGGACAATGCGGACACAAATATGATACTCTCACTTCCTTGTTTGTTCGATCTCTGCGTTGTCCAGCTGCGTGCTAAGGTTAACAAACACATTATGGCGATCACAGTCACCAACATTTCCGTCTGTCATCTTTGCAGCACTTGCTGCCTTACACAGAAGAACGGGGTTTAGCTGAGATCCTTCGCAGTTTAGCATTGGTCTTTTTTAATTAAAAGGTACATCTTCATATTCTAGAGTTGGCTGATGGTTACAAGGGCTCACCAGGTACTGCTGCTATTTGCACTGAATCCGTGTGCTTCTGAAAGTGACCTCTCCTTCCTTGTGAAAGTCTTTAACATAATGAAGCTGCACTCTAAGAAAAAAAAATTAGAAGAGTGTCACGGCAGCGTGACGCTCTTCTTATCCATTTGACCCTTTTGGAACGTAAAAGCATAAAAAGAGCGTTAACGAGGCGCAAACCGCTCTTCCACCCGCTTTTTTTTCATCTCTTGTCCGGAGCAGCAATCTCTAGCAGGCGGCTACCGGTCACATAAACGAAGTCGCGGCAGCCTCTGACTTGTCCCTAACGCACGCCAGCGTTGCCAGCTTTGTCTACTTTGCGCCAATTGGGCTACTTTGTTAGCCAGGTGGCGGCATAAAGAAACGTATTGGCTACTTGGCTACTAACTGGCTACCTTCTTGTTCCCTCGATTTGAGCCAAATTATCAATATCCGGTGACGTCGCAGCCACTTGCGTACGTGTATGCGATGTCAAAACGTGGTGGCCAAAGCTTGTTTCCTGCCCCCAAAATTGAATTTGGCACTTAAATTGGATTACACAGATAATGAAAGTTAATGAAATGGATGGCTCAGAGCCCTAAGCAGGCATAAGGGTCAATGGTGGCGATAGTCAAACGGTTATAACCTCCCAATCGAGCAGGCCTCATGCACCCAAATAAAGGGCTTTTGGATACGTGGCTGGGACTCGGGGACCATTCTTACATGCGGCCTCATTTTGAAGACCACCTGTTAATGAACGCCACTTTAAAGGGGCCATGACACCCAATTCTTGATCATAATCTGCGTTGTGCGCATTGATCCTTGTACTTTCACAATCAAGCTGGCGAAAAGTTAGCGCATTTGATCAAGTACTTAATTTGTAATTGAATATTTTTATAAGCACGCGAGTGGCCTCATAGTCGGGCAACACTGGCGCATTCGCGAGTTGTGACGTAACAAGCTGCTGGCTGTGGGAGCGTTGTGCATTCCGCTGAACGATTTCGCTTGTGGTCAGCTCCACGTGCGATCGAGCTATTTCAGCTTTTTTCAGCTTGCCATCGATATGGCCCGATTTGCAGCGGCTAAAGTAATGCCACCGGGCGCAGCAGCAACACGCCTCCCGCGTATGGTAACGTGGCTGATTTGGTAGCAGACGGCTCCGCGCCATGCGGCACATGACGTCAAACATGCCACGGCAAAATGGCGGTTGCTGTCGGTGGGCGGGTTTTGGGCAGCGACTTCTAGGGCTTATTTTGGACTGAGTCATTTGCAGCCCATTTTTAATACATGTATAGACATAATAGACACTCTACTCCTTTTTTTAGACGCGAAGCAGCTTTTACTCAAGGCTGTGTACGGCGGTGGCGTCCGCGCTCCACTGCGCATGCGCTGACTGCGCCGACTGGCGTGCGCTCGCGCCATGGAGAAGTCTTCTTCCTCTTGTTCTTCGACCGTCTTGATGATGATACATGGCGCATGCGCCTACTGCACCTACTGGCGCACGTTCACGCCAAGGAGCGTGCCCCAGTAGCACTATAGGGGCCCGGGCTGCCGTATGCTGTCCTAGCTTGGCGTAACGCAGACAAAACCATGAGTGCTGGCACGCGCTATCGCGTTCGGGCCTGTGTAAGGGGCTGGTAAGACACTGTGGACACTCCCCCTTACACTCTCTCGGCAATCATGTGATGGCGTCGGGGAAAGACATTCTGCAGACGCGCAATGAACCAACACGCTGTATCCTAGTCAGAACGCGCTAACGCGTTCGGGCCTATGTAAGGGACTGGGTAAGACGCTGTGGCCTCTCCCCCTTACTCTCAGCGGGGAACGACATTGTGCAGACGCGCGATGAACCCGCGTGGCGTGCTCCAACAAGAGTTCAGGACGAGTAACAGCAACAGCAACTACAGTGAATTCCTGGTGTGCGCCACTTGCAAGGACGCATTAACATCGGGCAAAGTGCCCGTGATGAACTGAACTTCAAGTCGACCCACGCGCTGCTTCGCATCCCCACCTGGTTCCCTTTAGTGGGAGATTGTGCAATTTTTTCGCCGAATAGCGCAAATGGTCGGGTGAACATGTCACGGCCCCTTTGAACCGTCATTGGAAGTGAACAGAAATCGAAAGCGCTACGCATCCAGGGCACACTGCACTCATTGACATTAAAGATCATATATCCGACGAACGAACGGCAGGCGTCATTTCTTCGGATTAAGCAGGGACTGCGACAGCTCGGACTTCGCGATCACGCAAGAAATGATTGCTTAAAATACGCTTCAAACCCAGGAACTGTGGTTTTGAGCACACTTATGCCGGATACCCATATTTATTATCGTCCTAGTTCATGTAAGGCGCGTAAGGATAGTTCCATTTTTGCAGCTGAAGTCAACATGCATATAATCGCATCACGCTCTTATGAACAAAATTCTGCTGGATAGAAGCTGTCACTTTCGTACACCAGATGCGACGTCTGAAATGCACTGCATGATGTACCGAAATCGACAGTTGCAAACGATAAAATCTCGTCAGACGATAGTAATAGGCGTCTCATGACACAAGGCAGATGCAACGCGACGTCTCTGTTGCTGTATGGCCTTCGATTTGAAGTAGCCGAATGATTTCACAGGGCTGCAGAAAATGAATCGGGGCATGAACATGAATCATGTGTGAATCGGGCCAGCAGAACAGCCCTCACTCGTAAAGCGTGGATTCTTTTCCCTTTTTTGGTCACATAAAGAGTCTTCTCTCGCCATTTAAGTCTACTTGTGTGCAACGCTATTTAGATGTGAAGCGTCATGATGTGCACCGTTTCACAGGTCGTGGGAGTTAAGGACGGCGTGTCAATCGTGGGGGCTCTGGGCGAGTAAACCATCATATATTGAAAGATGGACGCACACACCAGCGCAAGTATCGATCAAATATTAGATTAATCAATTCACGATTGAGTGATTGTTTCATTGATACATTTAATACCCAGCTATATGAGACGGGCTTTGTTGGGCGGACTGACCGGTGTTCGTAAGGATGGCATTCGGGAATATAGTGAATAAGCACGGCTGATTGGATTGAACTTTTGATTTGAAGATTTATATAGACACACAAGCTCTGTGACACTTGGTAGGAGGGTCGTACGTTGAGCCCATTCTGCCTGGGTAAGCTCACGGCCGGGCGCCATCGCAACCCTGCCGTGAGCCGAGAGTCAGCTGAGCAATGTGATATATGCACATTGAAACACCGAAAAACGGTCAAGAACGGCGCCGCGGATTTAAATATAATGTGATTTGCTGCATAATCTTCTCTTGCAGTGCTTGGATACTGGGCAAGCACAATCCCAGCTGCTGTCTTGAATCAGCTTGGATACGAGACGTATGGTGTGAGGCGATATTCGCCCGCTTCTTCTGTGGACCGGTGGTACGGAGTGCACCCGGCCGGGAGCCCTCCGAGTATATTGCGGAGATGGTCCATGGCCGGGGTACCACTGGTCCTGAGGGCCCTCTTCTTCGGGGTGGCAGTCTGGGCGACGCTGGACTGCGTCTTCTAGCTGCCATCTCAAGCGCGGTGAGTACTGTTTTTTAAGATAATTCTGAACTAAGCATTTTGAACATGTAATCTGTACCAAAATACATTTCAGCACACCCTTCCTTGATATCTTTCCTATTTTTCCTGGTCGTCCGTAGCCACCCTCAAATATCACACACCGCATGCGTCTGCTTAACTTTGCTCCTGTCACACACGTCCCGACTTTCCTAAACTCATGGGCACTTTTTCCTAGCGAGGTGTCCCGCTTGGGATGGTTTTAACTTCCTTTCCACTGACGTTTATTCAAAACGAAAATGAATACAACATTATACAGGTACATTATAATGTGCATAATATTGCCTAAAATACCAGTACACGTTGAATCTTACGGTTGAAAACAGCGACGCGGATTTAAATATAAAAATGTGATTTGCTGCATAATCTTCTCTTGCAGTGCTTGGATACTGGGCAAGCACAATCCCAGCTGCTGTCTTGAATCAGCTTGGATACGAGACGTATGGTGTGAGGCGATATTCGCCCGCTTCTTCTGTGGACCGGTGCTACGGAGTGCACCCGGCCGGGAGCCCTCCGAGTATATTGCGGAGATGGTCCATGGCCGGGGTACCACTGGTCCTGAGGGCCCTCTTCTTCGGGATGGCAGTCTGGGCGACGCTGGACTGCGTCTTCTAGCTGCCATCTCAAGCGCGGTGAGTACTGTTTTTTTAAGATAATTCTGAACTAAGCATTTTGAACATGTAATCTGTACCAAAATACATTTCAGCACACCCTTCCTTGATATCTTTCCTATTTTTCCTGGTCGTCCGTAGCCACCCTCAAATATCACACACCGCATGCGTCTGCTTAACTTTGCTCCTGTCACACACGTCCCGACTTTCCTACTCATGGGCACTTTTTCCTAGCGAGGTGTCCCGCTTGGGATGGTTTTAACTTCCTTTCCACTGACGTTTATTCAAAACGAAAATGAATACAACATTATACAGGTACATTATAATGTGCATAATATTGCCTAAAATACCAGTACACGTTGAATCTTACGGTTGAAAACAGCGACGCGGATTTAAATATAAAAATGTGATTTGCTGCATAATCTTCTCTTGCAGTGCTTGGATACTGGGCAAGCACAATCCCAGCTGCTGTCTTGAATCAGCTTGGATACGAGACGTATGGTGTGAGGCGATATTCGCCCGCTTCTTCTGTGGACCGGTGCTACGGAGTGCACCCGGCCGGGAGCCCTCCGAGTATATTGCGGAGATGGTCCATGGCCGGGGTACCACTGGTCCTGAGGGCCCTCTTCTTCGGGATGGCAGTCTGGGCGACGCTGGACTGCGTCTTCTAGCTGCCATCTCAAGCGCGGTGAGTACTGTTTTTTTAAGATAATTCTGAACTAAGCATTTTGAACATGTAATCTGTACCAAAATACATTTCAGCACACCCTTCCTTGATATCTTTCCTATTTTTCCTGGTCGTCCGTAGCCACCCTCAAATATCACACACCGCATGCGTCTGCTTAACTTTGCTCCTGTCACACACGTCCCGACTTTCCTACTCATGGGCACTTTTTCCTAGCGAGGTGTCCCGCTTGGGATGGTTTTAACTTCCTTTCCACTGACGTTTATTCAAAACGAAAATGAATACAACATTATACAGGTACATTATAATGTGCATAATATTGCCTAAAATACCAGTACACGTTGAATCTTACGGTTGAAAACGGCGACGCGGATTTAAATATAAAAATGTGATTTGCTGCATAATCTTCTCTTGCAGTGCTTGGATACTGGGCAAGCACAATCCCAGCTGCTGTCTTGAATCAGCTTGGATACGAGACGTATGGTGTGAGGCGATATTCGCCCGCTTCTTCTGTGGACCGGTGGTACGGAGTGCACCCGGCCGGGAGCCCTCCGAGTATATTGCGGAGATGGTCCATGGCCGGGGTACCACTGGTCCTGAGGGCCCTCTTCTTCGGGATGGCAGTCTGGGCGACGCTGGACTGCGTCTTCTAGCTGCCATCTCAAGCGCGGTGAGTAGTTTTTTAAGATAATTCTGAACTAAGCATTTTGAACATGTAATCTGTACCAAAATACATTTCAGCACACCCTTCCTTGATATCTTTCCTATTTTTCCTGGTCGTCCGTAGCCACCCTCAAATATCACACACCGCATGCGTCTGCTTAACTTTGCTCCTGTCACACACGTCCCGACTTTCCTACTCATGGGCACTTTTTCCTAGCGAGGTGTCCCGCTTGGGATGGTTTTAACTTCCTTTCCACTGACGTTTATTCAAAACGAAAATGAATACAACATTATACAGGTACATTATAATGTGCATAATATTGCCTAAAATACCAGTACACGTTGAATCTTATGGTTGAAAACGGCGACGCGGATTTAAATATAAAAATGTGATTTGCTGCATAATCTTCTCTTGCAGTGCTTGGATACTGGGCAAGCACAATCCCAGCTGCTGTCTTGAATCAGCTTGGATACGAGACGTATGGTGTGAGGCGATATTCGCCCGCTTCTTCTGTGGACCGGTGGTACGGAGTGCACCCGGCCGGGAGCACTCCGAGTATATTGCGGAGATGGTCCATGGCCGGGGTACCACTGGTCCTGAGGGCCCTCTTCTTCGGGGTGGCAGTCTGGGCGACGCTGGACTGCGTCTTCTAGCTGCCATCTCAAGCGCGGTGAGTACTGTTTTTTAAGATAATTCTGAACTAAGCATTTTGAACATGTAATCTGTACCAAAATACATTTCAGCACACCCTTACTTGATATCTTTCCTATTTTTCCTGGTCGTCCGTAGCCACTCTCAAATATCACACACCGCATGCGTCTGCTTAACTTTGCTCCTGTCACACACGTCCCGACTTTCCTACTCATGGGCACTTTTTCCTAGCGAGGTGTCCCGCTTGGGATGGTTTTAACTTCCTTTCCACTGACGTTTATTCAAAACGAAAATGAATACAACATTATACAGGTACATTATAATGTGCATAATATTGCCTGAAATACCAGTACACGTTGAATCTTACGGTTGAAAACGGCGACGCGGATTTAAATATAAAATTGTGATTTGCTGAATAGATCTTCTCTTGCAGGCATGGGATACGGAAGCAGCCTGCTCCCAGGCGAAATTCTGGCCCAGATGGGCTACGATTATGGTGTTCGGCGGTACTCCCCCGCAGCATCCCTAGACCGCTGGTACGGCCAGCACCCCGCCGGAAGCCTGCCGAGCGTTATGCGCAGGTGGGCTATGGCCGGGGTGCCAAAGATGTTGAGCGCCGTCTTCTTCGGGATAGCCCACTGGGCGACGCTCGACTGCGTCTTCTAGCGGCTGTCTCAAGCACGGTGAGTACTTACGCATTTGAACATGTAATTTGTACCAAAATACATTTCAGCACACTCTTCCTTGATATCTTTCCTTTTTTTTCTGGCCATCCGTAGCCACCCGCAACTATCACACACCGCAGGCGTCGGCTTAAAGGGACACTAAAGGCAAATCACAATTTATGTCAGAGTAAAAGCTCAATGTATGACAGCGTCTAAAACGGTAATATTATCAACAGCACTGCCCTACTTACAGAGAAATTAACCTAATGTATCACACGATGAGCGCCACGAGTGGGACATTTTGGAAGTGACCCCGATGACGTGCGAGAGTCTGAATACAATTAATGGAACCTTCCTTGCATCAAAAGACGTAATAAAATGTTGCTTGTTCGTTCCTGTTTGATTCATGGAAAAAAGAATCTCTTTGGCGTTGCCATGGGGAACGGCGTGCGTGGTTCAAAAGTTCCGTTTTCGCCGAACTGCGCTTCGCCCGGCGCCCTGCTGCGCTCACGCGGTCGCGTCTCAGTGGTCGTTTCGGGATCGCGTACTGCCGCGTGTGTTTTGCACGCTCGTGAAAGTCGCTCTGACAAAGTTCGACAAAATACCGCATGCATGTGACGTTGCCAGATGCCCAAATGGCGCACGCCGCCGCGCAAGGGCGGGCAACGCTGGGCACGGCAACAGTGGCGTGCGAAATACCGCTTTCAGGCGGGTTATTTGAAGTGCACTAAAGCAATGCGGACCACTAAAACGTGATTTTATTGCAAAATAAGCACTTCATTGGCATAAAAGTAGCACTACGAAGTTTCTGGACCGCTATTTCAACAACCAATGTCGACTTAATATTTGCCTTTAGTGTCCCTTTAACTTTGCTCCCGACTCTCCGCGCTGACTAACAACCGCTTTATTCTTTCATACGCCAATACCCGCCCTGGTGTTCTAGTGGTTATGGTGCTCGACTGCTGACCCGCAGGTCGCGGGATCGAATCCCGGACGGGGCGACCGCAATTACGATCCCGTGTGCTTAGATTTAGGTGCACGTTAAAGAACCCCACCTGGTCGAAATTTCAGGAGCCTATATATACTGCGGCGTCTCTCATATTCATATCGTGGTTTCGGGATGTAAAACCCCGCAAATTATTATTTCATACTTCAATTCATATATAAGCCCAAGGCAACCTTACCGCACGCAACAGGTCTAAACCAAAACGTGTAACAAGGATGATAGTGTATTAGATACGCGTAGACGTGAAATCATATTCAGATGTGTGCAGGGACAAACAAGTCAGTAAGAAGGAAAAAGAAGTGCGTTTGCGGTGTAATTTCAGCCTCAAGAATATGTTCCAACTCGACCCAAATGAAGTTTTATTTTAGTGACCAGAATCGACACCCGCAGGGAGCACGTGCCACTGCCAAGCGCCGTTTTTTTCTTCTCTCGAGGTCGTGCGCTCTCCGGTTTTGTTCGCCGCCCAAAGAAAGGCGCTGCAGGGTCTTGGGATAACGCGAGCGCAACAGTCCGAGAGTGGCTTTCGTTCTGCGCATGCGTCCTGGCGGCTCGCAAATTTCTTGGGCCCCCAATTCTAAAACTCTCTAGTGTTTCGCCGGAGTTGGGATGTGTGCCTCCGACTTGTTCTTTGACATACAGGGCGTGGTCGACCATGCTCGCGCGATTATCTCTTGAGGGGGAGTTTTGTACGTCCTGTGCTTTCACCGCAAAGTTCGCGTTGATGCTATACGAAGGTCACTTTGCTCGCTGCAGCGGCCACGTTTGCGAAATGAGTGAGCTGCTAGCTAGAAGAGCCAAAGTATTGTGCTAGTTCAAGTAACAACTGTGATAGTTCGCGCTCATCCTGTGCGTACCTGTGCGTTCTTTTCCAGAGTCCTTTGCGTTTAAGCAGCGCGCTGGAAGTGTCAAGCTGTGAGAGTTGTTAGTTCGCGCTCGCCTTGTGTGCTTTCTTTTCCTGCATCCTTTGTGCTTGAGCAGCGTGCAAGTTTCTAGCTGATTGTCGTTCTTCCTGTGGCATTCCACTGTCTTGCTATCGCAGTCACTGCTTCGTTTTTGAGGCGAAATTGTGACTTTTTCATTTTGAAATTATATAATGCAAAATAAGTTTCAAGCCGCGCAGTTCCCCTAAATGTAACGCCTTCCTTCCCGCTACAGCTGAATAGTTTGATTTAATGATTATGTGTCGGCAAAGCACTCAGATGAACACAAGTATGTCAACTTTCTTGCCCTTCAGCCTGCTCCTTCGGCTCCCCTATGTACTACGCGGGCGGGGAACCAAGTTTATTCTGCAATGAGTTCATGCTGTTGATTTTATACTATCGATAGTACCATCGAATTTGTTACTATCGATAGCGCTATCGATAGTATTTTTTACCATCGATAGTTCGATAGTGACGCGGCTATCGATAGTATCGATAGTGTCATCGATAGTTCTGCATCACCAGTTCTAAGAGCTACAGAAAAAGAAAGGGCGAATAAAAATGAATGAATTAGATAGGCAAAATCCGCCCTGTTCTATGGTGCAATATTGTGATCTGGCGTGAAATGTATGCATTTATCTCTCTCCACTCCTTGATTACGCGCCGCAGCACTTAGTGAAGCTCGGTGGCTTCAGGTCGGTGGTGGTTAGTAAGTCATATTACCGTGCAGAAGAAAACTGCCGATTTTAATGAAATATTTCCTCGGGAAGGGGGAGGTGGGGGCTTATTCCCCGATACTGCTTCGCACTGTCGCTCAAGAAGACACCTCATAAAAATACTACTGAAAAAATACACCCTAAAAGAGTACAAAAACGACGAAGTTGTTTTCTCTGCCTCATTTAATGAATAGTTACTTCGATATCTACACCGATAGCACTGCCACTCCCCGTCCTGGCAAATAGGAAACCTATGTGTCACGAGTGGTCACCAGACGTCGTCGGCGCCAAGTCGTCGACGGTGAGTGACAAGCTTCTAGGTTGTTCGACATTCAGCACACAAGCAGACAGTTAATGGGTCGGAGTCAGGAAAAAAACCAAGATGTTTGTATGCGGGACAGAGATACGCAGAGTAATATAAGCAGTGACAATAAAAAAGCAACTAGGACTCACATATTTAAGGTCGATCAGTGTTCACGCCACAATAGAAGTAGCGAGAAATTAACAATGAATACAGGAATTAAAAAAGCGCACGAATCGCAACTCGGTAACCATTCCAGTGGTGGTCCAACTGCGCCATTTGCGCCAATTCGCAAGGCCTACAGTAAATTTCATCAAAATCTGCAATAGTGACCGGGACCTCGTGCTCGATCTTATCTGGACACACACACCCAGGAGAAAAAATTGGCCGCGTATCTGCGCGCTTCGCTGCAAATATCGTCGAAAGATAGTCTTCTGCCGACCGTACTACACGTGTCCTCCTCCTCTATATTGAATCGCCGCATCTGGCTCGTAGCGTCGCATTTGCAGCGCAGCCCCAAAAGCACTAGCATTTTCAGCGCAGCCTAAGAAACACAAGGGTCTTTATAATTATGTATCTATGTATTTTCTAGTAAAGGAACACACCATCTAATACTCACGTATTGATGTTGCGCATCAGATGTGAGTAACATTTGCTTTTTGATTGACAATGTTCACCAGTATGAACAGCGCTACCAGTTCAAGATGGCTGGGCGTTCAGCAAGTAAAACTTTGGCCGGGTGGTTGAATCGCTGAACCGGGTGACACAGATCAAAATTGCTGCTGCTAAGAGGTTTATTGGCAGAGAATGCGTGTGAACAAGCAGCGGTCAGCAGCGTTCGGCTAAGCGCAGCAACCACGAGCTCACGGCGATGGCGATGCCGCTGAGGCGCAGAGCAATGCCGCTGAGGCCACTCTTCTTCTCTACACTGCATTTAAGTTCCCCAAGAAAGACTATAGTCTTTAAAAGAGAACGGCCATGGGTAAGACATGCGTTCGCTTGCATATCAGCACATGCTGTGTCGGGGAGTGTTTTTTCAAACGCCAGCGACTCCGTGCATGTGTGTGTGTTAATACTGTACAAGTACCCCCCCCCCCCCCCTTGAACGAAATCCTGTGAATCTGTGCGCACAGAAATTGTTACGTGGGAAAAAAGGGGTAGGCAGAAAGGAAAGCACTAGTTCAGAGAATACACCAATGGAAGTAGCCAAGATTGCTGAATGGGAACTGCACGAAGGAATAAACCACACCCTTGTGACAGGCAGCGAATACGTTCTTGTGCTTCGTTGTTGTTAGTCGTCGAAAAGTTTAATTATTCCTTTGCGCTGTCACGTGAAAATGTCACAGACCTACTGGTGCCCAAATATTGCACACCAAAAACGTTCTAATAGTTCTCATAATATCGCCGCCAGTTATTCCAGCCACCACCGTGGAAAGAGTGCATGCTGTCACTCGATAAGTGCGTTCTCATTTGCACTGGTAAGAAAAGCTTCACCAGAGAAATCATTGAGGCAGTTCAAATCGCCAGATCGGGCACACTGTGTATTAGCATACCATTTATCGAATTATTGGATTAAAAAACTGAACTGCAGCGGCGTGGCTTTTATTGTAGCAGTACAGTGTCACATCTTTGCTTAGTGGGGTTTTTTTCACAGCCTTCGGCCACTGTGCATGCGCATTCTCTTGGTTAGTGTAACCTTGGCTCATCAAGCACCATTTGTTAGAAGTCAGCACTTCATGCAATGTAATAGATTTTCTATGTGGCTCTGTGTGCTGCCACCTTCGCTGTTGAATCAGTTCCAACATAACCACTCGTACGTCCAGCCAAGGTTGGCTCACTGCAGCATGTCACAGCCAGGCCTAGGCAAACATCTGCAGTGCTACGTCTGCAGTCTGACTTGTGATAAAACTCTGCCAGACACGCATTCTAGACACAACGTACCTTTGTGAAATTCCTCTGTCCTTTACTCAGTATCTCTGTGACATCTGTTGCCTTTCGTTTCTCTATTTCATCTGGCACATACAACTCTAGGCAAATGATGACAGCATTGTTTCCCAAGAGCACTCGCATATTCCTCTGGAGCAGATAAATTGGTTATACACATTTGATTTCTTTTCCTTGCAAAGCTATGTCATCTGGCCTATGTGAGAGTGCTGTTGCCAGTTTATGGCTCCCTGAAGCACATAGGTTCGAATTCGCTGTGCCATTCCATTAGCTGACTTGTTAGTGGTCGCGCTCTTGTTACATATTACGGCGTGATAGTTATCACAGTGTGCCATTTTGCATTGTAGTTTCATCATAGCTTCACATACACCGATGTCCACAAAGAGTGGGACCTGCGTCACAGTTTTCCCCTCTTTTTCTCACTGTTTCATTTCTATTTCCTTTCCAGCATGACTCGCGCGTTGTGTCCATATCGACCTACGTGAAGACCAAGAACCTTGCCGCCATATTCGTCCTGCTCTTCGCGGCATCTGCAGTGCACAAGGCCACCGTCTACATGCACGTCGCACAGGAGGCAAGCTGGCTCACGTGAGCAGTCCGGCGCAACTTCCTGTTAAGGCTGGATACGCTGGGATCAACCCTACAGGCAGAGGACATAGGGCTCTGTCTATTGCCAATTGTGACCTCGGACATCTCCTACATTTGCCACTGCATCGTAGTGGTCTGGCACGGGGTAGCTGCAGCGATCAACAGGCTGAAGTTACTGCCATTGATGCACGCTCAGGTACGTAACATGTATATTGGTGCAGAGTTTAATTAATAGAATTACTACCTAGAATGCCATTTTCCACCTTGAAAACATGCTCACAGATCTCATATAGTGCTGGAAAGTTTTGAGTCTTACGGCAAAATGAGCAAGGTCTTGCACAAGTAGTCTTTTTCTAAAACTTAACCATTTGTATCAATGTAAGGTTCTAATTGGCCATCTTACTATTGCTTAAGTGACGTAAAAAACCACTTGTACGCCACAGGTCGAGATGGATTAGGCAGAAATTATTCGAAGCAAGTGAAATATCTAGAAAGTTGTCCTCACTTCTAGCATGTAGATAATAAATATGTGTTTGAGATAGAGGCACATGGCCTCATTGAAATTATATGAAGAATGCCATTTGTTTGTCAAAACAACGGCATCACATTCGTGCATATTATTCATTCACAAAGCACCAGAATAGCTCTGTACGGCTGCTGCTGTGCAGTAGCTTAGGAGTTGAATTACAGGTCACGACAGCAGCGCATTCAGCTAAGCCCAATGTGCCTGTCGTGCAAGTTCTGTTCGATTCTCGTCCGCATTTTTTTTTGGAAAAAGTTCTTGCATAAAAGTGCTTACCAGAATCGTTTACTAGTGACCTACTTTTCGAATAGAGTGATAGGCAGCTCAGAGCTTGCGAAGCTCTTGGCAGAGTTTTTATATGCTACTTTGCGTTTTCTTTTCCATAGGGACAGGATGTTCAACGATTAACGAAGCTGTTCTGTGCGAACGCGATCACCATGATCTTCATGGCAGCGGCAGCGGGCGCTGATTATTTCATCGCAAGCCAAACATGTGAGTTCAATCTTTCGACTCTCACACCAGGCTCTGCATTTAAGACATGTTTGATGGCACACACGATGTACATAGTCCATGCCGCTCTTTGCGGAACTTCTTACGTGAGCTGTAAATAACGTTCAAGTCAATGAAAATATATTCTCACACAGATGCATAAATCTTTAAACGAATGTGAACATCTTTTATCTTGCTGTGCACCAGTAGAATTATCCTGTTAAATATTTTCCACCAGTCAAGCCCATTCAAAATTTGGCAGGAGCTGACATGGACAGTGATGTAGCCATGCCCACGAGCAAGGCAACTTTTGCCCGTTTGTGCAACAATGAAGATTATATGTGTAATAAAAGGGTGGGTCAAAGGGCTGGCATACTCCCATGACTATTAATGATGATATTTAATGGCATCCTATTTCAAACGGTGAGGTAATAAATAGTCCAATGGTCACTACAGTACAATCGGACATTTCGGAAATGCAGGATGAGAGTGAACCAGGGTTACGGGTGCTTTGTTGCTGTCATCATGACCAACAAAACATTGTCCTGCACAGAACAGGACAATGTGGATACAAATGCAATACTCTCACTTCCTTTTTCGATCTCTGCTTTGTCCAGCTGCGAGCGTAGGTTAACACATTATGATGATCAGTCACCAACATTCCCGTCTGTCAACTTTGAGGCACTTGCTACCTTACACAGAAGAATGGGGTGTAGCTTAGATCCTTCGCAGTCTAAAATTGGTCCACTGGGAGCTTGTGGCCTCATGAGTTCAAAAATTGCGAATGGATTTAACTTGTTTTCATTTCAACAACAAAATATTTTCTTATTTGGAATCGTCCCCGCCTGAGAGAACAGCATTTAGCTCTGGAAATAAGGGCTAGTGGAAGCCATGCGCAGTCTTTGAACTTGTGGCCACGCGCTCCCATGTTGCAAGTGATATTGGGCGCTACTGTACATCTCCATATCATAGGGTTAGGTGATTGTTTTTCTATGTATACTGTAAATGTTGCTTGGTTCATTCAAGGGCTCACCAGGTACTGCTGCTATTTGCATTCAATCCTTGTGCTTCTGAAAGTTATCACTATTAAAGCTATCACTCAGCTTTAACGCACAGGTTACACGTCTTTTAGATGTAGGTTATCCTCGTGTTGCAGTGGCCATTGTCACTGAACGTTTAAAGAAATCCGTTATATAAAGTCCGAGCATGGTTGCAGAAAGCGATAGGAAGAAGTGTGTCGTAGGAATACTGTACATTCATTGCGTATCTCACAGGCTAAGGAAAGTAGGACGTAGATACAGCGTTGTTTTTTTTTATGGCTTACGATAAGCTAGTTAAGATTTGTGCCGCGGTACAGAGGAAGAATGTGCGAGTAAAAGACAAGAAGCAGACCGATATTTGTTTTGTAAAACACGCCAACAAATTCAGTGATTGCCGTATAGGTGTGGTGTATAACGTTCCTTTCAGCTACGGCCGCTTCTACGTAGGACACACGGGCCGCTGCATTAACCAGAAATTATTGGAACATAAGTGATCGCTAACTGGACGCTTACCTTCTAATCTATCGTTACATTGTCGAGAGTGTGGAACACAAAAGAACGTGAATGTGTGGCTATGTAAGATGCTTGGGGGCACCGGCTCTAATTTGGTGGACCGTTTCTTGCTCCGCGCGTTCGAGCAAGAGTTTGCACAGCATCTCAACCAGCTGGTACCTTAAGATGTCGGCCACAGTGACATCAATGGAAACTATGTATAGCCAACACTGCAACTACAATAGCTGTTGTCCCACCATGACTCTTGTATAGGGTCTTTTTCTGGGGCAGTTTAAAGCACTGGAGTAGCTGTTTAGTAGAATACTCGACTGCCATGAAGAATGCCTGGGTTCGATACCAGCTGGAACCATGATATTTATTCTTTGCTTCCGTAGCAATTTTTCGCTCATCGACCACGCCGCTGTTGCCAACATCGTATTTTCTGTGGCACGCCATCGCTTCACACTATCATGCTAAGATTTCCAACGACTCGCTCGATATTGACTGTGAATCACGCGTCCTTTTGCTCGGGTCGTCGCAGTGTCTCTAGAAGACACCCGCTTTCCCACGGGGGTGTTCGGATGGTTGGGACACCTGGGCAATGTGCCTGTAAACGGGACTGTAGCCGACCTTGCTGACCTTTGCTGGACCGCACAGCGCCGACAAGAGAGAAGCCCGGCTATATTCCCGTTCACAGGCAGATTGCACAGGTGTTTCAGCAACCACAACACTCCCGTGGGAAAGCAGCTGTCGGCCAGAGACACCGCGACGACCCGAGCGAAAAATATTCTTTTCGCTCGGGTTACCGTGTGCCCAAATACCCCGGCCCATGGTATTGCGAGTATGTCCCACACGATTCATAGAAATGGTTCCATGAAGTAAGCGACAGGCAAATCATGCTAATGGACGGACGAACGGATGGACAAATAGATGGATGGAAAGAAATTATCGAAATGCCTGTGGTTTGCTATAAAAATGCTTCGCATTTACAACGGACCATGACCCCTTTAAAGGGTAGATATATAGTCCTATGCTTCACGCACGCTAGACAACTGTCTGCAAAGTCTGATACGTCACACAAGAAAAGCCAGGAACTCCCACTTTGTTTTTTTTTTTGTACTATATGCCACAGTCGTAATGACAGGGTGATATAGAAGTAGATACTATTGATGTGTACTTGTACAGCTTGTGTAGTCCACAATGTGGACCATAGGTAAATGCCATGGTCTGCATGGACCCTGCTGAAATACAAAAATATCACCGACTGTTACTGTCGTAGTAAACACTAGCATCAAGAATATGTTGCAGATACACGATAAAACGTAACTAGACGACTGTTAAAGCTTGATACTATGCTGTTTTTATGGTAGTGAACACTAGCATCAAAAATATGTTGCAGATAGACAATAAAACATAACTAGATAACTGTTAAAGCTTGATACTATGCTGCAAAGTCTGATACGTCACACAAGAAAAGCCAGGAACTCCCACTTTGTTTTTTTTTTTGTACTATATGCCACAGTCGTAATGACAGGGTGATATAGAAGTAGATACTATTGATGTGTACTTGTACAGCTTGTGTAGTCCACAATGTGGACCATAGGTAAATGCCATGGTCTGCATGGACCCTGCTGAAATACAAAAATATCACCGACTGTTACTGTCGTAGTAAACACTAGCATCAAGAATATGTTGCAGATACACGATAAAACGTAACTAGACGACTGTTAAAGCTTGATACTATGCTGTTTTTATGGTAGTGAACACACTAGCATCAAAAATATGTTGCAGATAGACGATAAAACATAACTAAATAACTGTTAAAGCTTAATACTATGCTGTTTTTATGAAGACATACAAAATAATGCACTTTCTTTTTCTTCTTCTTTTTTTTTATTGCAGTGCACGAAACATTCGCCGGCACGGAGTTCATGAACTTCTTCATGGACACTGTATGGTGGTTTTCAGCCACCTGCCAGCTAAAGTGAAGATGCCATGGTCTTCTCGCTTGTCTTTTCATGAAAGCGCCTGAGTGACGCCTATTTTGATTTATTTATTATACTTGTTTAATAAATTTTCCCTCCTTTCTCCTGTTCCTCCATTCTTTTTTGAGCCTGTAAATAAGTGGATAAGTGGATGTGCGTCTGGTTGATATTCTTCCTCCTCCTCCTCTAAATAAAGTAAGTTGTTAGTTCGCGCATAACTGCGTCTTGTCTTGCGTTTTCGTCGGTCCGTGTCATACCTGGCAGCGCATCACAAGACGACATTGGAAGCCCCCCCCAGCGCCAGTCAGTGTCTTTCGTCCACTCATTTCTTTTTTCTCGCTCTGAATTTCTTGTGCAATGAAGTATCACCTTCACCAAACATTCACATTAAGCATATTCTAACAATCGCGACAAGCGCAATCGAGAAGCCATGTCGTGGCACATAATTGTTCCTAGCGGAAAGCAGATTCTATAGTTGTGGATTTAAGACTGAACAACATGCGCGGTGATGGGCTCTCAGCAGAATATGCAGCATATTGAGGACTTTTATGCAACGAACAAATAACCGCCAAAAAAAAGTTGTAAAATGCAGCATTAGGCGATGCTTTGACGCGCATAAGAAAGGCACCTTACCTCAAAAAAAACACTGCTGCTTGTCGGAACAGTTCTATCGGCCGATGTTGTGCAGCCACTGCTTCTTGCGCAAGTAATTGCGCTTGACGTATCATAAAAAGCGCATAACCATTTGTGCACTTGCAGGCGCAACAGCACTGCACTGTGCCAGCACACAGTGCAGAAAACAAAGCGCACGAGACGTTCACTACGCGGAGCCGCGGCAAAAAATGACGCGAACGAGAAAGAAAAACAAGCAAAACGCACGCAAGATCAGCGCGTTTCCAAGGGCAACCTCAAAGGAGACCAGTCTTCGTGCAGAAAAAAGTCAGTTTCGCCGCAACGGCAAAGCAATGAATGTGATAGCAACAAATTGCAATGTAACACAAAGAACGGAAAGCAGCTCGAAATTGCCAACGCATCGCTCGAGCCCAAAGGACGCACGAAGAGAACGCACACTATCATGCGTCACAGCTCGATACTTAAAGCGCACTGCTGAAACAAAGGACGCACGAAACGAATGAACAGGTGCACATAGGACGAGAGAGAGAGACGTAACTTTATTTGTGTCCTTGCTGGGGTCAAGGGAGGCGGGGGCCGGGAGACTAGCCCTACCGGAGCCCCCCTTCCTCAGGCGGCGGCCAGACCTTGGGTCTTGGCGGCGTCTTCGTCTAGCCAGACTGCCCAGAGTTGGTCATCCGGGCACGCGCTGAGCAGCATAGCCTCCCACTGCTCAGGCGTGGTTATCTTAAGTTTAGGGTTCTTGCTGTGTTTGGTGGTGTGTGTCGCTGCGGGACATGCCCAGATAATGTGGTCGAGGTTGGCGCGAGCCATCCCGCAAGCTTTGCACTGTGGTGTGTAAACGTCCGGGTATATGCAGCTGTACAGCGTGGGTGTAGGGAATGTTCGAGTCTGTAATAATCGCCATGTTGTCGACTGTTGCTTATTTAGCGATTTGTCAGGGGGTGCAATCTTGCCCTACGGTAATGCATGGCAATTTCACCATACGTGACCATTCTTTCTTTCGCGTGGCCGCACCAGGACTCGGCCTGCTGGGCTCGTCGAAAGGGTAGCTGCTCTGATGACGGGTGACGCGCCCGGTGGACGATTTCTCGGGCAGCGTCGTGAGCGGCTTCGTTCCCAGCAAGGCCCGAATGGACCGGAGCCGAGATTAAATGAACTTGGCGGCGACGAGATGGGGATGTACTTGCAAGTATGCAGTTCGCTTGCGGTGAAATGAGGCCCTTGGTGAAGTTGCGGATAGCTGTCTTGCTGTCACTAACAATGCAAGAGGCGGTAGTCGTCGCGTAGGCTAAAGCGATGGCAGCCTCTTCGCCCTCTTCGGGTTGTGTGGTGAGTAGGGAGCTGGTGGTGGTAGTTACAGGATTCTGTCCCATGACAACAGCGAGCGCCATGGCCGGTTGTTGTGGGTACTCTGCTGCGTCGACGTAAGCTACATGCGTGGCCCCCTTGTAACTCTTGCTGAGATGTTTAGCACGGTTGGCGCGCCGTTCTGCGTTGTAGACAGGGTGCATATTGCGAGGGATGGGGGGAATCAGGCGCGAACTAAATGTCAGAGTTGTTACTTATTTCTGTTTGATGGCCGTTTCAGCGAGCGAAGTGACCTTCGTGCGCTCTGTGTTGGTTGGTGTATCTTTTCGCATTTATAACAACGCAATTACGAAGAAAATGAAGTTTTGTGCAATTGAAACTTAAGGTGCCATAAATTTAAAGATACTTTCACTAATAAATACATATGTTTTTACCGATTAACGGCAGTTAGTTTAAACATGCATGTTTTGTATTATGCATGCCAACGCATTCATGCACTGCCACTGTAGCACACATGGCTTGACCCTCGTCATTTTCTTTTGGTCTTGTGTTTTTAAACAAAGATAACAGAAAGTGGACCAGAATACGGCAATATAAAACCATACCACGTCTGCTCAGTGCAGAAGTGCGCCATGACAAACCAACATCTATTGTGCATCGGCTGTCCCTTTCACCATTCCCATTGCTGACGAGATCTGTTGAAGAAATGCATGATTTTGTACTCAAGGGTCACAATAAGGTTGTAGTATAAGGTTGCAGGCATACCGAGGTCTGTGTTTCGAAGGTGCCTCCATTTAGTGTCAAGATTAGTTGATGTTGTCTGCCGTCAATAATGATAAGAACGATTCTTCAAGAGGAGCAACTGAAGGAACACTTTTCTCTAGCACAGAATGCGGATTGATGGCTTCCAACCTCTTGATTTGTAAATCATCTAAAAGAAATTGTTTGATGATCTGGCTGGTGCCTCCAATATAAAACCCAAGGCATCTGAGGCGGAAGTTGTGCAGAGCTGTAGGGTCTATGTTGATTGGTTTGGATAACTCGTACATTACCCTGCCTCCTAGATATTCATGTTAGAGACGGGGCGTGCAAACACGGACACAAGAGAGAAGTCAAGACACCACAAACGCCGTTTGCACGCCCTCTCTCTCTAACATGAATACTTAGCAACTAGCTCAGCTCTGTTATTTTACATTCCTAGATATATTTCCTCCAGCAGGGCGAAGTTGCTTGGGTCTCTGTGCTGCAAACGATTTAGTGGTGTGTCACGCAGGTACTGAGGCTTCAAATATCATTCAACGATAGTTCTAAGACTGTAGAAATGCGGTCATAGAACATGTAGATTTTGGTTCCTTCTGCCGGCATTTTTTTTGTTCAGTCATGAAAAGTGGGAGAACATAATCCAGGGAATATAAGTGCGACGTAGTCGTCGGGTCTTTCAATTGGCTGAGGATAGAATCAACAGCTAAAAGTCGGTCCTCACGACTATGGCCTTCGAAGGCCACTAGAGCGAGGTACTGCTCGATAATTTTCCGACACGGATGTAATGTCTTGTGGGGCTAAACATCAAAGGGCTTCTGTGCATGCTTATAAGCGGCCGCTTGCTTGTACGACAAATAATAATTGTAAACATCCCGGGCAAGTCCTCTACCCCTTTGGGGAGCATTTTGCAGGTGTAAGAGGCATGCAAGTCAAATGGGTGGCACACACACCGATAAATAATCTGGGATTGTCATTTTTTAGGAGAGACGAAAGAAAACTTTTATTGCCCATCATTACACTTGCACCATCAGCCGCAAGTCCAATCATCTTCTTCTTGTAGTCTATGTTCGCTTCAGTGAAGTAATCATCCATTAATTAATGAAGCCCAGCAGCGGTACCATCTTCAACGGGAAGCAATGTTAAAAAGGGCATCCATTACGCTCCAGTCTTCCTTTAAAATGGCTGATTGGGCGAGTTGGTGATTCATGATACTTAAAATACCAGCGCTTAACTTAAACAGGGACTTCGGAAGACAAGGACAAGCTCTTGTCCTTGTCTTCCGAAGTCCCTGTTTAAGTTATGCGCTCGTATTTTAGGTTCCTTTAAAACTCTGGCTACAAGAGCAAGGTTTCTTATTCCACCCTTGTCAAGTGATTCCACTGATCTTCACTAGTTTGGAGATCAGTGGTAGATCCATCAGTGATGATGGAAAATGGTGATGTTCGGAGCCGTTCATGGAGGTTTTCAATTCTCTTTTTTGCCAGCACACCTTTGGTGACAGCAGCGCACTTCGTACTTTCACATGTAATTTTCTTTGCGCCATTCACTACTGGGAACGGTGCAGCGCCTCTGGGGGAGTGTAGAGGGGGTGTGAAAGAGAAAGGAAGGAAAGAAGACACAAAAAGGAGGTGGTGGGAGGGAGGTCCTTCCTTCGAGTTGCTTGCTCCACGTGGACGCAAAAAATTTCCGTAGACAAATTTCCCTTTTCCCTTAATATGACCAAGATCCCCTGAATCTAGGGAAATTGCTCTAGACTTGGCAGCACTGCCCAAAAGAGCTCTTCCTCATGCACCCATGCAGCCTCGCTTCACACCAGGTGGCGCCACCGCATGACCACAGCACCATCTCTTGCTCGGTGGCGAAGCTAACTACGATGCGCAGGCGCCATGAGGCGACAATGACTATACAGGCCAATTTTGATCAATACTGGTGCGAGCCAGTGAAGATATAGCTTTCAGAAGTTGTGCCATTTCATCCTATTATCAGTATCAGCATGACCTTATTAATTATACCAAAGTGAAACAAGAGGTTGCTTTACCATTAAAAATAAATTAAACTCTGGGCTTTTATGTGCCAAAATTACGATGTGCTTATGAGGCATGCCATAGTGCAGGGCTCCAGATAATTATCAAGCTAGTTTCTTCAAATGAGTAATTAAATTATTAGCACGTAGGACTGTTCCACGCATTTACTCCAGGAGTGGCGTAAGATTCATTGTCCAAAGCCACCATTCACGAAGGCGGTCCCGGTCAACTTCATGCAAACAGGCACACTTTCACAGGCAGTGTTCATCCCAGGGCACAGTCAAAGCAGCTGGCAGATATCCAAAGCAGACAAGAACTGAGCACTTCCAAAAATGGAGATCGTCCACATGTTGTTACCGGGGAAAAGTCATGGCTGGTATAGGAGCCATGGCCAGCCAAGGTTGAAGTTCAAGGAGATAGACTAGGTTCCGTCTTGATTTCAACAAGAATCTAAAAAATATATGTTTTCATTTTACTTTGAATACATATGGAGATGAAGCATTTACATTAAACCACTAGGGCTAACACTACCAAGAAAAAGAAAAGAAAAGGAGTATCGCATTTCGTGTGCTTTCAGTTATTAAGCATTCTGGAGTGAACTAGTTAGACATGACTTGCATTACTGTTTAAAACTATTATACTTGTTACTGCTAATATGCAGCTGTGCCATATGCAACACATTTCTTAAATGTGCTGGATATCAACAACAAATAAACAAAAGCACATGGATGTGAACATTTTCTTGGAAGCACATAGCCGCAAAGAAAGGGTATCACACCACTTATTTTGCAGCAAATCTGCGATGGTCTGAAGCTCACGTTAACATTGTACAGTCGCCAACCGATAAATCGGACACCGATAATTCGGACATGCTCATTAATTCGGACAGTCGCGCGGCACCGCCGATGATCCGATAGAAGTAACGTGTAAAGACGACCGATATTTCGGACAGCTGCCAGACCTACATTCGATAATCCGGACCTTGTCCGAGATTGTCGCGCCCGCCGAATCGCCAGCCATTATCTCCTCCAGCACCTGTACCATACAAAGTATGGCCTCAGAGATTAAAACGAAAGATAAATGGTGATCCATGAGGCTTTATTTTGATCGCTACTTTATGCCTCAGAGATTTGTAATTGGAAATTCCGATCTTGGAGGCACTGGTCAACTGTGGGAAATCGTATCGACATCGCGAACATCCTACATTCCGGTTCCTGTATCCCCGCGCTGCACTGGCTATCGCCGCCATTCAGTCGAACGTGTCTGCGGTAAAGCGTTTTGCGCGTGTGTTCATTTTTATTTTGAGACTTCCTTTATTTTACGCTTTGCTGTCTCAAAAGATCTGAGTTAAATGGCGCCAACGGTGCCCTCACAGCCAGCGCCGACGACAACGAAACGCAGCAGATACAGTCAACTGCCGATTTTTCGGCCCGATTTTCCGGACATGCTCGAAAATTCGGACGCTTTCGCTACGGTCCCTAGAACTTTCGCGGAACCGTCACCAGCCCCATAATGTCAATGGACAAAAACGTCCGAAATTTCGGACGCTAAAACTCTTCGGTGTCCGATTTTTCGGACTTTCTGCCCAAATTGCAGGTCCGAAAGGCAATAATTGAAGCCCCCACCTCTGCCGCGTCTATCATCTCGGAGGTTCGAACCAGCGCTTTCGTGAGTCGACCTGTTTGCGACAGTAGCAGAATCCGAAAGTCAGCTTTGTCGCAATGCCGAAGTGTTATGGGGTGAAGCGGACCAGAAATTCAAAGGGGCCGCTATCACGGCGCCGTGCGGCGATGTCTTTACGGATAAGCAGTGGAAATGCACGGAGGCGTGATGGCGGCAGGTGGCAAACGCGCCAGTATGGCTCAATCGCTGACAAGCCTTACGATAAGCATCTTCGGTCAACTGCTCCGTAGTGCATGTGACCTGGTGCAGTTGCATGCGTAGTGCACGCATTTAATATGCGAGAACCCAAACGCGGCGCGCCACCATTCATGCTGCCTCTTTGTGCAACCGCTAAGTGCGCAGTACAGACGAAGTATGCCGTACAGACGCGTTCCCTTCACGAACAAAACCAGCTCGTCATCGTACAGCGATCACATCACACTGGCGGAGATACGGGCGGACTTGGTTACACGTAAGCGGAAGTGCGTGCAGCAACGCATTGACAACTTTTTTCGGCCACCGGGACCCTGAAGTGTCAAGTAAAAGTATTTATTTCTGACGCATTCGTTTTTTCGGACATTCGATAATTCGGACTTGTTTACGTTCCCTGTGGAGTCCGAATTATCGGTCGTCGACTGTAATAGACTTATCAAACTTCCAAGTAGTACCAGCATGACGCAACAGGAAGTCACTATCACCACACTTTCATTTAGCTTGTGGTGTAAAGACCCAAACCGTAAAATTGCACAGTTCCAGGTTGCACTTACGGAAGGCAGCCTGGTCGTAGGGCTACTTGGTT